>NW_027509570.1:1064656-1450543 GCF_048541705.1 Temnothorax americanus
TCTATCGCTTGTAATTAGCGGCTAACTTATCTCTTTGTTATTTACGACCAATTTCCTATTTTTATGACTTAATACAACTCTATTTTTTCATTTATGAAAATATTTTATCAAAATTAGCACATTAGCACAAACATTATCTATGTGAGTCTTGAGGTATCTAAAGATATACAGAACCGTGGTATTTTTCTTGATAGTAACAGCTTCCTCTCCTCTTCCATTGTCGAAAATGCTTCTTTAGAAGAAGTTTACGGAAGCTTCTCAGACGTTGTAGAGACATATGAGAATATTGATAGCAAAATCAAATAATATACTTAATTTATCTTTTTTAAAATATGTGTATAAAATAAATATTAATATATTTGTTTAATATAAGTTCAATATAATAAAAATAAATTGGACTATATGTATATATATACATTGTAATTCGTTACTTCTGTAACTATTAATTTCTTTATTTGCGCACCCACGATACCGCTTGACTCGTATCGCCGTCTATTAATTTAATGTCAATATAATAAGTTCTGATCTTCATAAAAAAAGAGAAAGAGACGAAGTTAACATAGTTGAGTTTGCCAAATTTAATTAGTATATTTTCGAAACTCGCCAATAACGAAATGTCACCTTAACAGTCATATCTGAAACTGTCATCGTCTAGAGTCTATTATAACGATTTTATTTCAAGATATACATAACAATAACGTAAATGGTAAATCATAGATAGTTGACACATCTATATAAAACGACGCGAGCTATAATTATTAACCGAGAATCTCGTTCAAGAAACGAGCTACGAAGTTACGGTTTTTTCGAAAAAAAATAACACGCGCGCGCTGGAAGTGATGCAGCGAGAGCACCGGGCCCCTTTTTTAGGGGCGGACGTGGTAAGGAGAAAGGGGGACAGTACAACTAACGACGTGGCAGGTCGAGTAAATCAGAAGGGAGAGTGACGATAAGTTTTTGCTCGTTACAACCGGCCTGGGAAGCTCATTACGCGGCTCCCGCGCTAACCCCACCCGAGAAGGGCGAGATGAAGGTGGAAGACGCGCGGGGTTGGAGGAAAGGGCAACACGAAAGCAGGCTTCGACCTTTTCGCCCTCGACCAGCCGGCCAGTGTGTTGCGCGGGGAGAGAGGGTGGAAGTTTCGCGTAGAGTTTGTTACTCCGGAGTCGGTGCTTTCGGTGGAAAACTAGACGAGAGACGCCGCCGTGGTGCGCGGCTTCCTGCCGCGTCCAATTGCTAGAAATCCCTTCTAAAACTATGGCTAAGCGAAAAGTGTAAAAAACCTGACGGGAGATTGATGCGGTACGAGATACCAAACTCGTACGTCGTCGTGAGAGCGCGCATCAGCATCGCGGCGGACGGAAGGTAGAGAAGGGTGAGCGCGCGTAATTGGATCTATCCGCTTTAAGGTAAACACTAGCATCTCCAGCTCCCCAACAATTAGCAGAGCAATCGAATGGAAACGCCCTATGCCTATTTCCAAACGTGCGTAACATGGTTTTTCACCACAATTACAACCCTATCATTTGATTCAAACGTAACTATACAAGTGCCTTCCCAATCGGCAACATCGTAATTGACGCTGTATAAGATGTTGCGGAATCAATGACTTTACTTTACACAATTATATTCCTGCGTTCACACAAATATGTTCATACGACCACTCTCAGAATATCCCGTAAAAATGCGGGTTCACACCGAATTACAAAACGCAGAGCAGTACGAGGCTCGTCGAGCGAATCAACAAAATTCCAAGATCAGCTCGTACGGTCGTTAAGTGCGCGAAATTATCGCGCGTTCCTACCGCGCATCGGCCAGGAACCCGGTCTAAATGGTCAGCAAAATAAATTTAGCGCGGCGACAACGGGCTTTCCCGTTTGCGGCCGTATAGTGGCGAAGCTCAGCGACGGACGCTCATCGCGCTGCTCGGACTTTAACGTAGGCTGAAGTCTCGCGCATCCAATTACGTCCAAAACCAGTTTGCGAGAGGGGGTTGCCGGAGCCAGCCGGGACCGCCAACTCGATCGGTGGCTGGCGAACGTAAGAGCCCTGCGTACTGGGCAATGACGTGTTTTTTTTTCAGAGACGATCACGCGCGTAGAGTGTACCTCCGTGAATCGTTACTTTTAATTACGCAGAGAGAATACCCAGCGGTGTCGCGCGAGAAACCGCACGACGCCGTCTTCTCTCTCTACCGCTTCCCTCCTCCGTCAGATAAGGTGGCTAATAATTAGAAAGAGTTGCCCCCGCGCGCGATCCAGGAACCGAAGCTGCCTACACATCGGAGCCTCTCTCGGGCGAGATGCCAGATGCATCTTCCTACTTTATTTTGCCGGCGCAGCGTTTCTGCCCACCGAAATTTATAATCCACTTGGCGGCCGATTAGCTCCTTTCGTTCCTTCCGCAATCGGGAGATTAGGGACGCGTCCCGGAGAGAGGGACGCGCTAATTTTCCACCGCCGAAAAATCCAAGAAACCGTTCCTGCGCTTCAGTCCGAGAGAAATAATGTCTAGCCGACATCGGGTCTCAAGCTGGAATATTAGAGAAACTTTTTTCCGACTTCTTTTTTCATTTTTCTCTCTTAACTACGGAAGTTCGCCGGTACTACAAGAAATCAGGAAGCAAACTGGGAAAACGTAGTAAATTTTATTTGTCGTTTAGTTGCAAAAACATTCTTTCTTAGATTTATAAAAATTATTCAAAGGTAATACTTAGTTTCTTCTCTCATTATCACTGAATATAAATTAATTACTAGTATACTTACAATACTATTGGCGCAGTTAACGAAAAATACAACTGCTTATAAAGAAAATTGCGGTATAAAGAAAGTGTATAATTTTCAGAAACGTTTCCGCAATAGTTGTTTCCACACTGTGCAATCAAATACCTATACACACAGCCTTTGCATCGAGCGGTGACATGAAGAAAACAAATTGCAGCACTTTTACGGAGCGAACGACTGTATCGGGAGGAGGATCGATCGTCGGCCGGAGAGTTGATATAACGGACTAACCTTCCTTTCTCGGGCACATATCATCGAAATGTAATATAATATTTTCGCTGAAACGCGCGTCGCGTCTGGTTCTGGTCGCGACGACGAGCACGATGGTCGCGAACAGTCCATTGTCTCCTAATCGCTTATGCACCCTACCTATCTCCGTACGATAATAACGGGAGCGCGCACCTGGCGCACCGCGCGCGCGGCGGGAAATTGTCGGCCGAGACGATGCGCCAAGACCGAGACGACATGTGCGGATACCAAGTTTCCTCCGCTACCCAGGACGCCGCGTCGCGACCGGCCGCGCGGGCAGTCTCTCTCCACGAACTGGTTACCAATTTATAGCGTTTGTCCGTCGGTCGGACGGTGGTGTCCACGCGCGTCCACTACAAGCGTCTGACACGCGTAGTCCATTAATCGGGAGACCCCGCTGCTCGCGGTGGCGAACATACCCGGCGCAGCGGTGTACCCTCCGCCCCAACCCTGATCTGCGCCGGAGTCTCTTCTGCCGTTTCTACTCTACCTCGGTCCCGCTGAAATGTCACCGTGGAAACGCAAGCCGAGTGTATACGTTTTCCCTGAAACTCAAGCGGTGTTAAAGGTGGGATATAGATGCTTCGAGAGAACGAGCAGGTGGAGGAGGCACAGACGGCCTTCGTCGTTTGCGGAAACGGATTTTCAGACTACTTTCTGTTTCTCTCTTTGGTACATTCGCCAGAGTCGTACAAATATATACCTGTACCGAGATATACAGTGATTCTTTATTGAAATGGCTCGATGCACCTCGTTGTTAGTGAGCACTTAGGGAATATTGAGACAGAATTTCGATGTAAATTAATACGAACGACCGGAAAACGTATCGATAAACGTAGAGGATAAAGCCGATTATACACGTTCCACCACATGTGTCTGATTTACGCGCTACAAATCTCCGCTCCCATCTCGACGCACAGATTCGACCCGAACAGATACGTAATGGACCACCGACCGAATGCGATAATAAGTAACAAATCATAAATACCCAAGGCAACGTGGTTAAAAATACGCTTAACTCTTTAAGGAATATATAATGAACTCCCTGTGGGGTTAGTGCCGCGGCACGGTACCGTTGTTTCGAATAGATTTTCCAAAAGAAGGAGGATTTTATAACCGGCGTCGTTCCTCCTCCTCCTCTATCTGGATGGCGCGCGGCTTCGACCTCCGCGACTTCCGTCGCTCCGCGCATCCTTACCCACGGTACTTCGTGAGGAACACGTGGCGAGCGTCACTTTAAACAACTTTCTCTCCATTCGTCTCTCTCGCGTCCGATGGCGCGGGATGTGAAAAAGGCGCGCCTTCTTTGCGGCGTCTCTCGGTGCGCGTCTCTCATAAAGGGTCTAATTGTTCGGAGGGTTCACGAGAAGCCGATGGGGAAAAAACGACAGCCGGCAGCAGTAAATTACCTCGCCCGAAATTCTCCGCTTTTGATTTAGTCACTTCCTGTATCGAGCGAGGATCTGGCCTAATGCTCGCGGCATTAAGATTGTGTGTGAATGGGGATATACGTCTTCGTTAAAGAAGGCGCCTTTCAATATAGCGCCTTGCGCCTATGTCCGTGAAATAATCGATACTTGTTCCGCGCGATATATAATTGGACACGAGATTCGATCTCGTGCGGCAAACAATAACGCGTTTTATAAGTAATATATTGCATAAATCTTCCTATCTACGGTTTCTTCCGTCAGTCGCCTCTTTCGAGAACGCATACACGTTCTCGACGCAACGCGTCGAGACAGCTCGCAAGCGAAACGGTGTGAAATACACGCCGAACACAATATATAATTATTTATCTGCGCCTATGTCATGCATAAGTTCTACGGAGTCGCGAGGAACGTGCAGATAAAGTTTCGTTTCGCCGGCGCGATAGCAATCCTGTTATTACCGCACCGCACTTTTCTATTAAAGAGCATCGCGTATACGAATATACGCGCGCATTCTCGATTACGTCCGACCGCAATTTTTCTCACACGTGGCACGTCCTACCCACACACGTAGGCCTCATCTCATCCACCCTCGGCCCGCGCGCTTACTTATTATAGTTCCGCGTACGATCGATCTTTTATCAAGCCCGAATCGATCTGCCCACAGCTGGGTATCGATCGTTCACCTCGTGTGATTTACAATCGGCACGAGGTTCGACGATCCCGCGTGCGTGCCGCGAATCGTGGGGGCCCCCGTGTGCCCGTTGCCGCAGCAGTGGATATTTCACGTCGCGTACGGGGCACTTTTACACGGATCGAGGAAGTGCGATAAGCCCGCGGACAGTTATCGCCGTGGTAGCGCCTTCGAGCGCGAGCGCGAGTGCCACACGAGAAAATACACATGTGCACACTTACCCACAGGGTGCCCTGGAAATCACGCACTCTCTGCAAACTTGGACAAACTGCTCCTTAGAAGAAAAAGATTTGTTTGCTAGAATATTTCTTGTTGCCGAGTATCCAACATTGAATGTCATTGACACTTAACTTTGAATTAGAAAACTTTTAAAATAAAATCTAGTAAAAATTAAAAAATAGGACGTTTTATATCCGTTTACATTTCTCTTCAATTTTAATTAAACTTTTGAATTTCTACTCGCTCGTATCTCTCGAAAATTATTGAGCTCTTTGAACAAGCGCTGTTTTTTTAATTCAGTTTCTGCAACTGTCGTTTAGAACAAAATACGAAATTTCTTGGACACGCTGTACAACGCTCGTATTCGCCACCGCGATCGTCACTTCCTGGCGCGTGCGCCGCCGCAGCCAGGTCGCCGGCCTGCTCCGGAACCCGGACACCGGCGACGAGGTGTGGGATGAATGGGCTACGTTACGCTCCGTAGCCTCCGTTGGGGAGACGTTGGCATATCTCTGCCCAGGGACGTACAAAGTCCGGCAGTTTTACGACCGCGCTGAAGAAGGAGCTGGGACGTTATCCTCTTCTACGACAAAAAATTATTCGGGGCCATAAGTTTCCCCGTCGCCGCGCGCATATAGTCCTAGCTCCTTTATATCTTTTCTAAAGTTTCCTGTGTCGTATCATCTAGCTCCAGCTGATAACAAATACGAGGTGCAGATAGTTTGATGGCTACACGCTACATATAAAGGGAACGCTACTATCTTTTTACGAACGTAATATATATTCAAGTATAATTTCTCTGACCTCTGGCTATTTATCTAATTTCTATCACACAAAAATTCTCATATCACCGATGACATTAACGACGTTTAGAAACAGATAGCGTCTGTTCGTTTTCTTCACGGACGAAAGAAAAGTCTTTAAAATGCATATAATGGTGAATTCCGATACACCATTTACATTTACAACCTCACACATATGTATACGAAACCGCTTTTGACGCTGAGCCATTACCGAAATTTCCGGAGCGGGTCTGGACCGTACGAGGTGCGCCAACGATGCCTCAGGCTTGCGAACACCTAAGTTCCTCACTATCTCAACATGTGGTCAGAAACCACAAACTCGCACGGATAAGCGCCCAAAGCGATATACATTTTCTAACGTTCGTGGAATCGTGCTACGACAGAGAAAGAAGAAACGCGAGAAAAGGAGTAGAGAGTCCGCACGGGCTGCGACCGCTGAATATGAGTCAGCCTCGAGTCAAGTCGGCCTCGGCTCATAATTACGCTCCAATTGTTGCCTCTCGGGCCTGTTGCAGGAGGAGGAACCTTCTCGCACCATCGCCGGGACGAGTTTTAATGCGTCTGACCGCCCCCGCGGCCTGTCGCTCTCGTTTCGCGTATATATTCGCCGTGTTCTCTCTCCGTGAAGTACGAGCTTTTTCGCTATATTCATCGGTGACTCTCGCAAAAATTGCCTCACGGCCATCCTTGAAAACGGCCAATCCGAAAAAATTAACAGAAAAAATTACTTCCTCAGAGGAAAGGGGAGAGGGTAAGTTCTCCTCCGTCCATCTTGAGACCAGGAGCGCGGCTCCCAGTAATGAGAAGAATTTAAAGCGGATATTTCTCGTAAACATCGGCTCGAGTCGATCCATCCTTCAACTGTCGGAATGATTGATCAAGTGAATCTAGTCCGCCGCTTCTTACCACGGATAAGACTTAACCCGTTCTCCGCCTCGAGGCGAATCGATAGGCCCTTTATCTCCTTGATGGATCGCTGATGGAATCTCGCTATCGTCGAAAACCGCTCATTGTCTGCGCCGGACCCTCTACCGCGATACATTTATGAAACATTGATCGATCGCGATAATACGGATCACTTGCTATAGGAGCATCGATATTAGTGCTCTCCGGCTTCCGGTATTGCTGTACCGTCGCTACTTAGCAAGTTTCCCTTTGTCACTTGTGTTGCAAGTTCAGTTTGTATACAAGATGTCTATCCGAGACAGGTTGAATTAATTTAGTATCACTGTATCATGTGTACGTTCCTATAATTATAAGATAATCGTAACATAATTTTGCGCGTAATTAGCGTAATTTCTGCTTCTTCGATAACAAACACGTATCACGCTATCACGTAACAAGTTACTACAATCTCCGACTTGTACAGTTTTGTTTGAATTAATCCATATATAAACTGCCGAAAAATTTTCTTACTTAATAGAGGTTATTAAAAGATATAACAGAAATGACATTCTTGCTGGTAATTTTGCAGCGAGACTAGTTTTCAGCGAGAATACATTTAGCATTCTGGCAAACGCAATTAAGTGCTTTAACATACTGCCGAGCGTGAATTCACAAAGAACCAATTACAGATGATGCCGTAACGACATTAATGCAAATAAACGCAATCGCAAAAATAGCGGCGCTTACCGCGAAAACCAGACATAACCAGACGCTACATTAACACATACCCCGATACCATCTCTGTATCCAGCATCATTGACCACTTAACGATACATTATCGGGCACTTCGGACTCTCTTCTCACCTCGCCAAATCGCTTGAGCGTAAAATTGCGAGCGTTCGAAGTACAATCGCCGCGGTCGTCATTAAACTTTTTGCCGCGCGAAGACGAGTAAAACGTTCGACGACGCCGGTCCCGGCCTCTCATCATCGTCAATATCGTCATCGAAAATCCCGCGCTTTTCGTAGAAAGGGGAAGCGCGGGACAAAAAAACCCTCGAAAGAGAGAGAGAGAGAGAGAGAGAGAGAGAGAGAGAGAGAGAGAGAGAGAGAGAGAGAGAGAGAGAGAGAGAGAGAGAGAGAGGAGAGTAGCGCGCGGCGATTTTGTTCTCACGAAAACTGCTCGCGCCCATTATCCCGGCCATTGTCCCGCCCTGATTCCCCCGCACGCGCGCACTCGCGCGGATATTACTTATATATCCGCGCGACGATAAATTCTGCGCCGCGCGCTGACGTGCACATTCCGTCGGATCCAGCCATCCTTGAAGGGATGGATCCTCAGCGACCGTCATAGCATATACCGCGCGCGCGGCGGTAAATAAAATCGGTAAGCTCCGCGACGATGTACGAAAGCAGAAGCGGCAGTAAAGGTTTCCGCTCGATCGGCCGTAAACGCGGGTGCCTGATGTACCGATACGCCGATAACCAGTGTTTCCTTCCTACATCCTTGCCCCAACACGACAGCCCTCCCTCCAACAAGGCTCTGTCCTTTGACACAAGTAGACTTTATCGTCTCGCCCGAGTCCTCCGTATATAACGTTTATATGACGTCTCACATTGTTCCTCGCGCAATCGAGATATCAATCTATTAAGCTAGGACCGCATATTTTGAGCCGCAAAAAGTGAACGCGCAGATAACGCTCGAATAATGGAAAGTGGAAAGCTATGACGCGAATATCTCGCCGTTAATGTACGCTCATCTCTGATTTAGGTACATGACAAATATTCTCTGGTTGGAAAAAAATATATATGACCAAACACGATCTCGCGTCAGGATGATTTAACTGCTTTAGTCGACTCTCTTCTCTGGTCTAATTTAAAAAAGAAAAAAAATTAGCGATCGGATTCGGATAAAGTGCTCTTGCGGGGAACGGAAGAGAAAGGATGTTCTTTTGAATCTGTCATCATAAACAGATTCGTAAAATAAGACTCGTAAGCGCATTTTAGATACTTCGCCATATCGCCATTGCCGAAGACCATAAACGTCCATCAGGACTATAATTTCACCGGAAAATTATAGCAATGTCATGCTCCTCGGGAGTGCTCGGAAAAGATTAACGCTCGTTACATCGCGCCGCAATAAAGAACAAGAAACCTGTGAAACCACATCATTCCGGTCCGCCACAAATGTCCTTTCATACCCGGGACGAAGATTTTTTTTATTAGGCCCTTCGTTTCACGGGTTTACGCCGCGCCGCCGCTCCCCGAGCGTCCTCGTGAAGTGTGTCTCGGCGCAATGACCGAGGGATCCCGCGAGGTCCTCATTAATCTCTTGTCGCCGACGAGGAGTAGGAGGCGTTGACGAATCTCGGGCGGGCAAAGTGTACATTCTCGTTACCTCGTTCTCGGCTGTGTCTTCGTGGATGATGATCAGAGACTACGGGACCGAGGGGGGAGAGAGAGAAAGCGCATCTCCTCCTCCTCCTCCTCGTCTCTTTCTCCCTACGTCTCTCCTGGCTCCTAGAGTGGGCGAGAATTACAGGCATTGTGTGCGCTGGCCGTTGCGGTAATGCGGTTCGCTGATTTATCGCGGAGGTGAGCCACGAGGAGGTGTAGCTAATTGTTCTTGCATGCAGATCTTCGCCGAGGCGCGCCCTAGCTCGTTTCCTCGTCGACGCGACGCTTCGAAATTAATTGTCCGCCACGGTTCTTTTCGCCTAAGCCTTTCCTCCCCCCCCCCGCTTCCGCGTCGGCCCCGCGCGCTATCTTAGCCCAGCTCCTTTTTGTACACTTTCCCCGGGTCCCTTATCATCTCGTGCCCTTCCTCGGCTAAACAACGCAGCGTCGTGTTTCACGCTGCGTCGTCGGCCAAACCTTTCACGCTGACCTCTGCACCTCGACAGTAACGTATTTATTACGACACGCTAGAGTTACGATATATAGATACTAATCTCCGAAAAGCTCTCTTCGATAGAAAAAAAAACCAATCCGCGCGTAATCGGTCGTAGTATCGATTAATAGTCCTACGCGAGCGCGCATACTTTGTATACAGTAATGTAAGTTGTAATTCAGCGTTCGAAGATTTACTTCGCGCGCGAAGATCTACTCCTTCCGCGAGAGGGGAAAATTTATTTCTCGACTGCATACCATTTTCATCAGCTGTTCCCGGAGTGTTTACTACGATACAAATAACACGCTGTTGTCACAAAATATTTATCGCTATTATAAATTAAACGTTTGCTCTCTGAAACGGATAATGTAACACGGATCTTATATAATACTGAAATAAACGGATAATTCAACGTGCATAGCGAAATGAGTCGTATAGTCAATCAAAATTATGTACTGCATTTTGAGCGCATCTGGAATTAATAAATTAAAGTATTCTATTTTGTAATATATACTTTTAGAATTCGCATAATCGTTTAATTAATTTATTATTATTATTATTATTAATTTGTGCTGAAGAAGACCGAAACGTAGTAAGGTCGAAACGTCCACATGTGTTATTGATCTTTGGATAATAAATCATCAAATATTTTTTTTATAAATCGTAATATCCTTTAATTGCTCGAATTTGGCTTCCCAACTTTCTCGAATTTATAATAAATTAAATATCCAAAAATAAGAATTCGGTTTTAACATACATTTTTTTTATTAAGCGGTCTGATAGATTATGGCATACTTTCTTTGTAAACTTTTTGAATTTTTGCAATATCTTCAAAATTGAAGAAAATATAGTACACGAAAGTGTGCTGTGACGTCATACTTTATATAAGAAATGACGTCATACCTTTTGAAGTTGCCGTCATCAAAAAAACTTTAGCAAGCTATAACTTTCTCGATTTTAGGTTTTTTTTTTAATTCAAGAAGTACTAAAAATCGGCTTAGATTCTCTACATTAATTATGGATACCGCTTAGTAAAAAAAAAATGTTAAAACCGAATTGCCACCGCATTTTGTGCTAAACATGCGCCGTTTATGGGCCGCAGCCACTCGTCACCGAACGAATGCCTAATTTTTCTTCCGACTGGATACAACCAACGTGCGCGACGCGGCGAGTGTTGAAAATAGCAGCGGTGCGAGTCGGAATCTTGGAACGTAGCCGTCGTCGTCGTCGGCTGTCCGGCGACCCATATTAATGGCGCGCCACGAACGCGGGGTTCAAACGTCGGGGATCGTAATGCCCGCGCGATATGAGGAACTCTCTCGTCGCGGCGCGCGGTTAGCGGGCACGGCGAAACGATGCCGTTTCCTCATCGTTTTCTACATTTCGCACCGCGACGAGCCAGGCCGACACCACCGGTGAGCGGTCCCCATATTTTCCCGCAGCTGCTGATGTGACGCGACTGTAACAACGGTGAAAAGGAGTAGTTGGAGACCGGTCGCATCCCGGTGCGAGCCCGACCGCGATGCGCACGGTCAACGCAATTATGGCGAAAACCAGGGAACAAAAACGACGGTCCGTACTGTGCGACGAACCCGAACAATTTGTTTTGACTACGAAACATGGCAAAACTTCTTGGAGACGATCCAGCAACTTGGTCGTTCTCTCTTCCTCCCTCTCTCTTTCTCGCGCATGTTTTCTTTCGCGCGCCCATTCCTTCGCGTACGTAGCATAGCGAGACGACTCGTTCGAACTCCGCGATATACTCTCCTCCTTCTCTCGCTCGTCGACATCGCTCATCCTTGTCTACGTTTCGCTCCGCGCGAAACCGATGGCCTCTGTTTGTCAAGAGGCATCACGGAGGAGGCACCCGTTTGTCAAGGGGATTGCATTCGGCCCTTTCTCGCCGCCGAGAAATATTAAAATTCCAACGTATATTCGTCGAGCGTGGCGCGCGAACCCGCCTTCGTAGTACATACTTTTCGCACGCCTGCACGGCCGCCCGAAACCCGTGACTTTTTTGTAACCCTTTGGGGAGCTCCGCCGCGGCGCCCGATGCACATCTCACTGTCGCGGAGCACGATATAACGAGATCCCGCTTGAAGCACCTCCTCCGCGGTGTGATGATACTCGATTATCCGATTTTATTACGCGTCATCAAGTTTTTGTGAAGATACTATATGTATATTGAAGGGTATAAGAGGAAAACGATCAAAGAAATTGATCTAATCAGCTATTAGGTATCTTGTGGCATTTTAAAAGAACTTTCATAATACTTATCTGTTTTGATCAAGAACAATTACAATTCATTAAAAATAAGGCCGAAAGATGCACCGCGCTGAGAAAAAAACGATCATAATCCACACGCTTCGCGCTTGTGGGAAAGAACCGAGAGTCCAACATACAATGTAAACACTAAATAAGTACTAAGGCTACGTTCCAATCTTTACTAAACTTTGTACTAATTTTTTCAATAGCTTCCTAAGATTATATTTTTATATCTGATGTCTTAAAACTTAAAATGTTTTTCTTGACATTACCCCGAATGGACATTGATCGGTTTTCCCCTGTACCCGTCATATACATATCAAGCTCTCGGTATCGTTACGTTGCCATTTCACAACGTCCGTCGAAGTAAAAAAGCTGATCTCTCGGCCTTTCTCACAATGCGTTAAATATATGAAGGATTTGCGCGAATTAAATCCGCGCTCTTCCATTTATCATCCCGATCAATCCGCCGTCGGCGATCTGTCGGGCACATTGAAATCGACGATCGGATCGATCGGATCGATCCTTTCTCTCAGTTAGCTCACGTTTCCTGGCGCGGATTCCAGGCTGCCCCGAACAAGATAACGAACGCGCCCCGGTCGAATAGCGGAAAGAAAGTCGGCCGAGTGCGCGACGCTCGTTAACTCCATTATTTATTCGCGCACGGGTCGCGGATACATATCGACTTTTGCGCGCAATTTGCGCCGCCAGTAGCAAGCGCGGCTCGCCGCGCCGCGCGCCGGAGGTAAAACGGTCGTGGAACGGTAGCTCGTTTTTCCTCGGACGAGTTAATTGACTCGACGTGCCCGCTCTCAATAATAAATAAAAGTGGCCGAACAGGACGTTACGTCCACCTCGCGGCATTCTAGCGCGCGTGCCGTGTCGTATTGTGTCACGACAAAAAAAGAAATAATTAAATAAAAAGAACTCGCGCGCGGACGAATAAGCTTCGCGACGCTCTTGCACGTGGCGACGTGTGCAAAAGAAAAAGAAACACGGAGAACGCGGTCTCTCGCTCGTCCGCGCGTTGCGCCACATTGCATCTTGAAATGCCGACTCGCGCACTCGGCGAAATAATTTATCAGCTTGGAATTCCGCCTGGCACACGATTGTTAACGTCGCGGCGTCGGCACATACACGCGCGCGCGCGCGTATTCACACACCAGTATGTTTACACGTGCGTGTAAACGAGCGGCGCGCGAGCGCACACATTATGCGCTTGGTACCGCGTAATCGCGTCTAATTTGAAGTGACATATCTTACGTTATTATCTCGCGTATTACAGGAAACGCGCTACCCGCCATTAAAGCGGCCGCGCGCGTCTCGATATATTACGCGAGACCGCTCGAACGGACGACACTCGGCATTCTAACGTTAACTAGCTCGCGACGACGCTCGGTCTCGCCGCTGCGGCCAACCGGTTTTTCCCGGACGGCACATCCCGAATGCCCGGCGAACACTCCGATTTCCATGAAGCCGCGCGAGCGAAAAAATGGTTTATCAAACGTTACCAGTTATACTCGGCCTGTCCGCAGGTAACTTGCGCAAAGTAATCCACACTTCGCACTCGAGATTGTCGGAGATCGATATCTCGCGTGCCGATCGGGGGCTCTTTACGAAGGAAATCGTTTCCTCTCCGGTCCCATGCCGATCGATATGGAAATGCCATGACCCAGCTATAACGTCACTTGGCGGTGTGCAACCGCCGGCGCCGCACCGCACCATCCCTTTGCAGTCGCATGCAAAAGGAAACGGAGCGTACGCCCGTGCATACGACCGTTATCGAAACGCACTTGATATCTCGAAACTGCGGTGATTATTTACGCAGCGTAGAAACTGCATGAAGCATATTCGTAATGCAGTTCAATATAACAGAAGTTCAATCGTCTTCCATGAGAGATACTGGATTTTTAGCAAGTCCGTTTCGCGTTATCTCACGCGTACATTTATCTCGTAAATAAAAATTTCGCGCGCATACTTCCGCATCTGCCATATCTTTGTAAGTACGTAAGCGATAATGTAACTAAGAAGTATATGAAATGAAGGGGAGCAGCAGCATTCGCGAGACGACCGTTTCGATATTTACCCGCGAACAAAGATAAACCATTCAGTAGTTTGAAAATGGATAGATAGCGAGACAACTTGCCCCAAGAGGACTGCTCCTCTCCCGCGCGCAATTTAGGCTCTTGGCATTACTGGCTATAACGACAAGCGTTTTCTTCTCTCACGGTAATGGATAGCTGGCGATGATGTTTATTCCAAAGGCTGATAAGGCGCGGCCTGCGCCTTCTCAAGAGCGGTATTCTTGGCTAATTGCTCTCGAGATAATGCAACCGCCTCGCGCGGAGGATATACCGCGGCGGATACCGCTCGAGTGTTTGTAGATCCGTCTAAATACTTTAAAAGAGTTTCGCTGAATCCGACTACCCAAGTGGATATGTACCCGAGCGCGCGGAGGATATACGGTATATAAAAGAATCCATTATATATCGCAGCAACTTCTACAAACGCTCTGCTAGTGGTCCAGGAGAATAAATTACACAAGTTGCGCAATCGGAAAGAAAGAGAGAGAAAAAGGAAGAGAGAGTTCGAAAAGTCAATTATAAACGTTTGTAGTGTTTACTTTCGATTGGACGGTAATAAGCGCGCGACCGAGATAAGTTATGGCTTTGGAATAAGCACAAAGAGCGAGCCGACCCTTTCGTGAGTATCTCGTGATGCGACATTTGATTTGGATTAATGAATGTATATTCGTACCGTACCATAGGGCGACCCTAGCGACAATCGCGTCGTTACCAGCACGAGCGCGACGAGATGACTCTATTTACGAGCGATTCCGTTTTCCCATAGCCAGCGGATCGTTGTTTCGTCGAATAGCGGATGGAATCCTGACGTCATCCGTAACTAGTATTCTAGGTATTCGTTATATAATAGTTCGCATTATTCGCGATGATATAGAGTAACAAAATGTGAAATCAAAAGTTCATGGCTAATCAATCTTAATAAAATATAGATATCTATTAAAAATGTTATGTCATAGTTCGTTGTATCACCAGGCGGGTATATATCCGGGCACTCTCTAGAAAAAGAAAATGTTGGAGAAAAAAGACGTTCCCCAATTTATCGGGCGTACCGCATTTATCCACGTCGTCGGCAGGGCGTAATTAATAACCCGTTTAATCAGGCCTATGCGCGTTGGATCTCCGGGCGGAAAAAGCGCATCCGTAAAAACGCACTGATTTATAGTCAGACGGGGAGAGAGACAAAATAAAAGCGTGTCGAGGAAGCGATGGCGGCCCCGGATTGATTGACGTTAAGTCGACCGGCTGACTCGATTATCGTCCGTTCCTGGTCATTAAGAAGAAACATGGTCTGTTTCGAAGTAAAACCTCCACTTACGCGGATTAAGATAAGTAATTATGTCTTATGGTTTCAGATGGTTTCCAGATTAATCGATTCCCAGCGAAAAATCGGATAATCGACTGCCGATGCGCGCGGACCATTAATTTTCGTATCATCCCATATTAATATCCGCGCTTCCATCGAACGCGCGGACACGGCGATGCTGTCGTGTCCAAAGCGTTTTATTTCCACGTGGAAATCATTAAATCAAGTAATTGCCTCATTAATGTAATTAATCGTACGCCGAGTTGAACGAAGGAAAATAAAAATTACTCATGTAGAGCGTGCATATATATACCTTCGTGTGATTGATGGCGCCGGTATTCGACAATGTATTCTGAAAATATATAATATATCGAATTTCCCCGTTTTCATTGCTCTCTCATGCACTTTCGATTCTCAATAATGACAAATGTAGAACAGTCCGATGAACCTCTGTGCATCTTAACTTGGTCATGACACGTCGCACTGATACGGCGCTTCCTCTCTCAACATTCCCGGTTCTCGACAAACTCGCCGACTTGCCGGAAGTTCTTCGCAACGCGCTCAAGGACTTCCATTGTTTCGCAAAGCGCAATACGCTACAGCTACTGCCGGTTGAGCAACTTGCCCGCCGCAATCTCGCCAATATCGTCCGAGTTTGAGTATTACCTCTGGAGAACGTCAGTACGTTCGCCGGAAAGCAACGAACTCAACGAACTCTGTGAGAGAGATCGGAGAGCCAGTCTGTGGAAGGGGATACGCGCGTGATAGGCTCCACTCAATTTTCATATGGCCCCCAGGAATCGCCTAGAATCCAGAACCATGAATTTCACGAGACCTCGTAACCGACGTAAATCCTTCGAGGAATTAAATTCCGTACGCGAAGAGAAAAGACCTTTCAATATTGCAAACGTAGCTAACCCTTTTATATCCATTATCAAAATTATACGCTTGCCACCGCGAAGTATTGGCCACCTGCGGTTATTCGACAAATCACAAAGGCATGGGAAAACGAGACTGAGGAAGGTCGCAAGCGCAAACTGCGTTAACAAAAAATTAATATCTAAGTAATTTTAAATTAAATAAAAAAAACTATTAAATTTTGTGCACTTTTTTAGATTACGAAGACTGCCTCAAACATCACAAAATCACCCAATTTTCAGAAAAACTTTACATATATAGAATCGCTGAATAAGAAAATAGATGGGCTTTATGATAAATTTCCGACGTAGCTCTGACATCAATGTAGTCGTAATCGATGGGGAAGCTTATCTCCAGGCTTACATAGAAACAAAAGACAAATTATCACATAAAGACATCGATCTCCCTGATTGATGTCCGCGGACAGGCGACAGAACAGATGCGAACGGCTGGCCGTTTCGGTAGGCGCAAAAACGAACGACGGAAACAGAAGAGGATGAATGGAGAAATCTCCGGAGTATAAAAAGAAAATCTTCTCTCCCGTAAACCAACGCTTCACGTTCGTCGCTGGCGAGCTGGAAAACTTATACCCATTGTACATTCGTTGAGAAGCGAATTAAGAGCGAATAGATTTTTCCGATTCTCATCTCGTTTCGTTGAAAGCGAGAAAGGGAGAGAGAGGGAGAAAAAGAAAGAGGAGAAGGCCGGTACCATGATAGGTAGACAGAGCACGCGTACACGCCGGCAATGCACAAAGGGCCCGGTGTTACCCCGACGCATTGTGCAACAGTCCCGCAATCCATTGCGAGAACCACGGGACTGTCAAGAGAGCAGTTCCTGGCCCTCTCGACTTCTAAGAAAGGAAGGAAAAAAATAATGGGGCACAAAACTGTTTTGCCGGCCACACGACTCACGAGCGACGACGACGTCAAGGTAGACTGAGCCGTCGGTGACAGAAAGCGAGCCGCAGCGAATCACGTCGGTGGGAGAGAGACGACGCGGACTTCCATTGGGTCTGCAGCTGCCAGATGCTCCGGTCCTCATCGGTGCGCGAATTAAATGAACGAAATCCGCACCTGCAATGCGAATACAGGTCGTGGGTGTGGGACTGGACTTTTTCGGAACAAAGATACCGGAATAGGAGGTATCTCGAGGTGCCCGATCATTCTTATTCTCGACTCTTCCCAACCCTGTTTTACCTCCACCCACCATTCTTTCCTTCCCCTCGCTCCGACGAAGACCCATCACCGAGAAAGGACAGACGGACTTCGGACAACCCCATCCGTCTATTAATCCGATCTTTTGTACCGACTATCGATCACTCCCTTCGCGCTCTGGGGGGCATTACGTACCTCTCCGAGAACCCTCCTTGATCTTCTTTCTCCCCGTACCACCTTGCCTCAGATAATTTTAGGTAAAACCACACGCTGCGCAACCGAAAAAGCGCGACTCAGGTCGAAAGCCGCGGGAGGTTCTCGTCGGCCGTGTATTAATTATGTTAATTATACCCGACACCGGTCAAGTCTGTAACGAGAGCCGTGGAGAAAATAGCTCGGATGGATTTCCTTCGGATATGATGAAATCAAGTCGTTGACGTGGAGTGGAGTTTTACAAAATAAACGATAACGGACTGTAGAGCTATTCCGGAATTCGTGCTTCGACCTCATCGTGTAACAAAGTTTGAACAAACGAAATATCTCGAAAATTTTAAGCTAATTAGACGCGCATTAAACAGCTTGCTCAAATATGTATTTTTCCGAAACATGTTGCTTAACTTGTCTCAACAAGTTTTTAATTTAACTCCTAATATTAATGATTTTTACGAAATAATGTACTTCCACCTCTCATTAAACTTTCGCGTATCGTATAACCCAAACGGCAGAAAAATTATTTCGTTGGATTTCAATGTAACGATACGTGACTCGGACCCTCGCGTAACTTCGAAGGAAATTGCACCAATAACCGCTCGTCTCCTCGAAGCGGATAACTGATGCGGGGCTCCGAGAGTAGAGGCAACGGCGTATTGAAACGTTTCACGAGGGCCGCGCGCGGGGAACACCGGCAGGGATGCCGACGCATTCACGATTGCATAAGTAGCACAACGGCTGTATAAAAGCCTGTTGCACAAATGCATATCCCGCAGCGAGAGACCAGAGTGATCGCCGAGAGCCTACTCGAGTTACTCGCCGCCGCTCGCCCGAGCACCGCTCACAATTGTGTGTCGCCCTGCGTGTGCGCGCACGTAAGACCTATCATCTCCCTTTTTTCCTCCGTCCCCCCTTCACCAACACAGACGACTCGCAAACGATCGTGTAATAGCACGATCCACCAGTGCCATAGCAGGGTGGCTCCGACATTTTCGAAATGGAACTACGTGGAAGCGAGCGCGTCACGCGAACGAAACCTCGGACGAAACTCCCCTTTCCTCGGTCGGTTTTCCTGATTATTATTATCCGCGGTCGTAAACCGTCGCCGATACAATGGAACTTTCACGGTGAACCAGAGTTTGGACGCGAACGTGCGTGTACCACGCGCTCGCATATGGTAGTTTAATGACGACAACTTTTGTATACACCATTGGATAATCCATTGTCCGCCTAGAGGCGCGTAGAAGCGCGAATCGTAAACCGGTGCTCGTACTCGCGTTACGACGCAAATCTTTATTCGCTTTATGCCGCTTCGCGGAACAACTCCTACATGGTAGCCGGAGTATTCTCCCAATCAAACAACAATCCACGACAATTATATATCAACCCAATGTCTTCATGGATTGCAAGAGATGCATAAGTTTGTTTCTTACTTCTCTTTAGCGCCAGATTAAATACTAAATTTTATTTGTTTAATATACAAAGATTAATGTGTCAAAATACGAATCAGATATAATGCCTATTCTCAAAGCGAATAACACTTAAAGCATTTAAATAAAAATATTTCTAAATAAAAAATTAATAATTCTTTCTTACGCAATTTTCTCTCGTCCCATCTGCATACATATGTCGCTGGTCGATATATTCAAAATATAACAATCGAATATTTCGTTGCAAAAAATACTTGACCTAGATCTCAACAAGACATCCAAAAGTTAGAGTGCTTGCTGAGGATCAAGCACTCGAAAATTAGTGGTACACTTTCGTGACGCGGCTCAGGACATACCAGATGCCAGATGCGTCAACAATCTCGTAACAATTCCATTATATCACGGCACAATCGCAACAATCGTGATAATAGGACTAAGCGCGTTCCTTCACGTGGAACGTTCACGTCTCCCGGGCATTAGCGAGCTAATGAAATGTGAGTTGGATTCGAAATCCGTGGTGTCGCGTTTCCGGAAGCCGAGAGGGGTCTACTACCGTACGTCCTGTCGGAGCGGGAGAGGAAGAAACCCGGACAGACGTTTGCGGGAGAAAAAAAGAGATTGGGAACGAAGGGTGTACAACGCGGGGTGGGGGAGAAACCTGATCAATTTATTTATTAAACGTTTTTCGTGCTTTTTTTTTTTGTTGGGGCTGCCGAGTTCCCACGGGAAATACGAGGCGCTTAAATGAGTACCACTCGGCGGAGGGGGAGGAGGCTGAATCCCGGACGCGAGAGGAAATTGTCGCGAAGCGGGAAGAGATAAGATAAAGAGTGGGATCGGGCACGGATACCCTCTTCCTAATGGAATCAACGTGGAGTACCGGCGGCGACCAAAGATTCAGGATACAGCGAAACTCGGATACGCGCGCGCGCACACAAATTTTCGTCGGCGGGACGAATTTCCTCGTCGACCTTCCGAAGGAGCGCAGAGCAGAGCTCCTGAGAATCGTGCCGATGCGGGAAAGAACACGGGTGAGGCAAGAAAAGAAGCGAGAGGCCGATTCTTCTCCTCAAGAAGAGACAGCGGTTCGCCATTAACGCAATCTAATCGTCGGGGGTCCCTTAATAACAGGTTGGCCTCGGAGTTCGTCGGAAGAGCTGCAACCGCGCCCGAAGGAAAAGAAAGAGACGATACACGGAGAGCGGCTTCGCCGCGAAGGAGGACGAGAGAGAGAGAGAACAATGTTAGACGCCGCGCGCAGCCTGAAATTCACTCGTTTTCTCGGATACCATTCTACGCGCGAGGATCCTCTCTGTAATCTCTCAACTGGGGCTCAATTAATGCTTAACGACAAAACCGGGTGAGGAGCCTTCGGAAGAGCCGGTGAGTGGTGCGTGGGACCGACGGAGAGAAGAGTAAGAATGCTGCCTCGGAAGATACCGCTAATTGTAAAGCGCCCTCGTACCACAAATTGCCGAGCACGCGTCCGAAGAATGCGCGTCGAATCGTTCGGCTGAGTCCTTCTTCCTTCCTACCGTTACGAGCCCGTATCGCCCATCGAATGCTGTTCCCTCCGTCCTTGGGCGGATCAGGTTCATCCTCCTCCCTGTCTTCTGCGGCGTTCTCGGCTTTCCGTCGCTTCCATTGTGCTCCGCGCCGCTAATTGAAAATCGCGATAGCGGCGCGGTACGGAGAAGTAAATAGCACGTTCGGATTGATTGAGTTTATTGAGTGAGTAGACACGGTGTAATGTTCAATGATACACTCTGAATGGGTGCCTGATTGGTAGACATTATTCGGCTGCGCAAAAGTACATGGTCGTTATGAGTCCCGATATTCTGATAATGTGTAATCGAAGTAAATATCGTTTCACTTTATCGCACGGTCTCCTCGTCGTCTTTTCAGAAGCCTGAGTCTAATGAGCGATTCTGTCAGCCTCTCTCATAAAGGTGCAAACGTTGTAATTACATAATCCTGCCGCAAAGGAGTCGTTCGCTAATTGAACGTCAATCATGTAAACATTCAGATCTTCATAATTTATCGACACATTATTTAATATGTTGCAAAGGAACGATAAAAATCTTCGAGTTATTCTCCGGCATGTTGCACAATTAATAAAATGAACTTATTTTCGTCAAATGTCGAGAAAGAAATTTTGATAATTAATCACACATTTTGTACTGAAACGTGCTGCAATATTATAAGCTCGGAAATGCTGATACAAAAAAACACAGCACTCAATAAAACGTTTGCACGATAGGATTGCTATTGATTTCTACATTGTTACATTACAAATTACACAATAATATCACAAAATCGGTATAGTCTTTCATAATTAACGAAACAATGACTTTTTTCGTTTTAAACTATCTTGTACACAATCCGATACATACAGGCATCTATCCGGATACAATTTGTTGCACGATTCTTCCCAGAATCCTGTGGGACCAAGAGCTCTGTCATTATCTCGATAGGTACCGGAAACGCCGCCCAGGAAAAAGCGTGAGGCAGGTGCAGCAGGGGAGTAGGTAACGTTCGGTCATAAGTAGAAATTGAGAGAGGGGAAGAGAGAAATATCTCGTTTCTGAATTATAACCGCGTCGGGTCGCCGGTATAAAAGTCCCAGAAAAGGTAAATCAGCCCGGCCGGCCTACCGCGCGGTCCCTTTCGCGTACAGTCGAGATAATTCGCCTCCTAGGCAGCGTTGGATGCAATCTCCCAGATTGTGGGGCACATCGAAATTGCCGGGTTACAAGAAGAAGTCTTCGTAGAGACTGGGGGCTGGGGAAGTCGTCGGCTTTCAGAAAACCAACATGCCATTAGCGGCCGGTCTCCCTCGTCCGGTCGCCGATATATCCCAGCGCGCACAGGCGTGCCGTATCGCCGGTAAATAATGCGCCGCGAGAGGGTGTGCCCCTCTATGAGACAAAGGGAAGGACTCGGCCCCCTTTTGTTTCCTCGGACCGAAGATCCTGACTTTCTACGTCATGATCGTGTCGCCCCCCGCTTCCTGGATCTTCTTAACTCGCGTCAAAGGCTTCGTGATCCTTTTCATCGCCAGTGCAGGCAATTATTCTATGTCGTAGAGAGCTTCCGGGTGATTAAAATCGAAAAGGGACGTGGAATGATATATTCGCGAAGTGCGATATGCTTCAATAGACTTGGTATTTCCTCCCGGAAATCTCGCCGCAATATTACTGTCATTAATAGCAGAAGAAGCATTCCCGTTAATAATTTCTCTTTATCCGTAGTTTTGACAATGGCTGCATTTCGATGTCAGCAACTGTCAGCACTGAAAAATCTATACTATACGTGACGTAAAATATAGAAAAATATAGGTTTTCAATATTGACAGTGAATATCGAAATACAGCCAATGAATAGAAGATTCCATTGCATATAAACAAAAACACATCAGTGTCGACAGAACAGTAAAAAAAAATAATCGTAGTATCCATAAAAACCGCAGGTAGAACAATCATAAAGATCACGGTAGCTATAAAAAAAAAAAAACAATCTAGCCTGCTTTAACTAACTTCCCGGTCCACGTATTGCCTTATTAATGTAAACCCGTCGTAGGACCGAACGCGCGCGATGCATTGGCCGTATTATTCGAGCCGAGAGCAGATCGAATTTATGACCGGCGCGAGTTTTATATGTGAGATACAGAGATTTGTCGGGAGTTATCGATTCCATTAAATACTATTAGCGACGTGTATCACGAAAGACGTATACGTCTCCACGTATACGTATCCACGAGAAGCTGAAATCGATTCACTGGGTACACGCTTGCCTACCTGAGCACTATCCTCTCGACCGGACCGGGCATATTTTTGTTTTAGGTGGGCTCCCAAGAACGGAGAGATCCTACCTTCCAGATAAAGGACTCAATCTACGAAGAACACTCTCTCTTCGTCCTCGCGTACAGCCAGAAACCCACCGTCAAATATTTCGAATGCATCGACTGGACGTGGCGTATTCGTCTTCTGTCTTTGGTCCCTCCGATATCTTCGTGAAACCCTCGAGACGCCTCGTAGGGTCCATCAAGCGAACGTTTCTCCATCTTGCTCTTTCTCTCCCGGTTCCTCCCGGGTCGCTCTCCTGCTTCTGCTCCTTGGTCCCTTTTTTTTACGAGAGAAAGCTCGAATTTCACTCATGGGGTCTTCGAAGAGACGTCGGCCTCGTAATTCTAGATGGGCGACATCGATTTTCCTCTTGAAAATTAATGGACACGCTGACACGCGCAAAAAGAAAAACTACGCTCAATTCCACACTGAGTTTCCTACGATCCTATCGCACGTCAATTTTGTCAAAGCGATCATACGGCATTGGCGATGAGTCGCGCTGTACTTCTCTTTCCCTTTGTTCCTCTTTCTTCAGCTCCTATTTTATTCTTACATTTATTGTATAAGGAAATCACGCGCGTACGCGCAAATTGTAGTTATCGATAAAATGAGAAATAAAATATGCAAACAAATATAAAGATATATTCAAACATATTTAGCAGACATATTCTCTAGCTATTTTTACACTCCAATCTTATACATAAAAAAAAGGGAATTTCGAGTGGATCGCATTCTTTATACCTTAATCACCTCTATACCACGGATTCTCGTAACACAATATTCTATACATATTTATGCGAAATACTGGTATTTTTTCTGTTTATGTTAAACCCGGATCGCTTCTCACCCCCGATTCGATTCAACCATAGAATTTCTGGTCTGGTTTTCCCGAGGGGGAGAACGATACAGCGGCGGTGAGGGGAGCGTCTTCGAGTTCCGTTGACCTCCTGGCGAAACGAAACGACCTTACAAGAGTTTCCTCTCAAGAAAAGCAACCCACGAGAGCGAATACGAGGGGTTGGAGAAAAAAAATATTCCACGGCCTGTCGGGCCGTGAGCATTCGACGAGGTGCTTCTAGGTGAATTCCGCACGAAGAAGAGAGCCGTTATATATCTGAGTCTCTTCTTTGAAATATGTGCCGGAATATTCGTCAATTGCCAGTTTCCGGCTGATTAAGGACCGATTTCCGCCGGGTTTTCAAAGAAGAGTCTTATTTTGATGACTATACATGTATAGCCGCTCCGCGCATCATTAAGCGGACAGAAAGAGTCACCCGAAATGAGAAATATCGGATTCGTGGGCGTCACGTGCAACCGAGATTTTCGGGAACGAGTGCGTAACACGTGTTACCGAAACTGGCCAGGCCGCTTTTCAGTAATGACTCTGAGAACCACAGAACCTGCCCTCTTTGCCCCAGAAACATCATGAAAGTATGCATATAATTGCGTATAAAAAAGTATCTCGGTAAACATGTCAAATCAGAGAGCAATAAAAGAACTAATAATTCTTCTTCCTAACAAAGGTTTTAGTGAAAAGCCATAATTTCGTCGTAAGTTTGTCTAAGAGACCGTTTCCGATCTTTTATCTTATTTTTTTTGTGTAACCCACCAGGTATTCGTCGGGCACTAAGTATTTTACGACGAATCATCATTAGTTGTCGCTACCATGTTTTTTTTCCGAGGCACGTTACGACAATCCATTCCGAAGTCGAAAACGTAGGCCTTTCAATGGAATCGTACACGTAAGACCTTCGGAAGACCCGGGGACTATTTCAAAGGCCCTGTATCATGGACCGGGCACATTCACCCCCCGCTGTTAAGCAGTTTCGTGGCGGCAGACGAAAGGGGGTGTGGCACACGGTACACCCCCCGGGATCCTGCGGTCATCCCCGGACGTCGGCAGCCTTTAAAGCTACGTGCACAACGAACGTGGACATTATGCGGACTCGAAGCTACGCGTTGGACCGTTACCGAACCGCCCTGTAATGGGATAAAAATAACCGTGTTTATATAGGATTACGAGACGATCATTTTTTCTATTCGAGACACCACGTAAAACTACGATGGGAAGAGGGTTCGCGCTGGAAGGGTACAATTTTTCATTTCTCCTTCCTGCTTGTTATATTATTGTCTGCTTAGAAGGATTCTCATTTATCGATTAGGAATCGTATGACAGAGGGTATATGAGCGAAACACGCGTCACCTCGTGTCACCGTGTTGTCCAGGATCAGATACGAGATTCCCGGTAATTATGAATAACGAACGCACGTCAAGCGCGAGTCAAATAAATAATGATATAAATATTAGATACGTTGGAGCAGAAAATTTCGCTTGTTCACATTTAAATTCATTTGATCGATATTTTAACCGCGAGTAGCTAAGGGAGCTACGACGAGAGAGAGAGAGAGAGAGAGAGTTGACGGGAAATATAAATAAATTTCTCCTAGCGATATCGCGCCGGGTATTCACCTTGCTAGAGTCGTCGCAACGCTTGGCACATGCGCACCGATAACCTCATAATCTATTTTTAATATTCAATTCTTGTATCTCCGGCTTGAAATATCAGAGAGAGCTTTCTTACAACGAATTCAAGTAGAAGAGAAATCTAAAATTTCTCCGTCTACGTCAGAGACAAACGTCCGATATAGATTGCGGGAAAGAATACCGTATCCGTTAAAAAAGAAATAAAGTATAAGAAAAATTTAAGCTCTAGTGGAATATTGTGAAATATCGACCAATCAATTAGACGAGCGCGAGTCTGGTAAGCAAGACTGCCTTTAATATACATATATTGTATTTAATATATATCGTTAAAAAAAAAAAATATACAGGGCGGCTTATATATATTTTAATTTATCAAATATCTCAAAATCCTAGTTTTAAAAAAAATTTTTTAGACAAAAGTTGTTTGGTTCTAAGGGGAAAAGAAGATAGGAATATTAATTAGACCTTCGATGGCGTTGTCAAATCAGGGTCAGTTCGAATTTTTTTAAATTGGATCCCCTATTTTTTTTATGGTATATTCCTGTAGCCCTTGTCGAGACGTTTTCAAAACACTATAATAAAGCTTTCTTTCGTTGAAAATTTCTTGAAATATTTTATATTTTGTCATAATTCTTTTAATATAAATATATAAAATATCTCGTAAAGTATTTACTTTTCGATGACTAACAAACATTCCTATCTGCTTTCCCCCTCAGAACCGAACAACTCTTGTCTAAAAAGTTTCCTTATAAAACCTACGGGTTTTAAGATAGTTGAGTAGATAAATTAAAATGAGCCACCCTGTATTTAAAATTAAGAGGTCGTTCCTCGTAAAAATCAATTTTCAGAGAACTTCTGTCGTCCCCTCTTGTATTCTCTTTGGCCTGGGGCGGAAAAAAATGTGAAGGGAAGGAGAAAGGGATCGGACAATCGATGAAACTTGTATGTTTGCTTTTGTAACGTGAGCGTTAACGAGACATACCGCGAAGTTGGATATTAAACATCGAGGATTATTTGATTACAGTCTCGAATTTGCATGAATCCGCCGCTACGATTCTCCTAGTACCGATTTTCTCTTTCTGTCTTTTCGGTAAACCATACGAGCGCCCGCTGGAAAGAGAGAGAGAGAGAGAGAGAGAGAGAGAGAGAGAGAGAGAGAGAGGGAGGGAGAAGGAGAAAGAGAGGGAGAGGGAGAGGGAGAGGGAGAAGAAGAGAGAGAGGAAGAGGGAGAGGAAAAGAGAGATGGAGAGAGAGAAGAACGAGGCAGAATTGGGAAACGCATGGAAATGAACGTTATTAAATTGTTCTACCGTGACGCCGAATCCACCCGCAAACATAAATTGACACTGAAAACGTCGAATTAGGTGCAGCGCGGGTTGTGGGGACCGTCAGATTGGTACAGGTGAAATTCACCGCGCGCGTATTCGTGTGCCCCCCGGATTCTGCGGGTACATGCACATATCTCCGCGCAAGCGGGGGTTGAATTTGTGTTATTAATGGATTTGTTTGCGGTACCCCTGCCTCTCGACAATCAATATTTATTTATCGAACGTAGCGACAAGTACGGCCGTGTCGCGCGGCGAGCAGGGAAAAGGAACGGGATCGGGGAAAACGAGAAGAAGAACGGAGATGGGCAAAGGGAGACATCGCAAATAAATGGTCAGCGTATTTATTTGGTAAAAAAACAAATTTATGCGCCGGCCAAAATGGAGCGGATTCTATGCTCAACTTGAGCCCCGCTGTCAAAGAGAGAAGGATAGCTCTCCGGTTTCCTAGATTTTTGCCTTTTTCCTTTCGGACCTTTCTTTGCTCAAGCAAAGGGCGGCAAACAAATGAGAAGCGGTTTTCCTCTCGCTTGATGTACGACTTTCGCTTTCGGTCAACAGTTCCGTTCGCCCACAAGGTACCAATTCACTAAAATTTTTAGTACAAAATACCGAACTACCGCTCTCCTCCAATAACAGTTACTCGTGGTCTTATCATACATTTCTAACAAGTACGCATAACCATCGAATGCCCCAAAATTCGGCCCTGCGGGCTCCCTTGAGTAATCGGGAAACAAGCAACCTGGACAAATATTGTATCACGCGAGGGCCAGGCGATGTACCACGACAACCAGATAGAATGAATATTTGACCATGTCTGCGGCCATCTCTCTGTACACGGAGAGGTCCTTCTTGTGCGGCAGTTCGGACGGTACTCCACAGCATCCGCGTGTACAGGAACGACTGCAGAAACGGCATTCACGCTCTCCCACCAGCCCACTCCTCTCCTCTAGCTGCCTCTCCGCCTCCACCGGCACCTACACCATCACCGGTTTCGCCTCCGCCGTTACTACTACCGCCACCACCACCATCGCTGTTCACCACCACCGCCACTACCACTACCGCCGATATGCCTCCACCACCGTCGAACAACCTCCACCACCATTACCACCACGTTCGTCCAGCACCGGCGCCCGAGAGGCGAAGGGCCCCGAGGTTTCTGCTCTACGAGTCAGTTGGCCGACATGAGCCGCGCGTGCTGGGGCTCCTGGTGTTTATCCGCTCTTAACGGCTAATCCCGAAACGCGTACCCTCGTATATATTGGGACGTGCGCGTGCACCGTACCGTACCCGTGAAACATACACGAGGGGTGAAAGCGACGTTTCTCACAATTCGTACCTGTGGGGAGAGGTTTTTGACGTTTCGAACTACGACGAATTCGAGGTCCATTATTTTTGAACGGTGCGGATAGATTACCGGTGACGGAGGGAAATCGGTGTGCTCTTTATGCGCCGTCAGCGTCGGATACGTGATACGGGGATCGATGTGAAATAGTTTCTCGCTCTAGATCGGCAAACGAATACGTATCTCTCGATGGTCGTGGCGGCCGGGACTAAAAAAATGACATTACGGCGCGCGGTGTAACGAACTTGCAACGATGATGATAACGCCAGTGTCAGTGCAGTGGGGTTAAAGTGCCAGCCGGTTTATGGATAACCACGGTTCGCTGATTGGCTTCACGAGTAAGTGATATCCGACGTTAAGTTGCGTAATGCGTCGTGCAGCCGGATTTTTCTTGTACCGCGTCGACCCAAGAAATGTGTCCCGATAACGTATGCAAAGTAGCGCCTTTACCCGAGACGCAGGCAGAAATGTGGTAGAATTTTCGCTCGTAAAATGCTGCTGCTTATAGATGATGACGCAAATTACTTCACAAAACTGCGAAATAGATTAACAAAATAGCAAAAGACATATTGCTCCGATTTTATAATCGGAGAGATCATAAAACAACTTTAATATCAATTTAACATAAAGAAAACTAAAATAATACCTCTCCAGCAACTTAAAATATTGTATTTTACAAACAATAGAAATTTACATTTCTCACAATCAAGATGTTTCAATGCTGGAGGTCGGTCGTGACGTTTCAGATAACTAATCGAGATAATTCATTACACGCTCTCGAGGGACTGCGGGAATATTCCCGATTGATTCCGGTGGCTGCACATTTTCAAAAGCCCGCTAGGGACCGAATCGAAAGACGGACGTTAACATTTAACCCCTGCGCTCCTGCTGGGCCACATGGACGCCTTCCAAAAAAGTATCCGGGAGAGCCTGTTAAAAACTCACGTATCGTAAACTTGTGCTCGACGAGACGCCGCCTTATTCCCTCCCTGTTCCAAAATACCGGTTGTTACCGATGCGCCGCGACTCGATGATCACTTTCCGATATCAACTACCGGATTTGCGCGGAACGGCTATAATCTTCGACCGCATGCACAACCTGCCGTTGGTCTGGCAGGCTAAAGTACGCTTATATTACGGGTCTGCGCATTAAATGAATGAAGTCGTTGGAAAAATTACACGAGACGGCATTAACTCGGCGATATACGCTATTACTTGTTGCTTCATCGGAGCTATGTTTATATTCCTCCTTTATGCCCGCGGCGTGCGAGACTTCGCCGAGGACACGAAATATGTACGCGGAACGTTTACGGATTATTCTAAATCCATTTCAGTTTTATTGGATAAAGTCATATGCGCGCGGAGTCAAGCTTCGCGCGTAAATAAAATGTAATCGTACATGTCAATAAATGGCTCCCGGGCGACTACGGTAACTACGAGGAACATGCGCGCGAGTATTCGCGTAATCGTAAAATATCCTCCCATATGCGTCGAATAAAGATTTACAAGTACTCGAGGGCACTTACTAGGATTACATATACAGGAGCACGTTCTTCGGCCAGGACTCTTAATGGCGAGCAGTAAGTTGCCGACGATTTACGCCGGATACATGCCTGCATCTTTTACCCGAAAGCTTTAAAATTGCACTCGTACCACTACCTACCCCATATTTACTCGGAAATACGCGAAACGTATACATCATAAGAGGGGGGAGAAGATCTCCGAAGGTCTGGAGATTACCAGATATCTATACGTGCGCGCAATGTCGATTCCCGATAAAGCGGCGCTATTACATCGTTAGATTGGCTGGATTGTCGACGGTGATTTGCAAAATGGTCGATTCAATTACAGCCCCTTCAACGGTATTCCGGTAGGACGATCATATCTATCGTCAGCGATAGATCAGTATGTTTGCGCGGTTATAACGAGGGAAACGACGCTGAAAGGACGGCATTATCTCGAACAAATCGATAACATTACGTTTCCAACTTTATACGGCATTTATTGACTGTGAATCTTTAGTCGTGACACTCACGAGCTCACGATCGCTCGTAAAGATCTCGCGTCTCTGTGACACGAGTAAATCATCTGGGATAGAAAACCCTCGATATATCATTGCGCGCGCGTTCGTCGAACGTTCGTTAATTAATAACATGCTATCTCTTTAAATTGCGACGGTAAAATGTATTAATTGTATCAGTGGCGCTGTATAATTACGGCTTTATTCCATTTCGCGGAGTCATGCCCATTGAAATATTTTCGCGTACTACTGTTCACGGTTACTACTGGGAACGTTAACTAATTAGACCGCGCGCATATAAATTTCGCGATAATATATATATATATACGTACAAAAGATACAAAGAAAGAAATAATAGAAAGCGCTTCGCGATTTCTATCGCATCACAAAAATTCACCGTGCAACTAGAATCGATGGATCGATAAATGCTCGATCTGGAGCAATCCGGTGACGCATGATTCTGCCGTTATAAATAACTTCGAAACGCGATACGGAAGATCGAGTGGTTTCGAAACGATTACGAGAGAAACAGACTACGGCGGCTGACTAAACATTTCGATCGACCACGCCGGTGCAGTGGTGTTCGGCGCGATTGAAAATGAGGGATCTCGTTTGACTTCATTGGAGACTTTATTAAGCGACTAACTCACGGCGATGATCGTCATGACGCGGAACCGTGTACCGCGTGGAAAAGGGTTCTCGAGAATAATGAAGTGGAACGCGCGCGAGGCGCGTTTTGTCGGCGGATCCCTTTATTTCTGCTTTTACTACATTAGTCGCTTTCTGTAAATACACCGAGCGTGACACGCGCGCGCTTCTTTGAATGTTCGCCCCGTCACCGACAGGAGTTTGCCTTTCAACCAACGTTGCCTTCCTCGTCGGTGTCGGTTCCGCTATCGACGATAGCCGGCACTTTTAACTTCCGCTTTTCTTCGTGCAACAGAGGAAAAATAATTATACACCGGAACGGTCTGCGTTTCTTACAAGACGCTCGGTGGATTTTCCAGGCAACAGCTGGAGGGCAACAAATTGAAATTATAATAGCACTTTTCCGTAGAAAAAGAACTTGATGAATCTTAATGGTAAATAAACGCTGTATGGCGTGAATGCTTCATGAACGAGGCGTACAAACACAAATTGTGCGTGTATCTACTTTTCAATCTTAATAGCCAATTAAATAATAATTAATTAAAATTAGAGCGCTGTTATTTTTTACAATAAATTTCACGTATCGACCGGTGAATTTCAGAAGCCAATTCATACAAGAGCTTATATCGCTTCTTCCGCTCCCTCTCAACGTGCAATTTCAGCTCCATTGCCGTGTGCGCGCGCGCGCTTTATAATGCGTTCGTTGAAATTCTCTCCCCACCCATCATGAATAAAAATATCACGTCGAAATATTCTGGAGTGAAACTATTACGCGGGACCTACACTCTCGAATCTCCACGGGATCCGTGTAGAAGCCGGACGGCGGGCCGCGGCCCGATACTCCTGACGGGTTAATACGCCATTCACACGCGATATTATTCGCGGAAGGTTACACATTCGTGCGCATTGGTCACGTTCGTGTCGGGTCCGACGATTTTACGCGGACGTCTATCATTTTACATCGCCGTCATCGGCGTCTCGAGTACTTCTCACCCCCGCGACGCGCTCATTTCTCGAACTTCCGTTCTCGCCGTACGACGATACGTTACACGTAGCCCCGGTCAAGAAGGTCGCCGGTCGAGGAAGACAGGAAGTCTGCATGTACGTGCTGGGAGTGCGTGAACCGGCGCGGCGCGGCGGCCAGCCGACGATCGTACCCCGCGCTTTCCGTGCTTCGGCCATTAAAAACTCGGTACGGTCCCGCCTTATCTCGCCGTCAAGATCGACGAAGCCCGGGCCGCACCGCCACGCAGAGCGCCATGTATCGCGGTTTCGATCGGAACCCCCTCGCGCAGGGAACAACGCCGTTGTTGCATTGGCTCGAGAGAACCCGCGTCATCGAAAAGAGGCCCACCTGGCACGCGCAGAGCCGCATCTGCGGCGGCCGATTCTTTCGGGGCCTCCGTGAGAACACGAAGTGCCTACCTGCTTCGGACGGGCGTACACAAAAGCGGGGCCAAAGAGAGCCCGGTGTCCGCGTGCGAAAAATATATTCACGCGTCGACGAATTTCGGCGCGGTGGCGAAACGACCGTGTCTTCGGTGCCGATCGCGCCAGCCGATCGATCGGACGATCGATCTTTAAAGGCCCACTGGTTCGGCTAACGGCGTAATCTGGTCGGAGAACACGGCCCGATACAAATCGAAAAGCGATGAGTAAGATTACCGATTGAACAGCAGATGGGCAGACGTTATAAGCACTTTAAAGGATTATTGATTGATCGATAACGACGGAGGGATAAATTCTGAAGAATTAATGTATGGAGGAAAGAGGCAAAATGAGGATAATAAAGAAACGAGCGACTTCATTTCATTCAAATAAATTTGTGATGGCGAAACGCTTTTATCTCCCCGAAGCTCCAAGTATCGATACAATAAAACTGCGAGGATAGAAAATACTAAAATAAAAATACCGTTTTAACGGTAGCTGCTATGTCTGTGAAATTTTAATAGCTCCAGGATATCCAAAGAGAGCCCGAAGAGTTTCTACCAGTACCCTTATACCTTACCGCAGAGGTTGCGCGGGAGACGACGGAAAAGTCACGCGCGACGCGAAAAACCTCACGGAATATCCGCCGTAAACAACCGCGCGCCGTTTCCGACGAACTTTTACCACACGCGGGATTTCTTAGCGGCGCGCAGATAAAATCGAGAAACTTTGCAGGCCCGAGAGAGAGGGAATATCCCCCCCCATCGTTTTTTTACACATCGTAATACCCTAAGGCGCCGAACGTCTGAAAAATCCTCATTACGCTCGCCATTGCACGGCGCGAGAGAGCTTCTCGTTTACGTCCGCCGATATATGCGCGGTCGAGGTGAACGGCGCGTCGTCCTCGTTTCCTCGTATCTTCCGGCTCCGTCGTATCGTGTGCATAGCTCCGCATCGCGGCGAGCTGAAGGAGATCCCGCCCGAGGCGATCGTAGTCGCATTGTACTTTATATTCATGCAAAAACGTCAAAATAACTTTCAGGCGCGGCGCGCTCGCCTCGCGTTGTCGACCAAAAGCCAGGGCAGGAACGTTTGATCCTCCATCGAGACTAGGGAAACATGCGCGCGCGCGTGCGATCGTCTCCGCGCGGGTATATTTTCAGCTGGTTGCTGCCGCCCTTCTTGGCGTTCCTGTTTGCAAGATGACTACGCGCAAAGGAGCCGTGTAGCCGCGTTACATAGCCGCCGCTCTGTGCGCGGGCGATGAAACGATCAAAGAGCAAAGGGAAGGTGTATTTCGGTGTTTGGTCGAGCGAGCGGAGCTGACGCGACGCGACGTGACGCGACGCGACGAGACGCGACGCGACGAGACGTCGAGGCTTTTCATCCTTTTCGCTCTAAAATCACACCGTGGCCGCGTGGCGGTGCCCGATTTTCGGAATGCCCTCGAAAGGTAGAGGCCGCGGACTGCCAAGCGTGGATCGGAAAACTCTTTAGCCCCGAACCAGATCCTTTGATCCGCTCCCGTTGTGGGAGTTGTAAAGATCCTTTGTATCCCGGATACCAGGAATCGTGACATCGTTGCTCGCCGCGCGGTCGTTTCCTCGCGCTTCTGCCTCGCGCGAGAAGTAATCGCGGAGAGGTAAGTCCATCCGAATACCGCGACGCTTGATTTTACGGGTTGCACTCTTTTAAACCCCTCTCGCGCGAGACTCCCTTTGATCTCTCAAGTTATTACGCTTACTTTATACTTAGTTGGAAGTCGAAGCACGCGCCAGGCCGGAGTTTTACTTCTCTACGCGAGGAGCGACGCTGAATGCGCGAGATAGTATCCTTGATACTCACGAACAGATAATTTATGTTGTGTATCGCGATCTCCTGAGTAAAAGGTCTCACCGTCGTGCATTACGATTGAAATGCCGTGTGTACAAGCGCGGGGAAATAATTTTCTCTCGTAATCCGATAGCATATCGCAAAACTGAAGAGGTCACTAATTGTAAGTACGTCGACGGAATATTGATATCGTGGAAAAGAAGTTCTTATACTTTCCTAGTCGTATGAACACCGGCGCGGCGCGGCAGAAGGAGAATTCGTCCCGTTATAGACCATTAATAACCACTAGAAATCGATAACCACATCGACACGTCTTCGAACATCTGCAAACATCTTTTCCGACAATGCAAACGCTTTTAAGCATGATGCGCCTCAAAGAATACAACTATAAATCGAATCCTCCTGCCGCAGGTAGTCACGTATTTGTACAGGTTCTCCACGAAATCGCAGGTTTCCACCCGCGCGGAGTAAATCATCTCGCTCTCGACATCTCGTTCCTCCTCTTTTTCTCAGACAAGAACGATATTTATATCTATATACGGAGGAAAAAAGAAACATGCGAGCCGATACGATCGATCTGATAGAAAGAAAAAACCGCGATGATCTATCCTTGATTGAGGAGGATCCAGATCGTAGGCAGATAGGACTCGTGACCGATCGAGTTCGTGTGAACCTGCCTAGACGCATCTGCCCGTTGGCTAAATAACAGCCGGCGAGAGAAGAAGGACCGGTATCCGAGAGGAATCTACGTCGCCAACGAGCGAACGTTGTGGAGGGAAGACGACGTATGTGAGCACGAGGCAAAGACCAAGGAAGAGGCAGCGCGCGCGGCCGAGGAAAAGAAAGGCGATATCCTCTACGTGCGGTCTATAAAGACGCTGCGAACCCACATCCCCGCGGCCGCTGCGCCGCGCCGCGCCACGGGGGAGGTTGACATGTTTATTTCGCTCCGTAATCTTCTCGGATTACGTTACCGAGAAGCGAGAAAGAGAGAGAGGGACGAAAAATGGAGAGAAACGGGCCGAAGAAGGAATAGTCGGCCTTCGGGAGAAACCGAGTTCTGGATGATACCTGAGGCTCGACGCGTGTTCCAAAGGGATCCCTTGCGGTTGTCGGTACATCCTTGAGGAATGTTCGCGCGGTTTTCGCGGATTAGTTTCACACGTTCGTGATGTATACGATGTTCTGCGGGAACTGCGTTAACCCTTAAAGACTACATCTTAAGTCTCAACCATTTAAAACTTTAAAAATTGATGTTTTTGTACAATTTAATATTAATTATTGACAATTTTTCTAATTCTATTACATTCTTCAGTCTTTTCTACCCCTATTTCATATATAATTATTTAAGATTTAGTTGATTAGACGCAGTTTTACACGCGATCAAAAGTCCATATGCGAGATCCATATAAAGACCATATAGTCTTTAAGAGTTAAATTCGACGCGTTCTGCGGAATGTAAACAGAATAAATAGAAGTAAAAAAAATGCAGAAAACAAAATCCGCGTGAAGCGTACTCTAATACCTTAATACTGAACAAAAAATTCGTTCATTAAATTACCGACTATTAAGACGTTGGAATTTATATCCAGCGGACGTTCCCCTAATCCGGCGAGATAATCCTCGTTTATCGCCAGCAAATATTAGACTGGAGCGTCTAACTAAATATAAAATTTATAACCGCGTCTACGCTACCCGACCCATCTTTTTCCCACAAGCATACGGTATCATTCACCTCCATCAAAAATTTCTCAAAGGTGTGACCGTATAATAAATTCGTACAGTTCCTGACCCTTCCGAATCGAGAAAGATGAATCGCGTCAAGAACCGGTAGCTGAATCCTTTTGGCTAGGTCCAGTCCGGTCGCTCTACCTGTTGTTGTCATACGATACTCGAGATGCATCGCGAAGACTCAAAGACCGCTCTCGTATCGTGCTCTCGTCTTCTACTTGTTAGGAAAAAGAGTATCATCTTCGCTCGCTTTAGTCGTGACGCCGACAATGCGCCCACATTGCGCCACAAGACGCGTTACGGTTCACCTAAATAAATACAACGAAAGAAAGAAAGGGAACGATAGTCGGCTTTTCTGGCTGGTTTTTTCCGACCAAATGGAGTCCGGGGACAAGCGGATTCGTGTCAATTGCAGTGTGAAATGCCATGTAGCCGTCGCGCGTGCAATGCACGATCCCCGTCGAGTGTTTTAAACCTTTTGAATGGATAATACCGTGCGCGTTTATAAATTGAGTTCTCGTCCCGCAGGATTAGGACGAGCCCGAGATGGGAAATTTGTGTAGGGTACCGCGATACCGTGGCCACATAATGCGCGTGTTGCGTAGACCTTCGCTGGATTATTCCGCGTCATGAATCTTCGAGAGCATTTTCGACCTGTGATGTATACTCTCGAGTACACGGTTCGCGGCGATGTTGCGCCAGCGGCTTCATCGATTTTCGAGGACCTATTCTGTTGACGGAAAACACGAAAACGATAAGCAAATTGAATCTCGCATGAATAAAAAATAAGATATTTGTTTGCGCCAAAATTCTTATAAAAACTATAAATCTCCCAGCATGAAAAAGTTACAGTGCTGAAATAATATACGGAGATCGCATGTCACGTACATATTAAAAATAATATTACATAACCTTAACTTAATTATTTCATAAAATATCGCTGGTGCGAATGACAATTAAATTTTGTTATCGCAGATTATTTCCGGGGCAAAGCTTGGTAACGTGACCGCGGAACTTGAAAAGACTGCTTTGTACTTTTTTTTCCGCAACGTACTAAATTTCACCAACATTCTACTTTTATTCCATTGCGTTTGCTCACGAGAAAGCTGCTGTGCAACAGCATTTACAGATGTAATCGACATCTAGCGAAAGACCTTGACGAACGACATTGATAAACGATCCCTTAGTCGCGTTTCAACTAACCGACTCGGCGGGATCGTGTAACAACTTGGTACTAACAAGCTTTGCATATACTTACGCACGCTAAGCGTGTTCGCGATCATACGTTTCTGCGCGAATTTCGTTGCATGATATGCACATATCGCGTGAATTTTAAGCATCTCGCTGGAAAGTTTAAAGTATCGATCGATAAGCGAAAATAACTCTCGCGTAATACCGCGTTGTTATTTAAATAGAAACATAGGTTTACACGTGCAATGAAATACGTTGCTAAAACTTCATCGCTAATACAACGTGTTTCTCCGGTATTTAAAAGTAAACTCTGAATCCCGTTACGCGCAAAGTCGGCTCGAGGCACTAACGCCTCAAGTTCCGTGAAATGTTGAATCCGGCGGAATGTATTGATAATCCCGAGGAAGAACCGTATTTCTCCAGTAGACGAATCGCGTTTAATAATTAATTCCGACGGTTATCGACCGAAATCCCCCCCCCCCCGAAGAAACAGCAGTTTCGCGTTCGAGGGAGCCATCGAACCACGGGGGAAAATTACGCTCTCCCTATCCCTGCGCCTTGGCTTTCCTTACGTTCCTTTCACGACGGTAGCAACGACTGAAAATGAAGGCGCCGCGAAGGAAATTTCGCGTGCGGGAAAGTGTCTGCCGCCGCTGGAATATTTAAATGGCAAGGGCTGCCAGCTATGTCGTAAGTGGCACTCTCAACTTTCTTAACCGTCTTTTACGCTTTCCGGTAGAAACACAACGCCGCGGCGGCGACCTGACCGACGTTAAACCCGTTTCACCTCGATACTTCTTTACCCCGGTTGCGTGCGAGAGAGAATTTCTATTTTGAAGAGTATAGCCTTCCATACAGCGTATACGTATAGCAACGAAATAGGTTGCTTTATCGTATTTCTCGAAATATCCGCTAAACGTAGCAGAGATATTTCATTTATTATACTTCATCCGTGTCTGCGAAAGATTACTTTCTAGATTATTTAAATTAAAACAATTAAGATATGATATAACAATGTTGTAATCAAGCGTTCTTCTCCGTTTATGTTACAGGTGCGGGCTCGTATCAAGCCGACGAGTGGCCAGTGTCGTGTCGAGTGACGTCGAGTGACGGTATTTAAGTGTGACTCCGATCCGGTCTTCTTTACCTCCTTTACACCACGTGCGAGAGATGAACGAATGATTAGACCGCGGTGATCCGGTGATACGCGATGAGGCCGAAATCTTGCTCGCTGTTCCTGTTATTTTGCGTCATCCTACCCGGAGTGGTGCGTCCCTTCACTTCCGGCGAAGGTAAATAAAAATTTCCGCGCCGGGAGTAAAAGCTCCGGCTCCGTCGCCGTTGCGTCGCGTCGTAAAGCTTCGGGCGGCAAGGCCGCGCCCGAGACAATCGAGGAAGAAAGAATCTCGTGGAAGATCGTTAAGTTCGCCATTTAACTCGTGCCGAGCCCATAATGACCTCTCATCCCTCGTGGATTCGAAGAGCCGAGCCGCGCGGGCCTGAGTACCCTCACTCGAGGTACTCGCGCCAAACGCGACGCGCGAGTACCACTTATTTACGCGCGAATTCTTCTGCGGGCACCCGTTTTGCGCGAGAGAAATTACTGTTATGTTGTAAATTATATATCATATCGTTACGTCGTTGATGGAACGATCGCTGATCGCATTAATTTGCCCGAGGTTCTTACTCTCAGCACTTGTCGACATGTTTCGCGCATGGTTCTCACGTTTCGCGGCCGATATATAGCTACGTCGTGTACCGTGTTTTTAATAAAATCCACGCAAACGGTGACAAGCTACTTGAAAATATCATCCAGTTGATGCTCTTGGCAACGATGCTCGAGATGAGACGTAATATACCGTGACTCGAATATTTCGCTAACGATCGCGGATGGAAAACCAAAACATACTTTTTACCAAGGCATACTTTTTACGAGCTGCAGGAAGGGAGGTCGAGTATTGTAGTTATACGAGCGAACGCGTTACAGACATACGCAAGAGTATCCGCCGCGAGAAAGAAACCGAGAGACTGCTAATTATACGGCGAGGCAGCCTGACTGATTAGTCGTCGGTATAACTGGCCGGTTACATTACACCAGCTCGCTTTCGATGATGGATTACGCTCCCCCGGAGCTACTTTTAAGCGACCTCCTGGACTACGTGGAAATTCCCGCCCGCGCCGCGCCGTTCTTTCTTCAATCTTCTCCTCCCTCGGAGGAACACCGCGGCTAACTAATTAGCGCCGCTGACGTATCATCGTCATCGTCGTTCACGTTAACGACGGATTGTATCTACCGCGACGACGCGGATACTCCGGTCGTTTCCGTGCGCCCAATGCGCGCGAGCGTTATCGTAAAAAAGGCGCGCGACAATCAATCTCTGTTAACTCGGGACAAAAGTATCGTCCGCGACGTCGTCGTCCTAAAACAAACGCGAGCCAGAGTGATCCATCTTCCATATTCTTCCGTCGACACATCTTTTTCACACATTGTCCAAATTCCGCGCTCCCGCAAAGTAATCACAGCGTCGCTTATCTTCGCGAGCGTTTTGTTGGGCTCGTGTAGCGTTTAACTGTTTTCCCGGTAATCGGGCAGTCTCGAAAAACGGATGTGTATGATTTGACGCTAGGGCGAAACGAGGATACAATTATGACTTGCTAACCATCTTCCTTTAAGATCTAACTATATAATCTTAACGCACACATACACACACGCGCAACTTGCGAACCTTATTATCCCGTATGAAACGCGCGTAGCCCACGCGCGCGCACACATCGAGACGGGAACAAACGGCGCCGGCTTGAAAACATTCGTTTTCCATTCCCCTAGGTACGTGCTGTACAATAGAAATCGCGGCATAGCGCGCATACACGGCATACGCATACACACGCCGTCTCCTCCTTTACCCATTTTTCTTGCGGTGCACGGGGCAGATAAATAATTCCCATTCTGGCGCGCATTCTCGTGATGGAAGCTACACGGCGAAGCGGCGCGCGGCGCGGCGTCTCGTCGGTCGTATTCTTCGCACGGTCACCGATGCAAGAAATAATATCTCATGTACGTCAGTACACGTGCTCGCAAAGTGTGCTTTCCATTTCTCACGCATGTCTGCCGGATAAGTAACAATTATCTTCAACAAGCACGTTTTCACGAGACAATGCGGATATAGTAACGCGGTTGAAATCGCTACAAACCATGTTTCCTCGCGTGAAGGCTAACGTATACATTTTATCTGTCGCACCAAAAGGCTTTATTGCAGGTTACGTTACTTAAATGAGATATAACGAAGCGCTATATTGGTCTAGAATACCCCGGCGTAATGACACAGGCGCGACTGCTGCACCTTTCAAGCATATAAAAAAAGATTGCGATCTATTCGACCAAGTCATCGCGTGTAACTCGGAGATAATTGCCGCTCTCATTATTATCATCGTTACGCGGGAAACAAGCCATAATGGCAATATACTTAGCCGCGTCGGGCGGCTGATAAATAACAATTATGGCCTCTGACCTCGTAATAATTCCAGCGAGAGTTACACGCTCTCGTGGCGCCTATCACCGCTGTCGAATGCGCTCCGCAGCGATCGGTCACTCTACACAGCACTACCTCAACTAAAAATCCACGTCGTCGACGACGTCGTAGTCGTCATCGTCGTCAGGCGGAAAGTGGCGCACACAAACGGCGCCTATTCCCGCTCACTCGCAAGCCGGCCATTCTCCTATACGGTGTAACTTGCCGGGCGAGAGCGCGACGTATTGTATGCACGCACGCACGCACACTCGTGCACCCATGTGAATAATTACCCCGACGATTTATCGCGACGTGATATCGCGTCATAATTTCGCTGTCTTGACTGGCCTGGCGCTGCCGCCGCGCTGCGCCGCGGCGAGAAAAATATTCAGCCGCGTTAATAATTAACGGTGCGCCTGCAGGAGGAGGTCCTGCTCCAGCGACTCCGCGTTCTCACGTTTTGGTCACCGCCAAACACGGTAGCGGTGATCGGCTCACCACCGCGCGCCAGTTTCCACCGCCTCGCGCGCGGTGGTGACGTTCAATTTTCCAACCGCGCTCGTTATCTCGCGACTGACGCCGCCCGAATTTCACGTCAGGAAGGTATTCAGCTCGCGCGAGACAGAGCGGGATCTTTTTACGACGCATTTCACCGGACGGACACCACACCACCTCGCGCAAATCCTGCCCGCAAGCCCGGGCAACTCGGTCTCTCTCTCTCTCTCTCTCTCTCTCTCTCTCTCTCTCTCTCTCTCTCTCTCTCTCTCTCTCTCTCTCTCTCTCTCTCTCTCTCTCTCTCTCTCCCCCCTCTCTCTCCCTCTCTCTCCCCCTCTCTCTCTCTCTCTCTCTCTCGGTGTGCGAGTATTAAATTTATGAAACCGATAGCGTCGCGCGTGCCTCGACCGAAAATTTATGTTCCGCGACGCGGGATTATGCGGAGAAATTGATCGCTCGGAGTTGCCTCGTGATTTATACCGGAGCTTAATAAGTACGATGCGCGTAAGCGTGAAGAGGAACCTTGCTCACACAGCTGCGATGAGAATGCAACGAACGGCAGAATTGATTCCTGTGATCGACGTTTTTGTGACCCCCAATAAGGATGATCTCGGCGAGTTTCGCCGGATTGTAACGGATCGAGATATCTTTCGAAAAAGAATTGTCCCATCGTGCGCCTCGAAATGAGCTTCCTTAATCGCGCGCGGTACGGTCAATTACGCGAACCGTGACGAATCGGCTGTGTACCAGCAACAGCAACGGAGACGGCGTTTCTAATCATACCTCACGAGATGATCACGCTATAAATCGCCGGGCGTTATATCATCGCTTTCACGATCAGATTCGTTATCCTCGATCACAGCGCGGCGCTTATACACGTCGGGAGAGGATAATAGAAGCCCCCGCGAATGCTGGGCCGCGGAGGCTCGAAAGGATCCGCTACTCACGCCGCGCCGGCCGACCGGCCGCAACCATCATCCTCCCCTGCTTTGATAAGTATCATAAGTAAATCGCGATTACCGTTCGCGATATAACTCGCCGATCAGGAACGTAGCTCTGCGGTCGCACAAGGTGGAAGCCGAGATCTGGTCTCGCGAAATCGCCACGGGCAAAAATGCAAAAGCTGCGCGCTCGCTGGATCGTGCAATTACCCGGTTGGTTCCACCAGGCTGTCTCGTCTCGCGGCCAGTCTCGGAAAGAGCGTTTCTTACCGATGAGGCAGGGGAGAGAGAAGGAGAGAGAGAGAAAGAGAGAGAGAGAGAAGAAAAAAAGGAACGGCGATTGGGAATGAGGACGCGGAAGGGGGGAGAGAGTTTTTTTAATATCTCGCAGTCTCTCATCGGTACCGCGCGGCCGCCGACCAGGGAGTCGCGCGTTCCTGTCGGCTGCGACGAAAGGTCAGGTCAGCTTTAATTATCGTAAATCAAACGAGCGGGCCGCCGCACCGTGCCGGCCAAGGAGGCCCGAAGTTGCGCAAGCACAATTATTGTTGAAATCGGGGAGAATATCGGCGAACAGAGGGGACCGAGCGGTACCCCGCGAATATGCGAGCGAACGGCGATCGTGAAATATCGGCCGATCGGTTTATGTTCTTCCAAGTCGTGATTTCGCGCGATGAAGTTCTGGTTTCTTTTTGTGAGATTATAGCGCACGATTCTTGATTATCTTCAATTAATTATAAAGTTGTAATACAAATGATGTAAAAAGATCTGAGAGGCAAGAGCCGAAGAGAAATGTAAGAGTTTCGAAACTTATCTTCGTTGGTTTAATATCGCAACTCTTGCCTTTATTTATAAGCGAAGTGGTAAAATGTAAAAGTAGATTTTCTTGTTTAATAAACTCGTGTGTCATTACAGTTGTAGTTCACACTGTGCAAAATAAAAATTCTTGGCGATATCAGATCCAATTTATGAGACTCATCTTATCTCGGCCCTTTATGCTTCATCGCGCTTTTATTTCGGACAAAACGGAACGGTTCACTTGAATGCAATTTCGTTGCGGATTTGTAGATCGTTACGGGACGCGCGTTCGATATATAACTTTAGCGATGAGTCTGATAATGTTACGCCGTGAGCGCGAATTTTCATTCAACCTTAATGGCCTGGAACTACAAAAGAATATACGCGCGAGAAAGTATCGAAGAATTATATCGGCATGACGTATGCGATTCGACCTCTCGCTGTTATCAATACACTCTCCAAGAGGCCACCGCGGGGGGTAACACGCGAACAGTCGTATCTGATTCTGTTATTCGCTTAATTACGCGCCTTAACGTAGCGGTGCCGCAATCGAGTCGTGTAATACGCATCATCACCCTCCATTTTCCACTCTTTGCGCCACTCTCGCCCTCGCTGCTCATGCATTTTCGAGCTCTTTAATTCATTTAGCCGCCGTCGACGCACACGCCGCCATGCGTACGTTACGCTTCGGGCTATATTCGATTACTCTCTCACAAAAAATTGTATCCCCCCGACCTTCCAACATTTCGTGAACTTTTTGCGAAAATTTTGGAAAAAGAAGATTCGAGTGAAATTAAATCGAGGGTAAATCAACTCGAATTCGAACAAACGCGCGCGTAAAGTTCGAGCTTGAAGCAAGGGCTTGTACGCCTGTTCTACCAAAATCCTATCAGCAACATGTGCCACTTTCACACACGTGCAAAGTGATACGCGCGATAAGCAATCTCCCTCTAACCGGGATTAAGATGTATCGGCCAATCCGGATCAGTCGGAATACTTTAATCCGTCCCACACGGTGTCATCTCGTCGACGATCTCGTCGCCGGAGCGAAGTATCAGAATCACGATCTCCATCAACTTCTCTTTTAGGTCGTAGCAGATCTCCATCTGCGTTGGACCGTGTCCCACGCGCGCGCGCGCGAGTTCTCGTGCGATACCGATCGATAAAAGAATTGCACCGAGACCCCGCTCGTCGCCGTGTCTCTCGTTAGTCTGAATGACGGTTCAACAAAGTCTCGACGAGCGCGGAACTTGACTCACATTATTTAGGCACCCGGAGGTCGTGATCTGTGAACGGCCTGGAATACAATAGTAACCCCGACCTGGCTAGGCGCCGTCCTCTATTGTCACGTGACGACATACATAGAGCACATCCGCAACATGTTCGAACCGGAAACGGGCTCTTCGCCCGTACGCGAACGATATAGATCGCGTGGAAAATTCAATACGTTAATCCAATACGACTTTCGGATCTTATTGTCAGCTCATGCTCTCTCAAAACCCATTCAAAATATTTGCTCTACATCTGGGTCGTCCGCGACGCGACTTCGGGCTAATCCGATTTTAGAAACTGTCACCCCGAAGGGATCCCGTCTTCTCGCACCTTTCGCATCGTTCCTAAGGAGAGTGAGACACTTGATTCGATGGGATTTTATTGAAAGATCTTCAAACGTTATTTTCGCGTGTCGATTCGGATTTCGCTGTTCTCTTATTCGTATCATTATTCGACAGTTCCGCGCGCGCACGAAATTCAGGGAAGGAAGGCACAATCCGTTGGGTCAATGTTGCCGCGGCCACGAAACGACGGCGGCGGCGACGACAGTGGATGGTGGTGGTGCCGGTGGTGGTAGTCAGTGGTAGGTGCTCGATTCGCCGGCTAAAATATCAAAACACAAGGAACCCCTTGTATCTTCCTTAATCCGTCTCTCTTCGTTTCGTATGCGGCATCTCTCGTTGCTGCTTGTCCATACACTCCCGTGTATATACCGTACCTCGCGCGCTCACTTCTGCGAACGTAGCGTCGACCGAGCAAGGATCTCTCGACGGTGCTCTCTCGGTGCTGCTGTTGCAGGTACCTTTTGTTAATTAAGAGGCGTCATGTGTGGTCTCTCACCCCGGTGTGAGCGGACGTACCGTGAAACCGTACATGAATGCACAGTGGCTCGTGTCTCTGTCTCGTCTCTCGACGCGATACGTGGTCAACCCGCATAGTAGCCACGTGGGGTTCGAGGATGCGAATGCACATCGTGTTCGCATTGCACATGTGTACGTATACGTAGTCCGGTCGTTGTCTGCCTGCCTGCCTGCCTGCCTGCCTGCCTGACTGCTAGGCGTATCTAACAGAGACACGACTAACTAGCTCGTCCGCCGTGGCTAACGAGGAAGAGAGAGGGGGGGAGGCCTCACATGCTGGCTGGCGCCGCGACCAGGTGATTCGGCGACGATATGAGACCGGATACAACGTTTCCATCCGGGCACTATCGCCCCATTCGATCGACGCCGAATTATCGGAAACCGATGACAATTCTCCGATCGACGGGCCGACACGATTGCACGCGCGTGTCGCGTGACGTCTCCCCGATTAGGCTCTTCTCGCCCCGATTGTCGCAAACACATTTTTTTTCTTTTTTTTTTTTCAATAGTACCGTTATTAATCGATGGATCGAAGCAAATGTGGCTTTCGGAACTGACTGCGGAACCAATTCGAAATATGTATGTACGCGTCATAATCCGACGAGTCGCGTACGTTGCCCGACTACGAGCGTGTAAAATGAATAATGATCGTGACGCTCTCTCCGTTCTCTCTTTCGCGGTCATCGAATATTCATTATGCCCAAGATTCCACGCGGCCGCTCGGAATAATTATCTAGAACCGATGGCGGAACTTTTTTCCGTCACTGACTCGGCATTACGGTGTGTCGCGTGACCTGGCTCAATTAAGTCGTCTCTGTTTCGTGCTTGCATTCCCTCTCTTCGCGTTCTTGTTTTCGGCGTTTAAAAATCTTGTAGCTGGGTAGCCCCAGTCGAGAGCCGCTACAACGTAAAAGAACTAACCGTGTATCGCTGAAAACTATTAAAAATACATACGAGTCGACTCTGACCAACGACGACGACGCAACGCCGTATTCGATTTGGCGCCGAAAGAGATAGAGATCGAATCGCTCAGCGCGTTCCTATCGATAATCCGATCTGCTCGAATTATCGGGAACCAATGAAAATCCCATTCCAGCTCGTTCCACTTCCGCGCATCGCGTGACGTCGCTCGATTAAATCCACGTCTTGTTATCGCGTGCACTCTTTTCCTTTGTATATATATCCAATACGCTGGAAAGGCCACTATCGGCGCGCCGCTAGTCCGCCGTGCAAATAGATCGTAGCTACAAATTATACAGCGTCCGCGTCCAATTCGCAAGACGAGCTCGGCTATAAACGCGCTCGAGGCAACTGCAATTAGGAGAGAGAAACCCCCTCGCGCGGAATATAGAACCGACAATTCCAATTGGAGTCTGATAGTTATTCCGCATCGATATATTAAACGCCAAACCCTTTGGCTTGTATGCGACGTTACGTTACGTTAATAAACAAGATGTATGACAGGCAATACGACGACTCGCGTGATACTTCCATACATTCACCCTACGTGCAATACCGCGTGTGCCGTGCCGTACAATAAAATCCCGGACGAATGCATACGCAATACGCATGTTCGGAACGGTTAACGAACTGGCCGCATGCGCCCAAACGGCTAACGAGAATTCATATGGATGAATTCGCCATCAAAAGAAACCGGGTAGAATGATTTCGATGGGTCCTATCGGCCATTCGATCTGCTCGAATTATCGGAAACCGGTGAAAATCCTATTTTACTTGCGTCTCGTACAAGTGCGTCGCGCGTTACCGAATTCCGGTTCGGACTCCGCCGGCGCCGTCGCCGCCGCCCGCGCCGTTGTGTTCCATTCAACCCTTGGCAATTGCCAACTTCATTGTAGCAACGTCGTAATCCCTCCCCCTTCCCCTTCCTCAAGGACAGTGTCATATATTTTTTTAACGCGTTTATTTGATTTCGTTATCTCGGCGATATTCGTTTCGAACATTTACGAACAAACGTTAGGACGAATCAACCAACGTTATTGTCAAAACTCAGAAAAGACGGTTACCAATTGTGCATCACTAATCAAGACTACTATTTATGATTAAATGGTGATGCACTGAGCGAAAAAAAGTTAGTTGCAGTTATCACAATTTCACTATACTTTTTAGTTATTCTAATAGTTATTTTAACACTGCGAATTATAGTTGACTCAATTCTACATTATTGTTGTATACATGGTTTTATACACTGTTTTATAACCTGTATGTTACGTATAAGTAAGTACTATAATAATCGTACTATAAATATGATGAAAATGACCATAATTGAGAAATTTATGCATATAAAGTTATTTGTACTAATATTATAGCAATAATAACTATACAAATAAGAACCTCAACCATAATTATTTTACTATACAATTATATAGTCGCAAATACCAAGCACCTTTCTCTCAGTGTGCACAATTGGCAACTGCCTTCTCTGAGTTTTGACGATAATATTAGTTACTTTATTCATAACACTATTCTCGTGCATCTTATCGTGCTGAAGCGATCGATCGTAAGGCGATACACACATCTGCATTGATCCCGTGATACATCGCGTGCATTCATCTCGTATCGTCGTTACAATCCGGCGACTCCGACACAGCTAGACAATATGCGAGTGCGTTTCGTGTCCCGTAAGTGTTAACGCGCGCCGCTTGATTTCTTCATCCTTATATTTATGTCGCGGCGGCAGTATCGATACGCTCAATATCGGAATTTAAGTACGTTGACAAATCAAGCACTGTGTGCAAAAAATGGAATACAGACGGAGTTTATTACTGCGGCACATTTTTTTAAGCTTCTCCACACAGACTGCAAGAGAGAGAGAGAGAAAGAAAGAGAGAGAGAGAGAGAGAGAGAGAGAGAGAGAGAGAGAAAGAGAGAGAGAGACGACGATATAGGGTGGCGCGTTTAGAATATGTGGCCCCCAGCCAAATATCGCACGGGGATAAAGGTCTAACCACTCGTTGGCGGAAAATACATCGGACTTGTGCACCGGTGCGCCGCGTAAATCCGAAAATTCATTACTGCAGTGCGCGCACCGCGATTGTTCGTAGCCGGCGTTCGTTCGCCTGTAGTCGGCCTGCGTGCGAAGCGGCCGCTGCATTAATGGCCCGGGCGTCAGGATTTACAGGAGGGACACCATTGTTGACAGGCAAATATAAAATTTTCACGACTCCGGTAGAACGCGCCGCATGAATAACGATCATCATCGAATTAATAACTGGTAACCGTGAGTTACGGTCACGGCGTATTTGGAGTGTAGACCAGTAGACGGCTGACTCTGCCGCGTCGCCAGATTTTCGCTGATTACGAGGCACTATGACGGCAATAATAGTGCGGTCGATCCGATTTATTACCTAGTAATAGGCACCATTACGTGTCACGCTTAATTGCTTTCCACGAAATTCATTTGCACCTTATATAAGAACAAATCGTTGTTACTTCTGTCTTCGATATAATAATGGATATACTTATATAGTATTATTACGCGCGATTATAAAGGGCTATAAAAAAACAAACAACAATTTCTAAAAAGTTGAATTATCCCTTTTTGCCAGAAGGTGAAGATGCTGCGGAAGAGGAGGACTCTTATCTCTTGGAAGACGACGACGTGCCTTCGGCTACGATAGCCAGCGATACCGAACTCATTTCCGAAGGCGGCGGTCATTTACCAGTTTTCCTCACGGAGCCCGTAAACTCCTTCGTCGTGAAAAACAAGCCCGCCGTTCTACGTTGCAAGGCCGCTCACGCGCTGCAGATCTATTTTCGTTGTAATAACGTGAGGGCAGAGGATTCGCAGCAGCAGGATTTCGTGGATCCCCACACGGGAACGAGGATCGTCGACTGCGAGCTCAATGTTACGAGGGATCACATCGAGGAGTACTTCGGCAAGGATAAATTCAAATGCGAGTGCATCGCCTGGTCTGGATCGGGACAGATTAAAAGCCAGCCGGCAACCATCGACGTCGCTTGTGAGTATACAAATGAGATCATATTAGCATACAATAATCGTCTATAGTGCGATTCTAAAAGTATTAGCTTTATCGGTAAAATTTTTAAACTGACCGACAACCGCAATGACGAATTATAATGTTAGATTATACTCTTGTTTTTTTTTGTCAGAAACGGTTCTTATTATCGGAGTAGGTGAGAGGTATATGAATCAGAAAGGATTGAAATAAACGTCGCGAGAATTCTGGGGACAGCCGACTTTTCGTCTCACTTTGCCTTTGTTCTCTCTTAATTATCTTGATTCTCCTGCCAGCGAACTCGTTATTTAATTCTGTCCCTTAATTGACGACAACGCAATGAGCGCCGAGTTTCCAAGAGAATCAATTTAAAGGCAGAACCACTTGGCCAATTTCAGAGTTGCATAACTCAAAAGCTAGACATAAAAATGTATTTGGGGAGATAGAAGAACACCACGTATAGATCGCTTAGATAGAAAGACACGGCGTAATATAAAAACAAGAGTGACAATATCAAATATTAAAAATATTATAATTTTTCCAAATTTCATAATGCGCCTAAATTTTAATTTTCATTCATTTCATTTCAATGGCGTAGCAGTCCGAGTCGGACCAAGGCCCCAAAGTCATGTGCTTGTGGTGCGTACGCAGGTTGTATACAAGCACATGGGACCTACAGTTTAACGCCGAATCCGAACGGCAAGATAGAGGGGGTTTCGTGGCAAGGGATACTCCTGACGGGCTGCCATTCCGTCGAGGAGGAAAGACAAGCGATACAATTTATTTATTTTTGGTTCTATATACCAGGACTGGATTCGAACCTGATGAGATCTTTGATTTAGCAGACCAGTGCGCTGTCTGCTACGCCACGCTCGCTCTCAAACTTTAATTTTAGCCTATTGTTATTCTTTTATTAAAGCGAGGATGTATAATTATTCCTTTCAGATCTGAAAAAGCAATTCGAATCGCCACCGTACTCCGTGTCCGTCGAAGCAGGTCAAAGTACCGAACTTAGGTGCCTGCCTCCGGTGGGAGTACCACCGCCTAGAGTTTACTGGTTAAGAAATAATATTCCTGTGGACACCGAGTCGGACACACTTCTGGTGTCCAGCGAGGGTCATCTTCTTATTGGTCAAGCGAAACTTAGCCATCAGGCGAACTACACCTGCGTTGCCGAAAATATCGCGGCGAAACGACTGAGCGACGCAGTTAGCTTAACAGTATACGGTAAGTTGACGATCAACAAAGATTCCCTTTTTATAAATTATATATAAATAACCTTCGCGCTATATGTATTGTATATTTCTCAGCGTTACAACATTATTGTTGGGTCTAAAAGTTTTCGACTCCGTATAAAAAAAAGTGATAAAATAAAATTTTTATTTTTATTTTTTCCAAAAATATAATCAATTATACATTTTATTATTTATTTAAATACATATTTTTAGAACAATGAATTAATTTTCCTATATCACTACAAAATATTTTTAATTTTTTTTCTCCTAAAAAATAATTTAATACTACAGAAATCACTTTTTTATTACCGATAATTTTTTTTCCATGCACAAATCAGACTTCAGTTTCAAAAAAATTATTTTTTATTTTTAAAATTAAAAACTAAAAAATAAAAATGGTCGTTTCATTTTATCACTTTTTTAATTCATCTTTCCTTGAACAGGAAACTTTTAGACTTTACTATATCTGTTTCTCTCTTTATATAAAAAAAAAACTTTTATTGATTTCGATTAGTTAACGGTGGCTGGTCTTCCTGGTCGTCCTGGTCGGAATGTCACTCGCGATGCGCGAAAGGCGGTCAGAAGAGGACGAGAACGTGCACGAATCCAGCGCCCATGAACGGCGGTCAGCCATGCCTCGGCCCCTCTCAGCAAAAGATGGACTGCAACTCGGGCTGCTCCGGTGAGTCCCCTTGAATTCATTATCCGCGCGCGCGCGTGCGCGAGCGTAAGATTTTCGAAGAAGAAAATCTTCTCTCTACCGAGGAATCTTCTTGTCTACCTTCGTGTATCTCTTTGTTATGTCCTAACTTACTACGACGACGTCGCTCAAGGTACTTAACTTGTAAGCAAGCGAAAATAGTGTCTTCCTCTTTCCTCTCTCGGTTAGTGTCGGTCAAACGATAGACAAATAGGATTTTGCCATCGCGCAAGACGATATTACTGATGCCGAAGAGAGAAGACTCTCCGGTTGATTTACGATCTGATCCCCCCCTCTGTCGTCTCTGCGTCCTTTTCCCCGTCGAGCGTATCTATTGCACGTGTGCCACACAGTCTCTTCGGAATATACCGTCAAGTCTTTTAAATCGTATTCACCTTTCAAAACGTTTGCGACATCTTAAAGGCACCTGTGGCTATCCCCGTAAAGAATATGCAGACTGCATGCAAATGACCGAGGCTCACGGGGATAATGCCCGAGGAAAGTCGGCGTCCGCTTTATATCGGCGGTTTAAGACATTGATCGATCCGATATTCTTTCGTCGTTTCCACGCGAGAGACACGTTAAACGCTCGCACTCGACGTTGGTCAATGCACTCACCACGCACTTTTTTTTATTCCCTTTAACGCTCGCTCGCTTTGGAGTAGCCGGGGCTTTGGAAGAATTCACCAACACCCTGGGTAAGTCCTTCACATGTGCATGAATCATGTCCCTTATGCCCGGAACGAAAATTAAACCGCGACACATACGACCGCACTGCCGCGACCGCGTGTAAGGGCGTTTTAATAAAACGTAGTAAACCGCCGGCAAGTGCGCCGCCGCGCTATTTATTCGATGGCGCTTAAGTGCCAATAAAGTAGCCGGTTTGGAACGAGGGATTAGCGATTGTAAACGAGTTTGGCGCATCTTTAGTTGGTCACCTTCTTGATTTCTCCTTTTTTTTCTTTTTCGCTTCACGCGTGCTGATTTTAAAGAAAAGCTTGTCGATACGAGTCAATTATATATAAGGGAAATAAAATGTCGTTATAAGAGCCGTTACAGCGGCAATAAACGTAACCGAATTGACAAGTGTGGTCTCTCACCAACGATACCGCGAGGATTCGTGCCCGAGTTACGAGCCCGTTTTGTCCCGTCGAACTTTTTTATTATCGCTACACGTCGATCGGATACCGTCTTAACGACTCTGAAACGAAACGATGCCACGATTTTGTTCTTTTTACTCCCAGCCGTGGACGGACAATGGTCCAGATGGTCGGCATGGTCGGTGTGTGGGAGCGACTGTACGCACACGAGGAGGAGATCGTGCGACGATCCGCCACCCAGCCACGGTGGACGATCTTGCCAAGGCAGGGACATCAACGTGGCGAATTGCACAGGCGGCATGTGCAACGGTAAGTCCAGCGGCGAACTTTTCTATGTCTTGATTGCGTCTTTCGCCTGTTGCGATCTTTTTATGTACCGTAAAGTTCCGGTGATTCACGTTCCGTAAACTGCGATAGTAATGCACTTCTCATTTCGCATAAAGTAAATAAATATTATCTTTGTTTAATTCTTTTAATGTTAACACAAAAATTTTATAAGAAAAATAAAAGATTGTCATTTTTTTTCTTTAAAACGGGCGATAATATACATAATAGCGTTATTTTTAATTTCTTAGAAATTTCTTAAAATCTATTAAGATAAAATCTCAAATCTATCGTGGATTTAGTTGCAACATAAAACGAATGGCGTTAACTAGCAGACATACGGCATTTCGCGAAAGTAGTTTTATGAGTGCTATCGAAATCCTTTAATTATCCAACTTACCGGCGTGTTCCTTTTACAGTCGGCAACGCGAAGGTGGGCGGCGCTCATTTAACCGAGGAAGGTGAGTTGGGCAAGCAATAAAGCATTTTCCTGCTCTTTTAATCTCCCGCGATCCGTTTCCTTTTACGATTTTACCACGCGTCGTTTCCCGTGCCCGTTCGTTCCCGAGCCGACCGCGCCGCCGCCGCCGCCGCCGCGCCGCAAAGAGAAAAGTTTCTCGATTAGATAAGCTACGATCTCTCTGCGATATGTACGCGGACCTTCTCCACCAATTCGTTCCGGATTTGTAGACGTTCGCGAAAAAAAATAAAACGAGACGAGAGGAGGAGTAGGAGGAGTTCGCCTCGCGCGTATACGGGGCGCGACCGAGGCGTTCAACCGCGAAGCAAATGTCCTTAACTCGTCGTGCGACATTCTTGGATGGATTCTTCACGCCCGGTGCACGCCATTTATATTCTCGGCGACGCGGCGCTATGCTCGACGATCTGATACCATTCAAATCAGATGTTTTATGCACCTCGAAAAAGGCGGCAAAAATAGAGAGAGCCGTGAATCCAGGCGCGGTGAACATTAGCATTATTCATTACTCCGGTATAATAACGCGCGAGTTGGGGCGCTCGCGCGTTGTGTATCAGGCACTTCGATCTCTAAAACGCGCTTATACCGAAAAATAATTCCCGGGAATGAAACGAGAGGCTGACTGACTGCCCGTGATATCGCTCGCTTTACCCGCGACGTATTTGCGGACGCGTTTTTCCGCGTCGATAACGAGAGAACGCGCGGACAAGCGCTATTTACTTTTAATTACTCGACCGGTTAATTATTGACGCTGCCGCGAAGGCCCGACCGTGATCGTCGCGACCCCTCATTGCGCGATCCAAACAATCGTAACAATGATGCGAGCCCCGTAGTCAAGGGTGGCCCACTGGTCCGTACAGAACGCCAACCTCCCGCCCCCCGTTCGCTCGCGTTACCCCCAAGGTAGCCAATGCTATCGACCGAAGCACATCAAAGTTGCACGCGATACGGCTGCACCCTCTCTACCCCCCCCCCCCGCCCCTTTGCGCCGTGGGGTGGAGAGACTGGCTTTAATATCGAAGAAAATTATGTAATCGGTAGCCGTTACGCCCTCGCCGCGGAAGGGGGAAATTGATCGCGCATGCAAATAAAGTGCCATTATCCCGTGGCTCAGACTCGAGCGTGTACACGACTGGATCTCCTCCTCGAGGGGGTTGGATGCCCCGAAACAGCCCCTTTGAATCCAGAAGTGAGTTCGATTTTCCTGAAAGCGGCGATAAAATATAGATGGAAGATACCGCGCGCGCACGCTGCCGGAGAAACGTGATGCGATTTACCGTCTTACGCCAGCAGGCGTATAGTCTTGCGAGGAACCCCCCGAGTCATCTCGGACGTCCCTGGTTTAAATATTTAAGACGCGATGCCGTCAATCGAGGTGGAACGTTTACAGTGGCAGTGGACAGCTCATATTGATCGATGCTCGCGAGTGTGTGTCGAGAGAAAGAGAAAGATGCAGCGAGAATACGAATTATAGGACTTTATTCTAATGATGACGTAAATATAAAAATACATGTTTTTTTTATCAATATAACAATAAAATAATCACAAAGAGAAAATAAATAACTTTATCAATTCAAACAAAACTCTCGAAAGCATTTGTGTAACGCGCGCGACCTCTCGGAAATAAAAATGAAAAATAGCTTCAGATACATTAGGTCCGGTTTATGAAGCGTTATCAATAGCTTCGAAAAAAATAAATCTCGACGCCCCTGTGGAAAGCCACTTTTCAAGCTGTCTTTAGGAGGAGGGTTTGGGGAATCGTGCACGCGTTTCCCGATCTTGTCCTGCGGGTAACGACGTGGAACTATTGCGTTTTCGAAATCCCTCCTCCGAATTCGTATGCATTTTCGTCTCGCTGTCGTGGTATATTGACGTGCGAGGCACGTGTCGGGGAACGCGGCGTACGCCAACGAGACACACATGATCCCGCGAAAGGGAGATTGGGTGCTCGAAAGTCACGTAGCAGGGTTACGACCTCGTATGGCTTTGACATTCTAAAATTGGAAGAAGCTTTAAGAGAAGAGTGTCAGGCACTCTTCGCGCGCGGCGCGGGCGGGCGGTTGAGGAGGTATATTTCTCGAAAATTTTTACGATCGCGGGGACATTTTCTACGCCGCGTCTCGTTGCCGTAGAACCGCGCCTACGGGGGGCTACCGTGGATGCTTAAGCACGCGAGGTAATCCAGTGAAAAGGAAAAATTGCCCATAATTCAGATGAAGAGCCGCGCCGCGCCGCGTCGCGTTTTACTACGTGCCCAGTTTTACTTTCGAAAATTTCATTTCCTTCGGTGTTGCGCATTTACTTACATTATCCATATATCCGGAACGCGACGACGCGACGGTCATAAAGCACGACCGCGGTGAATTTCATATCCGCGTAAGCGTGTCTCCGCGCGATCCTCGACGAGACCCCCCCCCCGTACCTTCGCGTAATTTCGTCTATACACCGCATGTTTCGCTAAATACTCGTTATATATATTGCGGGTACAATCCTTTTTATCCGATCGTTTCAAACCCGCTTCCCACGTCGCGCGGATTTCTCGGGAGAGGCACAACGACACCAACTAAAATTATTATTCCGCTCGAAGCGCTGTTCGCGTCGCGGTGCTTTATGCGTACGTTAATGGCGGCGATAATAATGATCGGAATCTTTATAGCCTCACGAAATAACGCGAGAAGCTGTAAAACGATAAACTGACGCGCTAAAGAAAACGAGCGCGCTAAGGAAACGAGCGTGTCGCCCCGGTGTAAATGGAGAGGAACCTTAAAACTTTCCTACGACGCTCGTAATATTTAGCGACGCGCAGACGTTTAAACGCTCTATGATGCTTTTAGGCTTCTTTTGTCGTCAACAAAAGAAGTCTCGCGTACAATTAAAGTAAATAAAAGTTACGACGTTAAGGATTCACGAGAAAGCGGTTGCGGTCGCTCGTGTTGCACGGTATAGATTGAAAATTGTTTTCGCACCGTTTACGGTAATAAGCGCCCGACACCATCTTCCAGCTAGGAAGAGCGAAATTTTTACGCGACCCATCGTTCCTTCTATATAAAAGATAAATAATGGAAGATGGGGAGATATTAAAAATTCGCAATGTGTGATTCTATTATAGCGAATCGCCAGATGGACGTAGCCTTATATGTCGGCCTAACGGTCGCCTGTGTTGTAATTGGCGGCTTGGCGATCTTTCTGGCGAGACTTCTGCGACGGAAAGGTCGTGATCACTCTTTGTACTCCATGGCTCGTAATGGTAAGCATTTCAGAGGTAAAAACGAACGTAATGTTACATCAAAGGCAAGAATTATATATTTCGGCCACATCCTAATTACGCGAGACGCAAAACTAAAGATTAACTTCCTCTTCGCGATAATTAAAGCGCAAAAATTGAAACAAAAAGGGTCAACTTATTAATTTGCATACCTATACAATATATAAATTAATCCGTTTCGACTTCATCGAGTCTTCTTCAACCATAACATAATAAAACATTTAAAGGTAATATATTGACGTATCATAGAGAACAGATCGAAATAAGTTAAACGTTGAAACAAACGCTTTTGAATATTGTTAAAAGAACAGTGTAATTTAGAAGTCTGTTATTTACATATTTGCCAAAAAAAGTTAAACGTGATAACTTTCAATGTGCGATGTAATGCTCTTGTTCGTATCATGTCTGCCAAGTGACTGAACAGAGTTGTGGAGCGATCGAAGTTATACATATATATATAAATATAGGTAAATAATAAATAAATAACAGTGAACAGTATATACAATTTTATGTGTCAGATAAACCAAAATAAATTAGATTTTACAGTTAGTTAATTCGCCAAGTATATGCTAAAACATGTGTAATCAAGCAATTCTGTGTTTTTGTTAGACTTTATTCCACTTTTTTTGTTCCTTAATATGTAACATTTCTTATATAAATCTGTTATGAAAGTTTCAGAGTCAAGTATTTCTATATGTTGTCCTAATCAGTGTGGTTAAATTTAATAATATGTTCGAAACGCACACTAATTTATAAATTGTATATACAAATTAATAAGTTAATTGTTTAACAACTATAGTTGCTCGGTCATTGACCCTTTTCATTTCAATTAAAGGTATTACGTTACGATTAATTAAATGCGCGAATGAAACAGATGTTCAGGTCTCGTGTTACTTATGCTTGTTAAAATTATTTCCCATAATGTTTCATGCTCATTATCGCGATTGGAAATGGGCAAGATACTATTTCGAGATTAATAAAAGAGTACCCATTATTTTCATTTCGTAAAAATTGAATGATAAATAACTAATCACCTAGACCGCAAAGTAAACAAAAACGAAATATCGTTGAAATATTAATGGTTGACAGACACGGCAACCTATCGACATATCGTAATATCTCATTTTTCTTTCGTAACAACGAACGAAACGCGCCAAGTCTTTCGACTCGTAGCCCACACACGTAAAATCGGAATAGTATCTCGGCGGCGTTTGTCCGCAGCGCGCAGAGATACCCACGAGCCGTGCCTCGGCCGTGTGCGTTTCAGAATTCCAGCCGGAGTTCTTCCCGGATCAGGACAAGAAGCTGAGCCTGCAGCCGGATGTGACGGCGACGAGTGTGCCGGCCTGCTACGAGTATCCTTTCGACCCGAAGCTGTCGATGTCGAGATCCCTTTCGGAACACCACTACGACGTGCCGCACTTGTCGATCGCGCCGCAACCGTCGCCGATGTCGCCCACGCCGAGCACGTCGACCCAGGAGTCCTGCAGCGACAAGCAGATCCATTCCGACAGCGAGAACAGCGTCACTAGCTCCTACCCGTCCTCGGACTCGACGTACAACGTCGCCTCGGAGAGCGTCCGGTTGCCGAAGCTGGAGGCCGGAAACGTCGCGAGGGCGGCGGTGAACACGCGCGGCGCCCTGCTGGTTCTCCCAGACTCCGGGATCTCCATGTCGGTGCCCGAGGGAGCCGTTCCCAAGCCGCTCCGGGAGGAGCTCTATCTGGCGGTGCTCAACGAGGATCGTTACAGGCCCCGATTACCCGGTGAGTGCAAATTATTCATGGCGCTACCATTCCGCGGGAGGCGGGACGCCGAGCTTTACGATCGCAGCTGCGAACCTTTGCAATCGAGACACTCGCGATAGCGCCGATGTTATTTTTATATCAACGCCGTTCCGCGCACGTGCTTCGCGCGAGTTATATCCTGCTTGATTTCATGTTCAATATAGGGCATCGCTATAATACACCGGTTCTTTTGTGTTGGAGATAAAACTGTCTAAGGAAAAGAAAGAATTTAGCACAATTCTTGATAACTTCCTTTTACCCTTGATTGAAAAATCATACGCGCGTATATGTTAAGTATATTAAACACAATTAATCAAGTGAGTGTAATATGACGGATATTGCAACAACAACACCGGTGATAACGATAACGTACAATAACGGCATTAAGTTCGATAATTCGCGATATCACATTCACGCCGCTGTTATTTCCGCCGTATATCGCCCACGCCGTTCGAGTCTCGAGCCTGGTTTTTTTCCCCCCCACAGACGGAATAACTCAGTTATCAGCTGTGGTGACCTGCGGTCCGTCATCCGCGACCTTCAACAAGCCCGTGATCCTCCAATTTGAGCACTGCGCGATGTTGCATCCGGCAACTTGGGAACTGAGCGTTTGGGCATGCGACGGTATCAACGTCGACGACGGTGCGTCCTCGATCACGTCGAAGGATCATCAGTCAATTACGTGGAGCAGAGTACTGACTCTAGGCAACGAAACCATCAACACACCGCTGTTCACGCAGCTCGATCACGCGGAAGCTTTCATCGTGACCGAGCAACTCCGCGGCTACGTGTTGGCCGGGCAGAGCTGCGAGAACTCGATCGCTACGAAAAGACTGCGATTGGCGCTCTTCGCCAGCCAGGCCGGCCAGTGCTGCGTACGCGTTTACGCCGTGGAGGACACGAAGGCGGCGATGAAGGCGATCGTCGATCGGGAATCGCAAATCAGGGGCTATCTGTTGGACAAGCCGCGCACATTGCTGTACCAAGACAACGGGGAGTCGCTTTGCGTCAGCCTCGAGGAAGTCGGCAACGAGTGGCAGAGCAAGTCGCCCACGGAGCGTCAGGAAGTCCCGTTCCGGGACGTTTGGAACCGTCAGGAGAACGCCAAGCACGTGACCTTCGGCCTGGACACGGCCTTTGGCCCGACCACCACGAGGAGCTACAAGCTGCAAGTCTCGCAGGGAAACTCTGACACGAGACAGGTTTTCAGAATCGTTTACGACGGTGCGAAACAGTTGATCTCTTCGGGTAGCGTCACGAGGCCACTCAGAGAAGTCACCGTGGTTAGCAGCGGACACGCTAACAACGCCACGACCGACTCTACAACTCTGCGACCGTTCCGGTTTACGAGATCTCTGAGGAAGCAGCTCTGCCAATGCTTGGACCCACCGAACGCTCTGGGCAACGATTGGAGACTGTTGGCGCAGAGGCTTCAAGTCGACAGGTTAGTAACCCGGCCAGCAACTTTCCGTTTTGCTTGTGATTAAGAGTAAAGCTATTTCAAATACGTAGCTATATTTATGCAGAGCGAAGAGATTCATATCTTCAACGCAAATCAACCAACACAGTAATAGCAAATATTTGCTTTAACAATAAGATAATAACGGGTTAATACAATTTAATCGTCCATGTTAATTTTTTCATTTGCATGACTAATTTTAAAAAATCAAAATGTCCACAAAGTCTATTTAACGAAGTTCTATATTATTCACGTGTTCGTGTTTATCTCGTTAATATAAACTTTCCCCAAACGCGCTCTATTTCGTCAACGATATAACCGCCTGTATACCACGGTAATCACGCAGCCGGTGTGTATTCGTACGTGTATAACAGGTACATCAATTACTTCGCGACTAAGGCCAGTCCGACCGAGCATATTCTGGACCTGTGGGAGGCTAGGCACCGAGAACCGACGGCGGTAACGGATCTGCTGAACCACCTCAGAGTAATGGGCAGGACGGACGCCGCCACAATTCTGGAAGCGCAGCTCGGCCCGTGGCTCTGAATAAACCAGAAAACCGGATCTTGAAAAGCGTTTTCAGCGGTGAGTGAAAGTCGAGAGACCGCGTTGTACGCCCACCCTTGCGAGAGAAGTGATCAGTGAATCAGTGTGTGATCGAACGGCGAACCGATAAACTCGAAAGACCGATCGACGAGTGAAACGGATCGCCTCGAGTGAGTAAGTGCGTGCGAGAGAAAGAGTGAGACGAAGGAGGCAGGGGAACTGTCGGTTCTCCGAACGGACTCATCGAAACACTGCCTTAATTATGCGCGACAGAGCGTCGATACTTTGTAAATAAACGTGAGAGTTATAGTTATAGTGGAAAGCCCGAGGATGATTCTCTAAGAGATCCATGGCCGCATTGAGAGATCCACGGACTGAAGGAATGCTTATCCGAGAGTTCAAGAGCGCGACGTGAAAAAAACCCGCATATAATCATGACGAAGTAATTAGGGACTGTGCATTTATATAGACGGACATACGTGTACATATATACGAAGAAACTAACGCGCGCAGATACAGATGGATATATCCATTTTAGAGATGGATGTTTATATATATAAATATATGTTATATATATATAGATATATATACAGGACACCAAGTAAAGTTCGAGCGGGGATCGGCGATATCCGCGACACATTGACGCGACAAACGTAATTTTTTTTTTTTTTTTTTTTTTTTTTTTATCGATTTGTTAACACGAATGCACGCGAGCACGAGCGAGTGATTATTACTTTTCTGAGAATCGTGCCAAAATTACCTCGGTTTCGTAAGCGTATGTACACTTCCGTTATTGTTACATCAGAGGTTTCGTGAACGCCGTACATCTTTTTTATGTATGTCGACAATACAGATCGCGGTACACGAAGAGTACAACGGTTTGGCGCGCGTTGCTCACGAAAGCGAATGGAGCGACGCGCGATCGCATAAAACGGGCTAATTTACGACAAACATGATTTAAACACGACGATTTATTTGAGAGAATTGTATATTTGTTACTTTCGACGAATAAAATATTCTTGTATACCTCAGAATCAAGCACGTTCGTTTGTCATTATGGTACCCCCGAGAATTCCATCCCTCTTCCGTCTTTTAATAAAATATTTTATTCTATCGAGTTTATTAAAATGCGAAACTTTGTTTTCTCGTTTATATATTTGCTATGTATACTTCCAAAATGTCTTCAAATTTTTTATTTTATAACAAATTTGGGCAAATTTATTTTCACCTTATCTCAAATCATAGTCTCTTTGATATAAATGTGTGAAAAAGCAAACGCGGTATAATCCGCATTCCTAAAATCTCCACGTAGAATCTTTCGACGTGAAATCTCATATCCAGGATAAGACGCTGCTGATGCTGTAAAGAACGTTGCACCGTAATAACTCTGCAAACATACTTTATCGGCATACTGTCAATAATTTTTTGCCAGCGGAGGAACATCCTTCTTGGCCGGTATTAAAGGCGCACCTTTGCGCGCGCGAGCGCAAGGGCTGTATATTACTTCAATTTCAGCTTGTCTCCGGACGTATACGACAGGGACAAGATATTCTATCTTCCACCTCCTCGATCCCGGTTGCGACGGCCTTCCTCGGTTTTCTGCCGTCGAAAATATAGGTACGTACTTTTGCGGAAGTCGAAGGAGGCGGAAATAGGTGACAATGGACGTCGAGCGTCGCAATTTTGAAATGTCGATACCAGTCACGCGTGCTTTCTCTTCGTTTTCTCGGTCCAAGTTTCTCCATACGAATCTTTCCCCAAGCTTTCCCAAATTTGACAGTATTTCACGATATTTATGTAGTCTCGATATAATTCGCTTACCACATTTAAATTTTTAGAATGTCGATCTCTATCAAACATTTTTACATCTTTATCTATAAACAACGGTTCACCTTTGTTTAACACAAAAGAGAATATTTATCAAATAAAATCCCCAATAATATATGTAAAGTCGGTCTTTTTTAAATCCAAGAATAAGCTTCGTCAATTAAATGAAAAGTTAGTTTGCCCGACGCATATGTCTGTGAGAGCACGCAATGTTTAAATGGATTGAAACAAAAACGTTACAATAAATTCGACTCGGTCGAACGGCGGGGAGGAGCTCGATTATCGAAACCGGCGTTTCCATCGTATTTGTACGTATTAGTACGGTAAATTAAACTTTATCTGATTCAATAAATGCTTTATGTATATACGTACGCTGCTGAATTGTGGAAAACTTTCATCGCTGGCGCTGGCGACCCGATGTGCCGGAAATTAAACGGGTAAGGTGGCATTCGACGATGGTGGAATGGGGATATAGAGGCAAGAGGAAAGTATTTAAAGTTCTTTCTAATCGCGCGGCAAAAAATGACAAACATAGAAATTAACTTTTTGAAGCACAATTTTACAAAAATGCCAGCTGCATATCAGATAAACTGTTTAACTTGCTAGATAGAATTTCTTTACCATAGTATATTTTTTAACATAACGAGAATATATATATATATATATATATATATATATATATATATATATAAATTACAGTAACATGAAGCAAGGTTATTTTTCAACGTATCAAACGTACCAAACGGGACTTTTTACTCGATGAACGCGTGCTCTTTGTAAACAAGTTGATCGTTTATCACCTTTCTCTCTCTTTTTTCCAGCTTGAAAAATATTTTCCCTTCGCTTTTTCAGCGATATCAAATGGTAATCACTAATTTATTACTCATAAATGAAAGGTATAAATAAACTCGAGTTTCTAGTAAAAATAATATCAATCGAGGCAAGTAGTACAATTTTGACAAAATCGAGCTTGTTGAGTACGTTCTAAAATTTATGAGAAATGACGAATGACTCCGGCGCATACCTAATACTCAGAAATTAAAATTGTTCGGGCATTAAAAGGGCGCCCTCGCTGAGTAAAAATTCCGCCTCTCTTTTCTCCTTCTTCTTTGGGACGTTCTTCGCGAGATCGTTGCGTAAACGTAACGGAATGCACACAAGTGTTTTTCAAGTGCTCCAGCATGTTGTCGGTCAGAGAGAGACTAAGCGCTATAAAAATAACTCGAGAGAGCAAGGCTACTTCCTCTCCAGATAATACAAATGAATCTCTTGAACGGACTTTGTTATTCGCACGATAATCTATGATCTCCATTGATACATAAATTCATCTCGTTACTTAAGGAATAATCTTGCTTGCATTTCTTTCGCAATCGTACCTACATTTTGATGAAAGTCTAATTATTATTTTCTAAATTTCTGTTTATCTTCGCTAAGGTTGTCATCGTAATATTTAGCTTAAATATCGTAAACGATAAACAATGAAACTTTATACAGTTATTTATTTCGTGAGAAACTCAACGGTTCGAAGTACGGTATATATAGGTTCTCGCCTACTATACGGGACGGCGTGAAATATCGGGCCGAGTATCGCATATCGCTCGCCATTCGAAAGATAGTCAATGACGCATCGGCATGTCGAATTCTCATTGAGAATGCGCCTGTGAAAATAAGCGCCCCGATTCGTTCCTGTCGTGGTGAGGCGCTGGGCGGACAGAACCTCTCGTCTTTTTTCACTTCGTCAGATGTTCGCGTGGGTATACACGAGCGGTCTATCCGGCCGCTTACGTTAGAGCGAGAAGGTGGAGAGATAGGGCGTAAATTACAATAAAGCTGCACGCAGATCTCGCGCGTCTCTCTTCGACTTGAACGAGTCGCTCGTTCACGCGCGTCGGTGCCGCGTGTCGGCATTAATGACTTATTGGCATGTTGAATCATCATTAAGAAGCGCGGAGCGTCCAAACGCTCGCGTTGCGATTTCTTTCTTTCAACGGGCTTCGGATTCAGGGTCGCTTTTTTTCTCCGTCCGAAGCAGCATGCCAGTCGCGTCGCGTGCGCGCGGATGCTCGCGCGAACGTCCCTTCGTGACAGAAAGTGCAAGTAATAACACGCGTTGCAGCCGGCTTCGTCATTATTTTCTACCGTTTGATCGGCGCGCGCGCGCGCGCGTATACGCCACGCGTGTTCGAGTCACGGCACGGGCGAAAGGTCCGGATATCGACGTGCAAATGACACGTTAGACGGACGCCAGAATCGCCGTACTTGCGCGTGTATCCGCCCGATCGAAAGCTCCCGCTTAAAGGATATATCGTGTGTCGCAAGAATTTAAATTTATACCGAAGGCGAACACGAAACGCGCCTAATCGCGCGCGATAATTTTCCACGATTCGCGCGTGTTACGCGCGAGAGGCGATTTTTCGTAATGTTGTATTTCCTATCCACACGGTTTAACATACACGATATTTAACGACACACGCCGTACGTCGCCTTCGACACCGCAGGAATGCGCACGCTCACTATTCGCCGCTTTCGCGTGGATTCGCGCTATAATGCGTTACGCCTTCGTAAACCTCGCGCGCATTCGAGACGCGTCTCGCGGCGAGATAAACGCTCGTCCGAGATCGCCGTGTAAACATTCTAAATAAAATCGTTGGCATTTTGCAGATTAGCATTTCAATGATCGGAGATGAATAACGGTTTTAATACCTCGCGTCTTTGAGACGAAACCTTTGAAGTTGTATGTTCGGATGAACTTGTCTTCATAATAATCTCAAAAATTTACTCTTAAAATATTAGACAGTATATTTAAAAAACACTTCACATAATAGCATATCTAATTGCGGGAAAAAAAGCCGTCGACATTATAATGGCTTTCGAAAGATATTTATGAAAATTATGCAAAGATATGCGCAAGGTGTAAAAAGATGTAAAATGATACATTCACGTGAGTGTGTATAACGCGGGCGATAATTGCACGAGGTAGGCATTGAAAGACGCTTATCGGTGATTTACGGCACCGCGTCTCGTCGTTCGATCGCGCGAGGGAAACCACGAATCTTCCACGAGCGTCTTGCCTCAGACGCGAAACGCCACGTCTGCGAAATCTTGTAAATCCACGAAAGACACGTGTAAATACGAAACGGAGAAAATTACGGTGCTTTCCGAGCGCGCGTGAGAAATGCGGGCGTTTCAACGAGCGCGCGGATGCATATAATACATCGAATATCTCGCGCGTATATCTATATCTCCGTACAATACCAGCGGCAGGGAGACGTATTTATTGCAGGCTCCATTGAAAAATGCCATGTATATGAGAGCTCATATATAACGCACACGTAGCATTATTACATCGGACGGCATTCTTCTATACGAAATCGATTTCGGCAGGAACTGTCTTCATTCTTTTCAGCTTGCTCTCCGCAGGGCGTGCCTACCGTCGCAGCCTCCGACGTTTCTCCAATTTTCTTCGCTCATCGCTTCGTATATTATTCGCGGGGCTTACCGCGGTATATAGTAGCCGCAACAACGGACGCTCGGATAAACATCGTCTCTCTGCTGTTACTACACGCGATGTTCCCGCTCCGACGCCGATTTTCCACCGGCGAGAGCGCGTCTCATCGTTGAGACAAGTTAAACTCGAAAAGGTAGAAATGGGGAAAGTCAGCGACGGCGTATACGGTTTCCCCGAGAAATATCGCGATTTGTTTTCATCTTGTGTTTCAAAATAGTTTTCATGTTTCTCAAAACACGATACGACGGCTCGAACGATCTCTCGGCGCGAGTTTCACGTCGAATATATATATATATATTACCTGATAAATTAATAAAAATCTTACGTATTAAACTTATAATAATTTATAAGAAATTATTTTTTCCAAGTTTGAATCTAGCTGTATGAGATACATCATCTAATGATTGGCAGTTTAATATCCTTTACACATATGAGAGAGAAAGAGCAAACCGTTGCAATTGTATCGCCGACGTATACGTACATATGTATCCGCCCGTCCTATTGCCGACCTGATTCCGAAGACAGCAGATAAACGGCAGAACGGGATACCCGTTCGTAAACCCACGCGATTTTCGTGACTCACATCGGGATACGCGAGAGACGCTACGCTTCTCCACGTGTCACTTACAAATGGCTTCACGACGCGGAGCCGCATAATGTACGAAAGACAGCCGGCTAGTTTATCGCGCGCGTTTCAGCCCGAGACGCGATAAGATCGTGAAGACGCGCCGCGCCGCGCCGCGCCGCGCCCTGATCCTATCCTCGCAGATACGTCGCGTCCAATTAAATACTTTCCCTAACCCGGGGATAATTACGGTCGCAATTTGTTTTCGCGTAACCCGCCGCACTCTAGCCATTACTCTTCCTATACTTGGTCGCGGCGGCGCGGCGCGGTTCCTCTCTCGGGCAACAAAACAGATGCGCTTGCGCGTAATGCGAACGCGAGCGCAGCTGTTGACATTTGTTTTCCCCAAAATGTATTTTAATGTTTTTACGACAACGCACTGTTGATACATGCCTGATTATGCTAATGAGCAACGTAGTAAATTCTCCGCACAGTGTTCTCTCTGCATCATAATAGCTCCGCTGTATCATAGAGTTGCACCGCACGTACATGACCGTGCCTGTCGCACTATCAAGATCCATTTCGCAACAAGCCGTCCTCCCTCTTTCAGCTCCAGCATTCGTGTATTCTCTCCCCCCTCTCCCTCGCCCCCGTTCCGCCCCTCTCTCGCGCAGACATGTATACCTCGGCAACCCTTCCACGTAATATTTCACTCACCCTTAACGTTGAATCGAGTTAATATTTTTAAAATTCCTGCCATGACCCACGTCTCTCGTCACAGATTAGTTCTCACCCTCGGCGTCAAGCTCCTCGAGATCGTTTACGTTTTAATGGAACCGTCATGTATACAATCGCGCGAGCAACCACCGCCGAGATAAAAAAAAACGTTTCCGAAAAAGCACATCTTTCATGCTCGTACGTGCAACGGAGCTCGTATAAAGAAAGGAGAGGAAAAAAAAAGGAAGAAAGCGTGGAGAATGGAGCAACTCGCGCCGAGAGATCCCAGTGTTCAGGGGGTAACTTGACGGCGGTTGAAGAACGAAGGGCCCGGCGCATTGTGTGTCTCCAACTTTGCTCTCTCCGCAATACAATAAAATCCTCTTTGCACGGCGCATCATTGTTTAACGGCTGATTGACGTTGATCGAGGGGCACGCGCGTCGGCGCGTTCTTCTCCCTCTCGGCAAAAGTGTCACCACATGGAGAGACTCGCACGCTCGCGCGCAAAACGGACTACCCTCGCTCGCGCCGCACAACAAACGCGCGGGTAAATCGAGTACGCACACGTGCGATTCCCTGACTTCTGGGGATATCTTTGACGTCCGGACAGCGTTGTCAGTATCGAACCGCGTTGCGCGACGGGAGACGCGCGGGGAAGCCAGTGACGCGTGACACGTCTCTGGAGAGTCGAGGGCGCCGCTAAATAGAACGCCCATTAGTAACGAATACCGCGAGGAAATCCCCTTGTGCACCGCGAATAACTAATGCGGTCCGGGAGAAAGGGTACCGTGCGGCGTAGCCCCTTTGAGAACGATATGCGGTAGCGATAATTTTCTGTTACACCCGCTCGCACCGTACGAATAAAGGGTGCGGGTTTTCGGCGCGGCAGACTCGGCCAATCACGCGGCGCGCGTAATGACTGTTTAGCTTTAATCATCTTCGCGCGTTTCCGTGTAACGGCACGGCTCGCACGTTTGTCTAAGGGAAATTGTCTGCATGCGCGTACTGTTACAAGAACTGTTTGAACAACGGAGCCAGCTGGAATAAACGGCCATTAGGATTACGACACCAGATGCTAATTTGCGGATAACATTGGTGCTAATAGCAAGACGAAGATACTGTTCGATATGTCTGCATTCGTGTTTGGCGTTCAAATCGCAATAATTTACACGAGGCATATATGTTTCATGCAGAATGACGTAAATAAAAAATCTTTACAAAAATTAGCTCTCTTTGTAAATGTTACTTCTAAAGATTTAGAGAAGACTTTTACTAAAATATTATCAAGAAAAATGTATAAAGTTATATCGAAATTTGTGTTAATGTGTTTTAAAATAATGGATATGAAAAATATTAATAACCATTTAAGCCAAAATAATTATTCAATCGTCGTGCAAACAAGCGTTCTCGCATACGGTCCGAGAGGACGGAGAGCTGCGGTCTGATTAAATATGTATGATCACCACTCGGGATGTATTTTACACATTGTAATCACTACTGATAATTACGAACTTCTATAAACAGCGTCCGTACGGTTTAAATGCTTTTACTCATTGAATCGTTCGCGATCGAAACGTTATCGGCGGAATTGCGAAAGCTACGCGAGAGTAACAATATATCTGCACATGTATTTACAATAAATTAGTTAATTGCATAGCCAAGTGTAATTAAAAACGTTATTATCCTGACCTTAAATTAAAATCCAATATCACTCGTTTTTTTCCTTTTAGTTCGCAGAGTGATATCTCTTTCGAGGCTAAAGCAGGATCATAATAATATTCCGGTCCAGTCATCAGCGTATTTTACCGCCTCGTTCGCGCAAAATTCATGCGCTACCGTGTTACTATGCAATTAACGCGTTTCAACATCCTTTGTACCTATCAATTTGTACCTTACTTTCTGTGTGATTAAAGCCAGTCGCTGACAAGTGAAATCCCCCTGGTATACCGGCGAGAAAGTAGGCATTTCTCAGCGCGGAAACACCCGCTCGTTTAGTAACGTGGAAATCGTTACCCGCCAATTGAGATATCAATCTCGATAATCATTTAATCGCTAGATATCGATACAAGACGTATAAGACCTACGATCGTAAGACGCGATCGAGCGATTGGTGCAACGGCGGTTTGCGAAACGCCGGCGTTAGAGTAGTAACGTGCAATTAGAGATTTTCACGGATTAATATTAAATCCTACTTTACATGTTTACCGGCGACGGCGCATACGAGTTTGTAAACAGATGTAATGGACGAAGCAGAAACAGTGGAAACGAGTGGATTTCTCATGGGTTTGTAACTAGCGGGTTCCAAACAATTTTCCTTCATTTTGCATTTATGATTTATAAAGTTGTTGCGAGTTTGGAAGCATAATGAACAAACAAAGAGAACAGTTCCGTCTTTCGGAGAGAAAGAGAGAGAGAGAGAGAGAGAGAGAGAGAGAGAGAGAGAGAGAGAGAGAGAGAGAGAGAGAGAGAGAGAGAGAGAGGCAGAAAGAAACCCGTGAAAAGACACGTGAAAACTGCACGATCGTGCGAGCTAAAACCCACCTGAAATTGGCAGCTCCGCTCCGCACGGAGGGCGCTAATTTTGGAGGGTCGGCTCCGTGGCCCTGTAATTAATGGGGTTTGTCATCCGAGTAAAAAAGTCCCGTGGGTGCAGCCGCATCGGCGGGACGCAGCGGCGCGGCGCGATCGTTGATTGGTATCGGTAATTGGTCTGATTGTCTCATGGCCCAATTAATTTAATTATCTTTAATTGAGGGACACTCTTTCGCCGGACACTTCTTTGCCGCAACGCGCGCTTTTTTTCCCACACGCTCGAGCTATTTTTTCCGCTGAAAATCCAATAAACTCGCTCGAGTTTTGATTCCGGTGCGAGTCTTCGCGCGAGTTTCACCGTCGGAACGGGAGAAACCGCGCTCAGGGTTTGCGATATTAATAGAAATTCTAAGCTCATTACGCGCTCGCGGATCAACCTTCCACGCCATTCGTTACTGCCTCATCGCGTTATATATCTACATTCGAACACATATCGCACGTATCCATATGTTTATTACGTAAAACATATTTACAGAACTGGACAGGTAGTTCAATGAAGTTTGTATAGTTTATGCGTTTATATGGAACCTGGAAAATCTTCATTTGTGACTTCAGCAAAATATACAGGATACTTTAAGTAGATGTTACAGATACTTTAGCGTTATTAAGCAAATTTAGATTTAATTTGAAGATTTCATGTTGTACTATTTGCCAGAAAAAGTTCTACAGAACCTTTAAATTGTTTAGATCGATTGCACTTTCAAACTTCGCTTGTTAAGAAATTTATTGAAATACATATATAATGAAATTGATGAAAATTCAAAAGTTATATGATATATGATAATTATTCGGTACTATCAGTCATGGAAAAAGTAATACACTGTTAAATTCATATCATAGGGTCAAATTATATTCAATTTCAGTAATTTTTAACCATTCCTGTAGGTTATTACTGCTCCTACTCAATATATCATTAATTTAACTAAAACAATGTTAATTTAACAATGGAGTAATACAATTTTGTGTTAAAATAATAAACTTTGGTAGTTAAAAATAACAAAATGTTGTCTAACTCAAGGTATTGGTTTAAATTTCATCCTTTAATATTTATCAGTGTACAGAATTCACAAAATTCACAAATATTTTTTCGTTCATCTAAAACATTCTGTACAAGGTATTTAAGGAAACGGCATCAAAATGAGAGCAAATACCATAAAAACCTTTAATGAAGACTAGCGAATGAACCGCGGTAATATATTTGCACGAGACGTATAAAGACGCTAAAGTAGCGACGGAGTCGGTGGGAAACCGCGCAAGAGAATTATAAGTTTACGTCGCAGTCAGTTTTGTCATTCTTGAGCGCCTAGTTAATGTAAATTACGGGGTCGGCGGCAGTCTCTCTCGCGCAAAGCCCCCTTAAAATGCTACGGCGACGATATTGCCGAGTGTGCACGCGCGAGCGAGCGAGCGGGAGCAACGGTAGTAATGCCATGCAAATCTCAGCTAGTTTCGAAAGTTCGTTATAACAAGCTGCTAGAATTTCACGAGACGAACACGAGAAAAAGGGGGAGAGAAACGGTGCGCGGACTAAGCGGCGGAACGAAAAATTACGCGCTAACTCGCGACAGTGCTTCGCGTTATTTCGGTGCTAGCGACAGCCGCAAAACGGGGAAAAAAAGGGAGGAATCGTCGAGCTGCTAGACAATCCTTTGTGCATGAAAAATAGCTGAAAAATGAGCTTCCCGTGGATACCTTTAATTAAAGCTCGAAGCGAAAGAACAAAAGAACGCCATGCGCTTTCATCATTAAGCGAAATTATAAACTTGGAGATTCCTATATAGTCTCTCTCGACTCTCGACTAATTTTGTATTCTCTTCGTCTAAATATCCACATTACGTTGTGAAGTTATACGATACTTGACAAGGGAAATAGATGCAATAAACATGATAAACATGATTTAGCAGCCTAATTTGGTATAAGGACGTGTCTACGCGAAACAAACATTTCCAAAGAGCAGCGCGCGCAATCAATGCAAAATACCAACCGACACACGGAACTGGAATTCCGAAATAGGCGACGATCTCCGGATCGGCTCGAAGGCAGGCACGCGTCGCGCAGGCCGCGCAGCAATTTCCGGTTCGGTATTTTCGGATCGATTCGCAACCCCTTTTCTCTCGCTGCTGTCGACGCACAGCGCTTGGCACAGCGCGTTCGACGCGAGTACGGGTATTCCGTCCATTCCCTCCCTTTGCTCGCCTCGTCCAGTTCACCCTCGTTCGTTCAGGCACCCCTTGCGTCCAATTTTACTGCTTGTGCTGCTCGAGCGTGACAGAGACACGCGCGCGAGAGGAACAAACGGCGACGCGACGCAGAACGAAGCGGAGAGAAGGACGGAGTGGAGAGAGAGGGAGAGAGACCGACTTCCAAATGGATATTAATAGTTCTGCTTGTAGCACCCCGCGATCGTCGCTGATTACGCCGTTACAGCTGTTATCCTTGATTAAAGCTTCTGGGCCGGCGGGTGCTTAGACAAGCGGCGATGGCAGCGGCGCGAGAACGTGCGCTGGGAGGAAGACGCGAGAAAGAGAGAGACGGAAAGAGAGAGGGAATGAGAGGGGCAGAGGGAGAGAAGCAAAGCCCGGGCCCATTTATATAAATTCAACCGCGGTAGCGCCACGACAAACGGCCCCGGTGGGCCCCGTAAACAAAGCTGCTCCACTGCCGCTCCGGAAACCGGTTTAAAGCGCATCTGCAGCGCGTTGCGCGTCTGCATGTATATACCCGTAGCTACGCTCTTGTGGCATCTCGTGAGATCCACCGCATAAAATGCCGAGTCTCGAGTAGGTAATTGGTAATGACAGCGGCGACTGGTAAAAGTGCGTCGACGCGGCGCGTAGAACGCGATACGATAGCACGATACACGAGTTCGAGTCGGACTCGACGAGAGGAGGCTTCCGCTTCGTCGCGTCGCAGTGTGGGCGAACTGGCGCAATTAACCAGTAACAAGACCAATAAAAGTATCGTTAATCCTCGCGAGGCACTCAATGATAAACTCGCCGACGGTCCGCGCGCGACAATTGCGACAGGAAACGATAAACCTTCGACAATTCCGTTTGGCGAGGTAACACGATGTCGCGTCGATATCTCGTCTCTCGCGAAGACCCCACTCGGGAACTCGTTCGAGAGAATGCAGGAGATATTCGGGTCAGCCGTCGCGGACGTCGGGAAGAATTGAACGATATAATGCGGGGCAGGCAACGCGCGTGCTCCGCGTAATGGATCATTGATCAAATTAATGATCGCCTGCAAGAAACGCCGCGGCCGGCTCGTTAAAGCGAAATGTGAAAGTTTCATCATCGAACGGTAGACGAAGTTATCGATGCAGCAGATATCGTACGCTGATATTGTTCCAGATATTATAAAATTCAGGATAGAGGGACAGGAAGAATATTCTCTTGCCATCAATTTGCCTGTGCTTCATATTATATTTAAATACCTAATAATAACGATCTTTTCAATCCTTTGTGTCACGAATTTTTGCATCAGACCAATTTTTTTTTTAAAACTTTGTACCCGGGGATTTTTCGGGTCACTGATTAGAATCAAAAGTCAGATTTTTAAAATTTAAAGCCGATCCAATGCAACCAATAATCAAAAAATTTTTTAATTTTCATGAAAATCGGAATATGGGGTTTTTTTAGGTCGCTGAATATGAATCTGAAATCGCCAAGACACCATTATAAGAGATATTCAAACTATTTATTTGGATTTATAGTAAAAATATTGGTTTTTCTATATTTTTCAAAGATTATTTATTTATAAAAAAAAACGTAGCGAGAAAATGTGACAAAATTCTGAAAAATACTTTAGGGTGTCCTAAATAAGTGCCTAAATTGCCGTTTTAATATTGATAATAGTTTAATAAAAAATAAATTGTTTTTATAAAAAGTACAAATTTTAACTAATTCTTTATTTATAATAATTATGCAAATAAAAATTTACGGTTGCCTACTTTTTTAACACTTATTCATGTACTAGGAACTCTATGAAAACAAAAAACCAATACTTAACATAAAAAAAATTCGTTAAAATAATTAAAAACTGAGCGAAAAAAGGTGACGCTGAGTGTTGAAATATTTCATGATATAGAAATTTACATTTTTTGTATTTACAAAATTATTAATTATTAATATTAAAAAATCTCACATAGTACCCCTAATAAAGATTTAAAATGCCAAAAAAATATTAGAATGTACGAAATATAATTATAACGCACAGAGCTCGTTATAATCTTATTAAATACGTATGTTTTCGTTATAGATTTCATGTCTACGCGTGTGCGAATGCGTGTGTCCCGCATCCCGAAGTGCTCAATCGGGCATTAGATTAACAGACACGCGTCGTTAGTAAGAAATCGTCTAGAGCTCCTTGCGAGAGTATTTGCACGCGGATTACAAACGAGCGTGGAAAGTCGTGTTGCGAAAGCAAACACGCGTTTCTGTTATTCTATCAACTGCGAAACGGCGTGTGCGACGTGCCACATGTAAAAGCAAGTCCCGTCCGATATTTTATTGATTCTCTGTGAATCCGCGCGAATCCCACGACCGGAAAAGAAACGCAGCGTTATTATTTTTTTCGGCTAATATTTATGAAGACTGCAGCGTAGCTGTCATATACAATTGGGGAAAAAATAAACAGATACGCTTCTCCACGCGACTGCGAAAACCCTGAAATGTTGAGATTGACTTCGATCACGCAACGGAACATAAATCTAGACACCGTAAGGCAATTAATCCGGCTACAAAAATTGTCAATGAATAACGTCCTCTGTTACACCATCGTAAACTCCGAAACAACTCTATATATAAAGCACTTCGCGTTTAATTACTATATGGACTAACAACGTAAAACCTATATTTAACATGATCGTCTAATGCAGCCACGGGCAAATTTGTCGATCAATCGATTTTACGTGGAAGTGCAACAAGCCGCGGCGTATTAAAGCGAGAACAAAGATATTTTCAATTTCGGAAAGATACCATAACCCGTACGGAATCGATCGATCTTACCGATCTCCGCGGGGCCGGCCCCAGATCCCCTTCCTTTTCTGGCGTCGGCGTGTTCCACGTGTCGACGCGATACCGATCTAACAATGCGCGCCCTCAGCAAGAGGATTTCGTGTACGGCACTGTAGGGCAGGAGCCTCCGGCCTTCGTTATTTGCCGGCACGATTACGCGTAGGAGTTATATGGGGCCCCGTTTGAATCAACGGGGGCCCCGCGTAGTTAAAATGCCGATGTTAATCGCCCAGAGGCCTCGTTAGCGGCCTTTACCTCGCGGTCTTGCGCCTCGTTCTCCTCCTCCTCCTCCTCTACCTCTTCCTCCTACTTCCTCCGTTGTTCTCGCGGGTTTTCGATCCGGAACACGGGGGCCGACGTCACGAGATATGACTGTCGGGATGTACCCTCCGCGGGCGCAAATAGATCGCTCTATAAATAGCGGAGGATGCCTGCGCGAGAGCCGCGATTTGTTGCGGAGGCGTGGATTAATTATGTGTAAGAGGAGAATTACCGAGTCTTCCTCGGGCGACTCGATATTAACTCTTCCTCCCCGAGTGTAATATGAAAGCAAGGCGCATCTTTCTTATTTGAATTCGAAAGAGACAGATAGGAAAAGAAAATTTACTCAACGTTTAAAAATTAAAATGTAAATTGTAAACATACGCGTAGTAACTTATAATTGCAAAAATATTCAAAAATAAATAATTAAATTGAAAGCATCGTAATATTCTTAATCTATAATAAAGATGGAAACGGAGGATCCACATCTTCGACTGCTTTGTTAGCAACGCGCGTTTCGCGCCTCGGCCAAATTAAATTTGTCCCCCAATTCCGGTTGTTTCCGGTCCATGGCCGTCCTGGGACGACTTCGAGTGCCAATTTAACGGCATCTGGCAGTGGTCTGTTTTTCTTTAAGGGACTATCGAACGAGAGAACCAGATCCCGCCGCGATGTCATTCCCGAAAGGCTCTTATTCTCCTTTTAACTTCGCGCACTTTACGGCAAGGTAAACTTTCCTCCGCGGGCAAGGGATTAATAATCGCGCTTCTTCGCGAATAGAAACGAAATTCGCTGGATGAGATAACTTTGTTACGAAACGTTCAATGCGGAACGTATAAAGATTGTCGAGAGCGAAGAAATATAAAATACATATTTCGAATTCCTAATGAAATGCTTGCTTCCCCAACGCCGCAGGACTTCGTTATATATCTCGACCTAATTTCAACCTAACCAGTTCATTCACTTATCTCGTCGGAATTCTACCCCACATACATTGTTCCTTCTTATCCCACTCCGGAAAGACTCGATCTATCGAGAAACATCAATTCTCCCCACCAAAACTGCATTATCAATCGTCATTCGTAATCCCTCGCAGGCAACCTCAACGTTGCAATGTCATAGGGGAAAATGCCGAAGTCGTAGCCCTTCGTTAACATTAAAACGTCATCTCTTCCCTTCTACGCCTACGCCTCCTCCTCTCTTCCGCCCGAAAGAAAAGAAGACTCGTCGAAAGAGGCGACGCGAAGGGGAAGTAAGGGAAATTCGTTTACTCGCGAAAAAGACGCGCATAAATCTCGATACGCGCGGGGACACTGTGAGTCATCCTCCGTGGAACCCCCATGAAACTTTCGGCGCATCTCTCCCTCCAGCGTCATTGTGATCTTCGCTGCCATTAAACCGCGATTCCGAGAGAGACTCGGTATGGGTCAGCAAGAAAAGTCGGGCGCACAACGCAGAAGGAGGACCACTTCCCAACCCCGCTTCCTTCCACTTCTCGACTCTTACGCGGCTAATGGCACGTGGTCCGCGCCTCCGACTACGCACGTGACGCATGTCACAGCTATATATTCGTCTCGCTAGGCCTACGACTTGAGAAGGAGCGAGATGGAACGTGCGCGGTCTAGATCGTAAAGTCGTCCATACGACCGATCGTAAAACGACCGTCAAATATCGATCCTGGATATTTTGGAAACATGACGCAGCATACGGAGAATGTGAAATTCATTACCCAATCGTATAGCGAAAATAATTGCATTATATATGAAACTGTGAAAATAAACAATGGCAGAGAAAGAGCCCGACTGTGTTTTGGAAAAATGACCGATCACCCTAAAGAGTATTCCGGTTTTTCGAAACTTCGTAGTTTGACTTGATCTGTATATTCTGAAAATGCCGAACTGTACGGTCACCTACCTACGTACTTATTACAGAAAATGCCGAGCGAACAATAAAAGCCGCGCGAATCGCTCGTTCGTCAGGCGCGTCGCAAATGTCACCAATTACCGTAAAAATATCGTTTATGGAGTAACATTTAAGTGGATAATCGTTCCACGGCCGGTGTCGTAATAATGCGGAAAAGGTTACGCGGGTAAGTTCTAGCGGACGGAATTATACGGACGACAACCGCGCGGCCGATAATAGCGACGAGTCTACCCGTCTCTCTCTCTCTCTCTCTCTCTCTCTTTTTCTCTCTCTTTCGCTCTCGGATATATTCCTCGGGGCGCTCATCTCGCTGCATTCTCCACTACGAGACCGCTGCGTTTACCACTGCGCCGGTGCCGTAAAGTAGGCTACCGAGCGTAAACCCGCGCGCACGGAAGCTACGAGGCATTTGCATTATTGCAAATTTATGACTGCACCGACTACACCCCCTCGGACCCGACGCCAACCACCGCGCGGTCGTTCTCCGCCGTCTCAGAGATGTATTATGCATTATCTTTCCAGCACGTAGATCAACGTTAGTCGAACTTTTCGAAGGCGCTCGCTCCTGCCGCGATCGCGATATGCATGCTAAATCCGCGAACCGCGAAGGCGTGTGCATCGAAATTCACATTGCGAAATTACTTAACGTATCCTCCAATCATCTCCGTTCGTTAGTTCATAATTCATAATGGGTGATTAATTTCCAAAGCGCCCGTTTTTTCTCAGTATCCTGAGTCGGACAATGAGTAACGTTATAAGATAAATTGTAATTATGTTTAGCATTGTATGCCATTTATCTTTAACTTACAAAATTATGATCGATCATCCATTAATTCGATCTCGCTTGTACACAATAACAGCAGCGACACCCACTAACTCATGTGTGTCATAACTTTACTTTATTATTCTTTCACATCGTACATACGATAACGATCGAGAGACACGCGCAATACTTGCCTTTTCGGTACGCGACTAGTTTCGATTGACTTGACAAAAGATATTCATATACGCTCAGCACCCGATGGCGATATTAAAGAAGCTGTACCTTGGCTAGTACATGCCATGCCCCAGCGAACATTTCGAAATCATCGCGATGATTCATCGAATCGAGATATCGTACATACAGAGATCTTAAGCTTACGATTGCTCATTACGAAACCCGTATTCACGATCCCTTATCTACAATCATCTCTCTCTCGGTTACACGCGTATTATGTCCTCCAATATCTTCGTTCCCGAGTATCTATAAGATTTCACGGAGAGCCAACAGATGTCTTCATACTGGCGTTATTGTTTCGTAAGTCGTAACGTGTAACAAGAGTTCTCCTAAAGCGATTTATACGTCGATAGCGTCGCACGACTTTTCAGTAGCGATCGAGATACAATTGGATAAGGCTGATCCCGGGGAGCGAGGGTACTCCCTCGCATGTATATACTCCTTCGTGTACGTGTACGGGATTGCTTTCCGAGTGAGTTTCATGGCGCGAAGTATCCACGTATCGCGGCAGTGCAAGCGTGTCCATCGGCGCGATGAAGGTGCCTGAGGAAGTGGCGGCGCGTCACTATTCCGGCTATTCATGACCGGAGGCCTTTCTAAATCGGCGCAATAATTCATCGGGTATACGCAAGCCCAGGCTTTCAGGAATGCCGCTGACTAAACCCGGGGGCATCCCGTATTCGCGAGGGGCCTGGCAACTTGACAAGCCAATCCGCTCCGGGTGCCAAGGCGCCGTGTTCCTATTTGTACCGAAACAAAACGTATCCACGTGCCGCGCGGACCCCTGCCTGCTAGAGAAGATATCTCGTAGAGATCGCACGTAGCATGTACAAGCTTACCCACGCCTCGCATCGGCACTCTTTGCTAACCGTATAAGATTCGAAAACCACCTCACGGCACCGCAGCGTAAAGCGAAATCGAATGCGCTCACCAGGCGGAACAATTGAACTGGACCAAACGTAAATGGTATATATAATACGCGCCTCATTAGAAAAGTCACAAGTTGTCAATTATCTTTCGTTACTCATAAAGATATGAGTTACATTGTTAACCCTAGTAATCCACCAACTAATTATTGGAAGTATTAAATATCATTTGTTAAATAACAAATCTTCTTTATAAAAGAAATTGTGGATTTTCGTATCTGTAGATATAGATAAATATCATTATCACGAAATACAATTCTAGCCACACGAAACTTATACGTAGTATTCGTGTATATCTTCTTCCCCCATTGCTCTCGGTAATAGCGCTGCAAGTCGATTAATCCTACCGCGGGTATTCTCTATCACGCAAACGTCTTTAACTCGGGCTACTCCGACGAAGTGTCCAATTAAGATTTCTCCGCGAAATACATCCCCCCTGCAATCTCCCCTGTGGATCTGCAGTCACAAAGGGAAGGGGAGTCTCGTGCCGGTTGTGGAATCAGGAAATACCCTTCGCGAGAGTAAATCTGTCATTGAGGACAAGCGCTTATCGCCGCGGGTATAGGAATCGTGCGACGACAGGAATCCGCTAAATATAGAACGCCTTATATACCGTCACACGTCTATGTCCGTTAAGCCAGATGTAACGTTTCACTTCCGTTTTCGCTGGCACCTCCTCGCCCCTCTCTCTCTCTCTCTTCTCGCACCATTTTTTCTTACGCCCGATTTCCCCGGATGAAGCCGACGGCACGGCACAGCTTGCCTCTCGGCTTCTCCGACGTGATGGATTTAATTGGGAAGGACCAGGGAAACCAGCAAGAGGAAAATTGCGTGTATTTATAGTTAAGCGCGCCTTGAAGGAAATTGTTTGCGAAAACGAGTCGTTATTATGAATCGTAACAGAGCAATTCAAACGTAATGGGATGCTGTAATAGCTCGCACAAGTCTGTCGAATCATTAGCGTTTGATTATTAATTCAATTATAAATTTAATTCCTTATCTCATTTAATAAACGCAAATTCTGCTGTAATAAATGTCCGTTGTGATATCGCACATACACATGTAACTGTTAAAATATATACATTAAATTTGACAAATTCCATTCATAAAGTAAAACTGTATAAAACTTGTCACATTCGCTCACGTCCTCCCTTGAGCGCATTCATATTCACACGCGCGCAGAAAAGTTTTAAGCGGACGCTTTTCCAGGCCAGAAGTTGTTGGGCATCGTTTCAAAAAATTGTTGGCAACCGGAGCGCACGTTCCTCGAGATAAACGGCATCGATTTTAGCGTGCGCTAGTAACCGGAAACGTTTGCCGACTCAACTTCGCCGAGCGCGTCGACCCTCGTTAGGAAGTGTAATGATAAACTTGAAATTTACGGTCGCGGAAACGCGGTCGTGCGCATTTCGCGAGCATCTCCTCCGGGAAGAAGAGCATCCCGCATTCGAAATGCCTCAATAAAATCGGCATGCATGTAGGTCACGGCGAAGCGAGGCGAGCGAAGACGTCGACATTCCTCTGATCTATGGGCGCGCTGGCAGCGATTCAACAATAGTGCACGACGACGAAGACAACGACGACGGCGGACCTCTTCTCCGCGCGGACGGTGGAATTAAATTTCGTCGGCTTCATTTGCGCCGGCCGCGTTTGCCCCCGGTACCATTTATTTGCTCGGCGGACTTGGTTACATTCCAAGCGGTCGACCGGCGCGGCGCGGCGACGCAGCGGTAAGGACTTTTCCGATGACTTCGGCGCGACGCGACGCGAAGACGCGACGCGGTGGCCCCCGATAAGATCGATACTCTCTATCGTACGCTTCTGCATTTGCATCCACGGCGACACGGACCTCTTCCTTTTTCGCATCATAAGTAATCGCTTACGCCCCGAGTGCTCGCGAGCGCGCACTCTGAAAGCGATACGCCTAGCAATTAATCGGCCGCTCGGCCGGCCGGCGAGCCAAGCGCATGTACCTACGTACGCGCAATACGATCGGGAGCGACGTCCGTTCTCCTACCGAGTCAATCTCTTAAGCGTTTCGCGCTGGAGCTATATCCCGCGCTCCCTCCGCTCCGGCCAACATAAATCAGACTGGGAAAATAAAATAAGCAACTGCACACACTCGGAGTCTTGCCGACTACTCGCCACGGCGATTCATCTGTGCGGAGGAAGGGGGAGGGGGGGCGTCGTTCATATATGTATATCTGATTATAGGCCAAGTACGTAAAATCTCTTCCAAAAGGATAGCATCAGCCATTGGCACGCCAAGTGGATGAGTCGATCCACGCATAATAGGATCACTATCAACGTCGGGCCCATGACTTCGGACACGTATAACGTACCTCGCGCGCGCGAGCCCTATAAATATCGTTTCTCATCAGGAAACGCCAGATTTTTCATTCGACGATGATGCACGGCGCTACCTTTCTCTCTTGCTCTCTCGCTCTCTCTCTCGTCTCGATAGCCCGCCACGTAAATATAGACGCGTCTGCACAGATATATCTCGTGGCTCGTTGCTGAGACCAGCCCGTTGCGCGCACACACACTCTCTCCTTCTCCTCCTCTCTCTCTAGCTCGTTTACATTGCCTTTTTCATTCTCGCACTTTCCCTCTAGCTCTTACGACGGGTAAAAATGTGTTTCGCGAGCCTTAACCGATATTCTTCTCGGACGAGTTTCTCTGTTTCTCGCTCGGGACGCGGCGCACAGATATGCGCTTACTTACGTACAAGCGCCGTCGTGTCCGGCGAAGGTGGCGGCGAAGGTGGTTCGAGACGATGACCCGAACTTACCGGTGGTAAGGGCACCTATAACACCGCATCGCGTACCCTACCGTCGGGGCCGTGTTTGCTTATTTTGCCGTAAGAACCGGTCGTTTGTCACCGCTGCGCCTATTTATATCAGTTCACCGCAACGTCTCTCTGGTGGTGACAAATGTGCCGGGTCTACATCGCGATGCGCGTATTCCAGGCTGGTTCTTTCATTCGTGCAGCTTCGAGCAGCGACCAGTTTCTCAAGTATCGAGATCTAAGCCGCGAAATTTAATAAGCGAGACTATTGGAACCCCCCGTGGATTCGAGTCAGACGCTGCGTAGGCTCGGAAGCTGACATGCACGCGCACGCGAACAGGAAGTGGAGAAATAATTATGTGTTAAAAGGCGGGCGTGGCCAAGACACATGTGAAATAGGTGTAATGTAATACGTTTAATGACAACGTTCGGTTGTCTGCCGTAGACTACCCGGAACACGTGTGTCGAGAGAGGATAAAGAGAAAATTAAGTTTTTGGTAACGCTATTTATAATGACAAGATCAGTATAAAATTACTTAAAATCTTTCTTTTTTGTGTAATTTTCTTCTGTAATGCACCTATCAATTTTTATTCTTTTTCTTTTATCGTGATAAATGTATATATATCATAAAAGAATAAAAATAGAGAATATATATGGAATGCACAAATCGTTTAATAATATTTTGTAATGCTTATGCCTCTTAATATCATAAAACATCACAGTCACGCACGAATTTTGTATTTAATACACCTTGAGAATGTGCGCCATATAGAAGTACCTTCCGTCAGTTTAAACATCTACAGACTGCGTAAAAAGTTTTAGAGCAAGTTCGTTTAAGAGGAAAGTTTTGAGCACCGAGAGAGAAAGTTTTTAATGAAACATTATTTCGCATGATGTATTAACACGCCGAATTAACTAATGCCCTCCTATTGCGCTGCGCGGTATTATTCTAACGATCGTGATATTTTAAATGGATGCAAAATATTTCATGTTATATATAAGAGGCTATCAGAGAAATAATTCTTTCCCACAAAATTTTCATGTCTATATATATGCACTCGCACGTAACACGAGCCCTTGTCATATTCGCTGGCTTGTATTTTAATTTTATTATCCTTCATGGCGATATAACACACAATCTACCACCAAACTTGACTCGTTCTCACCCTAGGAGTTGAAAATATTTTTCTTTAATCTTAACCCGGTCCAAAACACTTACGCTCGAAAAGAAAGGGTATCTCCCGAAGTCGTGCGTGCGCGACGGCAGTTCGTAAAGGCTCTCACTTGGCGAGTTTCGGGACGACGGACGTGTTCGCCACGTCTCACGAAGGTGCGTTACGTACATTTGGAAGGCATTAACGTGTCACTCCGAAAATCCGACAGTACCGACGAAATGCCGCTCATTAAAATTCCATCGGGCGGTCCCCCCCGCGCGACATCGCGCATCAGCTTTATGGGTTCCGCGTGTGTCATCCTGTCGCTCCTCGCCGCGCGTAATGACGTGACTCCTACACGCGTACATCTGTCTAGAACAGAGTCGTGGACAAGACGGAGAGTCGAACCGTTCTGGCAACAAAGAGGGACGGTATTCTCTTTTTCGTACTCAGTCAGCGGAAGATGAGCACGAGAGTCAACATTGTCTAAATAAAAATCCGTCGTTTGAGTCTGAAAAACCCCATCAGAGTCCAAATAATTTGACATCTTTTTATAGTTTTTGTACGTCTCACATTAACATGTTCCCTTTTTCTTGCAATATATTGCCATACAATTGTATTTAATTATTACAAAGAAATACTGCAAGAATATAAGAATTTTATACAAATAAGAGTATAATCATATTAGAGTTTCATCCAGTCAATCACTGTATTTTTTTAATAATGTGACAAATTTACAAAAAACTGAAGTTGTTGACGACAGCATCATCCTGATATTATACAAAATTCTCTTCCAAATAAATCAGATAAATAAAGGCTATTTATACCACACCTTTCCGTTTACTAAAATAAAACACATTAAAGCTAGGTGTCGATATATAAGATGATTCCAAAATATTGGGACAAACTTCGAGAGGTGATTCCCCTAGCAGGGAAAGGAACCTATGAACGACCTATGAACATATGTCAGAAAATGGAGGAAATGCATTTGTTCCGAGATGAATAGTAACACTGCTGTTCACGTGTTGTTCACGTGTTCACGACGTTAGTCCTCCTTATCAACGATTCAGTGAAAGTTGGTCTACACAGCGTGTGTCTTGTTATTGAGTGTGATAGCTTGTATCGAGACCCATGGGGGACACTTCGAACATTTACTGTGACTCGGCCAGTCACAGTAAGATACATATGTCATACTGTTTTGCAACGTAAATCTTGTATTGTGAGTTTGCATTTCCAGACATATGTTCATATTAGGACATTTGGTTCCTTATTCTGCCAGGAATCAGCTCCAAAGTTTATCCCCATATTTTGAAACTATCCTGTATATTATCGCTTATTACGATCCGCGCCGCGCTAATTTCATCATATATCGACATTCGACGACAAGAAAATCTTTCACTGTTTAATGCGATTTACCATTCTACGGACTAAATCGATTTACGCTAACAACAGTATATAATTTGGAGATCGAGTCGTTGTTGTGTGAGATGATTGTAGGAGAGGAATAGTGGATGTAAAGTGATAATGAGATGGATGTTATGAGATGAGATGATATGGTGTGTCTCTAAAATAACTCCACGAGTATGTGTCCAATTCAATCTTGGTGGTAGCATCGATCGCTCGATGAAGGCGATGAGTATTGTTGTCGAATTTGTTTATATATTTAGTCAGCGCGACCAAGCGCTCGCGAGAAAGCGCGACCACATCGATATAATTCCATCAAAAAATGCAGTTGTATTTTGCGAATACATTAGTGCACCATTCGAAAAAAATATAATTGCAGGATAATATACTTTAGTAAAAAATGAAGTATTTTTTTACTACTTTCTTCTATCTTAATTTAGAAAAAGCTATAATTCAGACTACAATCAGCCTGTATATAATTTAACATATTTAATTTAAAAAACTACTTAGCTACTTAAAAAAAACAAAAAGTAAAAACATAACGCGGAATCTCTCAATGAGGAAATACATCAAACTGGAATCCCTTAAATTATGACGCGGCTCATGCGCTACCCTTTATTGCCGCAGTGGTAAGAACAGAATCCAGTACGCCGCCCGGCGAGAATTTATCGTCAATACGGACGCTCGCGAAGAATCTTTACAGCCGTGGCATCGCGTGGTTAAAGTCGCGACTCTCATAACCCAATATCTAAGCTACCGCAAGTTGCGAGTTCGAAGGAAGGGGGGCTCCGACAGTTCTCGGGAGGAGACCTTCTTCCTTCCGCTTAATTTCGGCGTAGTTCGACCGTTAAAGAGAAGCTTTAAGGCAGAGGTGGCATATTTCTGCTCGGAATTGCAGGCTTAAGACCGCAAGCGGCCCTCCTGTCGCCCGCCGCATATCAAGTACTTGGAAATTCCTCCCTGCCTCCGCTGTCATCCTCCGTCGCCACCACCTGCCCATCCTCTCGCTCCCGCAAACGTCTTCCGCCGCGTCTCTCTCGCTCCTTCCTCTGGAGATCCCTTTTCGTAGGGTAACGCGTGCCACCCCTTTTCTACCCTTGTCCTGGTCCCTCAGCCACCTTGCTGAGGATTACTCGATATTACGCGGGTTTGACGACTCGCCTCGAGTGGAGCCTCGTAAAATGAACGGTCGCGAGGGGTCGCAGAAGGCTATATCGCCAAGCAGATGCCTCAGCAGCAGGCTCCGAATAGAGAACTCTTCGGATTCCGACGATCTGGCAAAGCTTCTCAGAGGTGAGGACGCGCGCGATGGGGAGGCGTGAGTGCGTCTTTACTCGGGCATTATATGATTATTAAGACGCGCGTGGGGCGTCTGCTGCAATATTCAGCGTATGTACAACCCTCCGCCTCGCGAACTTTCCCGCGTATTACTGTTTCGTTCGTGGCTCGCTTATAAAAGAGCGAAGCGATTAGAAAAAGAATTAAAGTGATAAAATGGCCGCGTTATACTTGTACGTAATACCTCGATAAAGGGTCTATTAAACGTCAAACTGAACGACGTTGCATTTATTTAAAAAGCGCGGACAATGTTCCGTGTTTGTAAATCGAGTATGCAACAACACGTACGGCGTCTTCCCTCATATTTAACCGTCATAATCATTCGTCCGATCCATTTGTCACTCAGCGTGGTAGCATGCCAGACCGGGAGGGAATTATCTCGAGTGACGCAGTGAATTCCAGTAAGAACGAATTAGATTCGTGCATCCCGTCGAACAACCGTCGGTTCTGATAGTATATGTACACACACCAGGCTTTTGAAACAACAAAATTAAATCGAGAGACGCGTTTATCCGTTCTAACAAGAGTGTTCCCTGGCGGAACTGGCCGTTGGTAAGTAGCGTGGAAGGATCCGAGCTCGGCGAAGTGCACAGGACTACGAGAACGGAGAACCGAACGCGCGCGGATGGCGAGGGCCCGTAAGGTCGCCGAGATATTTACATTGGAACGGTCGTCGGTCTTTCTTCTTGGCCGGCAGTATTATCAATATTCATAATCCGGAGCTGGAGACATCCGTGGAACGTGCAGCACGCCGCGCCGCGGGCCGGCCGACCGCATACGGCGCACGGATGGAGGCAAGCGATGAGGAAAAAAATGAGAAAGGGCCCCGATGGGAACACACGAGGGGGGGGCAGCCTGTAAAGCGAGGAGGGCCCCCGAGGAGAACGGCGGGGGAGGGGAGGCGCGTCCGACCGCAAAAGATCCAAATCGACGGGTAAATACGTTGTTGACTCTGTAGAGAGAAGCCTGAAAGCCAAATGGAATTCGGTTCGGTGATTTAGTGGGCGGTCTTCGGAGACCGCCGGCCGCCACGACTGCCTCCGCTCGCTCGTATTCTCCTTCCACGCTTCTTCCTCACGACCTCTATACTGACATCCTACAGCCATTGCCGCCGCCGCCGCCGCCGCCAGGCCGCCACCAGCATGAAGAAGCATCGTGATGCGAGGCTGCTACCGTGCGGACACGTGCGTGCCGATTCCTCTCAAGAACTCTCGAATGCACCCCGCAAGTTCCGCTTGGATTCGATTAGAGAGCCAGGGGCAATAACACGATAAGCTACGCGAGTATGAGGGCGAATACGAACGGAGAAATATCGTTATAAATCGTTGATGGACCAATAATTACTTTGAAATTATTCATCTAGATGTCTACATTACTTTTTAAAGGCTATTATAAATAAGAAATGAGTTTTCCTCGGAGTTTTCCTTATCTCGGTCCATCTGTGTCAAACACTTATAAATTTTAATGAGTGGAACAAGACGGTTATAATATACAATTAATTAGATAGAAACACGCCATTTACAATTTAGACTGGATCTTGGTAGCCTAATAATAATATTGTGTAAATTTTCGTATGCTTTTTTCCAAATTTTTTTTTAGAGTTTACTTTTTTAGAGTTCGAACAAGGAGCTGTGTTTTAAAGACCGATAAAATATCGGCGCGTAGTGATGTATTGAGTTTGAAAATGTATCTATACGAAAATTTACACAATATCATAATTAGACTATCAAGATCTAGTCTATACCTATAAGTGTCCGCAGTATATTGAACTCGAGTCCGTGGATTCGATGAATCCAAATGACTCTACGGATCAGTCATCCCTACGGAAAGATATAATCTACATTTCATTTAAATATACATTATCTGATATCTATTGATCTTTTCTAAAAAAATATATATAATTTTAATAGAACTTCAAAATAATATAATCTCGTGCGAGATATTAAAATTATTTCTGACACATAATTTAAGATATTTCCATCCATATTTTATAGAGTTAAACTTGGACCACATAAAATTATCTCAATCAATATTTTTATTTCTGGAGCTCTTTGCAAATAAGAAAACATCGAACGTTAAACGATAGTGCATAATTTCCTTTTAGGTAGTTGCGAGTATACGCATTTCTAGAATGTTTTATCATTTCTGGATTGACGATTAATTCCTACCTAAAGAAACCCTCGCAAAACGCAAAATCTCTTTATACCTTCAAACGTGACGTCAAGCTCATACATATTATAGGTGATAGTGGGTCATGGTAGGAAATTCCGAAAAGTTGCAGTCATATCTGTGCCGAGCTTCTCCTAGCGGTAAGAAAGGTTCGAGGAAGCGAACCAATTAGTGTTTTGCTCGGCTAATGAATCGTCGTCCGAACCACTTCTGGCTCCCGGTTGCAGGTTGGGTTAGAACTGACGGTATGCCTGGCTCGCTTAAAGGAAGAGAGAGAGAGAGAGAGAGAGAGAGAGAGAGAACCAGGTTTGCGAACGAGCGAGCAAGCGAGTCCACGAAGCAAGTCCGCGAAGCACAAAGGCCAAGCAACCTCGCCGAAGAAGTGGGTTATTAATTATCAGTACTACCTCTGTCCCCTCAGTCCCGTCCTACTCCTTTGCAACCGCCAACAGCCATCCTACCTATCTTCTACCATGCCCGCAGCCTCCCGGCTTAGCTGAGAGTTCCACAAAGATATAGGATAGAAGCGTAAGTACAATACACGTAGTTAACATTTGCATATCGTCATTAATTATTCATAGCTTGTGAAAAATGCTATAATCCTTAAAAGTTTGCGGTAATAAGTACGGCAGTTTTAGCATTTGCAAGTAGTCGCGCCAATTAAAATTGAAAGTCAATCGATCTGGAAGCGGAGTCGAGTATTTTTCATTTTACAGAGTCAAAGATGAAGAGCGGTCGGCACGAGCCCAACTATAATATTCAAAATTATGAGAATTTAAGAGTATCTCGTTTGTATCGCGATTGTAAAGAAAAATTTGCAATTAATTTTATAACATGTAACACTTAAACACGATATACCTATATCTACGTGTTACGTGTCGCTTTTACTTTTCGAGATTACGCTTTATCATCGGATTGCACAATTTTGCTGTTTCGGAGATTAACAGCGAATGTACACGTATATATATGTTCATCCATGCGGCAAGTCGCAGCACGGAAGCATTCCATGGTGGAAATTGCGATTGCTATGATGCTTAGAGAAAATGGATACTCCGGTAATGTACTTCTTATTAGAAAAATTCGTAGGATACGACTGTACCCTTCGAGGCAAAAAAGACTAAAACTGCAAAAGAGAGAGAAAGATGAGGTGAGGGGGTGGAGAAAGGGAGGAGAGGAAGAGCGAGGATAGAAGCGAGTGAGCGAGTCGTGGAGGCTGAGAGGGACCTTGAACCTTGGAAGGCTCCAATCGCCGTTGCGCGAGTTCGTTTGCCTAGCCAAGACGAGATTTATACCTCAATTGCTACGAACCTCAATCAAGGGAGTGCGCATACAAATACTAAACGTCACCAATACTCCGAAGCGATTAAGTCTGCACTAACATTCGAACGGTCTCATGTGCAATAAAGCGTTATTAATCGAATCAATCTCTAACATCCATCGTAAACATAACTCTCGATTATTTTTATTAGTCATTATTTATAATTTCCATAAATTGAGGTAAAAGTAGTTCTACGAGTTTAGTCCGCGAGCAGAATGAGAGAGTTCAAACAACTCTCGCTTTAAGATCACTCCTTCGTGTAATTACTCTCGTGCAATAAGATCAAACAAAACTGCGCGACATTGATGCATTAAGTAGAGTTCAAGCTGTACATTTCATAATAACTGTAACTCGATATCCATGTAACTGACAAACTTGCTTATAAGAAAATTAGCTTGGCGTCGGCCAAGAGCAATCCCCGACGTCGTTGATTCGAAAGGGCTGTCTATAGCTGTTACCTTCCACAGCGAGCTACCATAATCGAACGTGTGTTCACTGATAAAATTTACGAGCACCCGCATTGTCCTGTCTCAAAACGGTCGATGCGATGACGTACGACAGGTACGATGACACGCGGATTACGACCGGCCTGTGTTGGATACGAAGTATCGCTCGATATGAACACACATCGGCTGGGGCTGTCTGTCAAACAAGAAAACTCACTGCGCGTCTCGTAAGAAATATCACGCGTCGACGTGCATTACGGCCATCCTCGCCTAACGCTCTCCGACGCTCTTTCATTCCAGTTGACATGTGATCTCGAGTGATACGCGAAATCATTATCATACGCGAGAATCTCTTCGATCGAGCGTACGTGCCGTGCGTCGGTTCGAAAGTCATGAAATTCGACTCCCGGCCGATTGATTAAACGCGATTAAATACTATCGGGATATTATATCAGTGTACAGATTTCGATTCGCTTATTTGATCGTTGCAGCGCACTCCGCTTCTGCACGGCGCGATTCGAGTGCATGATGGCATATAATATCTCGGGTTAAAAAATCGATGAAATTGAATTCTTTTCCGCGAATTAGCACGTAGTTGTCCGAGAGTTACTACATCCGCGAAAGTCGTATATAAATCGTGACGATAAGTCAGTCAGCCGCGAGAAAGACGGCATTATACGTTCTAAACGCTGACACTTTCGCCCATCGATCTAACTAATGGCGGCCTCTTAGACGATCATAAGGCGCTCGTTACCGCCTTTGGGCACTAAAAGTCAACTCTGCCGCTATTTACGATCGGTCGAGCAACGATAAAGGCGTCGTCCGAAAAATCTTTCAAAAAGTTTCGTATTTCAAAGTCAATGAACAAAAAATTTTCATTTTTACGTCTCGAGCATTAAATCGTGAGCATTATCGTCATCAGCGTGATATTTAGATAGAACCACCGCGCTTTCTATTGCTTTTGAAGATACGGACAGTCAGCTCTACGAACAATAGTGTTCCGTCCCGATAGAAAGTTCTTTCAGCTGAGAAACGAGTCGAGGCGCGCGCGGAGTTCGTGAAACCGTTTTAATTGAAGAAATCTCACAGATATCGCGACTAAATCCTCTGGCCCCGCACGCCCACCCGTAAGAAACGCGGATCAGAAACGATTAATATCGCATTTGCTGACCAATCACGGATGTTCAGTCTCGCCTTTGAGCGCCTGGGGCGAACAGCTCGAATGATATTTACGATCAGCGGGGCCCGAGGCTCGGTCTTAGACACCGCGGACCAACTTTCTTAGTCACAATGTAATAATGTGCCTTACGCTCGGCGTGCGTATGTTTACGAGGCGTCGTCGCGGGCGCATTTTACCTCGTAAACGTAGGCGGCGGCACCTGGAGGTAACCTACGGACACGAATTTACGTCTTTTGTCCGGCACTCGACACTTTTCTACGTCTTCTACCGAGAAGTGCTTTAACGCTTTGCGAGAACAATCTCGCGAAACAATTTCTGCATGAGCAATTGAAAGACGGGGAGAGATGATGACTTCAACGATCCAAGTGTCCAAGAAAAGAACGAAGCTATCTATTTGGTCGAACTACTCGACAACTCCTAAAAATTACATCTATCGCGTCAGAATGATCTATAAAACATGTATAATCTTGATATGCATGCTATCTTGAAGCTCTCTTTCTCTCTCTCTCTGTCTTTTTCCTAAAATGCTTCAAAGATCAAACCGCTACTCAAAGAGAAGCCCTTAAAGTGGCACTTAAACATCCTATTACCTAATAGCCAATGCAAGCGGAATGCGAATTGCATCGTGCTACATCGTCGATGCACAGCAACACCGACTAATTTGAAGGTTCCCCCCGGTTAATTTCAGCATCAATGTGACCAAGATATTCAGCGTACAAACTACGCAACGATCGAAACAATAAAGGGAAAGGTGGAATCGTGGAAGCGGCGAAGGAGCAGGGGGATGATGCGATATAGGATGAAGAAGGGTTACCGCGTGCGTACCGTGACTGTCGGACCCGGAGGGCACTCATTCTCTTAATCTGATCGCTTAGCCCCGGTTATTATGCTATTACGCCGTATGACTTGACGGGTTCGAAGGCAATTATCGGCAGTTAGATTTCTAGGCCCCGACACACCGCGCCGTGGACAATGGACGGTGAAAGGCGAAGGTTCGATCGATATCTCGCACGGGCAATGCGAGCCACTGCCGCTGTTGCTGCTGCTGCTGTTGCTGTTGCTGTTGCTGCTGCTACTTTTCGGCGTGGTCGTTGCCGCTGCCGATAGCTGCCGCCGCGGCAATTGCTGATGCTGCCGATCCGTGATTGCCATAGGCTGTCCGCTCCGTGTGCGGCCGTCGCGATTACTAGCCCTGAAGGAGCGGCGCCGATCGGAAGATCAAGATGAAATAGACGGCAGGAATCTCTTGTTGAACGCTTAGGTCTTAAGTTGGGAGGATAAACAATTGACTTGTAATTTGAGGCAGGAGAAACAATTTAACGCACAAGTATATATATATATATATATATATATATATATATATATATATATATAACTATAATTATAGAACACTATTAAATACAAATTGTCGCAATAGATTTTCATTAAAAAGATATTCACTCCAGAGTATATATATGACATATGAAGATAGAATATACCAGAGATCTCTCTTCTCTTTCTTTTCCTCCTATATGCATATAATAAAACACATCGAAGAAACTATCATATCGCGGTTGATCCGGGAAATCGTGGTTTCGCTAATGTCCATTTCACGCTTCCTTGGCGAACCGCGGAACGACTCAATCGCCCCATCGTATCGGTGCATCGCGATAACGCTGCCAATAAGCCAAAGATTCACGGCGTTAGACACGTGCGTGGAACGGCACGCACGTGGCACTAAGTCCGCGCGCATTCGTAGCCTCAAGTCCCACTCGCTAAGTCTAATATAAACGACGTCTCTCTCCTCTCTGCCCTTTTCTCGTCGGCGCGGCGCGACGATCCGTCGCGGAGGTCGATGGTCGCCGATCGTTAACGGTCGCCCTGCAGGAATAATTAAATGCCTCCTCCTTTCACGGTGGATAGAGACAATGAGCGCCGCGCCGTACTAAGATACGCTTAACGTCGGCAGCGAGATTATATAGCGGATAGCGCGAGTTCCCTGCTCTCTTCCCTCATCCCCGTTATTGCCATGTCGATATCGGTGGGCACACGCTCGTGATTCGAGATGCCCCCCGCGGACCGGTTGCATCGGCACGATCGAGTTAATCGCGGCGGCTGTACGCGGTATCGGGCTGTACACATGTAGATTGAACGCGAGCGCGCCGCTCTCTCTCTCTCTCTCTCTCTCTCTCTCTCTCTCTCTCTCTCTCGGCGAATCAAACAATCGCGTACGGACGGATCCGTATACTCTCTCGGGACCGACCGGCAGAAAGAGTCGTTTGTTTTCAGCCACTGAGCCCTTTTTGTGTTTCGCGCTCGAGTTGCGGTTCGCAATCAAATCCCCGTCGACGACTTTGTCGTTTGACGCCCATTGACGACCGGCATCCATTTTCCATGACTCGCGGACAATCGCGGGCAATGACGGTTCCACAAACGCGGCACACAGCTGTAGACCTTTTGTGTAACTCTTGGATCAGAAAAAAATCAAGACAAAGATTGATCCAATATATCATCTCAAAAAGAATACGCCATTTTTCGAAATTACTCAAAACTGTCTGGGATACGTTCTGTTTTCATGTTAAATCTCATAAAAAGTATCATAAATAATTCATAAAGCACCACAATTAATAAATCATTTCACAATATGACTCTCCATAACAGCAACGTAACTGCTTTCTCGGTTCAGTAAAAATACAAAGATTTTAGAAAGGCAATCATCATGACATTAGCTTTTTTTCTATAGCAACGCGGAAGTGTTGAGTGCGAGCACTTAAAAGCCATACTAAATCAAACACAGCCGTGTTTTATGATCCCCCTAATAATTAAAAGCGAGAGAATATTAAACGCGTAAGATTCTTAAGTCTGTAATGCGACGGCGATATCTGGGACGACAGGAAAAGGGACTCGCTCTCGAGTTTCGACTGGAGCAGAATGAGAGTAAATTGCATTTCAACCTCATTGTTCTCTGCCGATTCACAATGCCGACCGGAAGTCGGTCGGTAATGGGGTCCGTAGAAGAGAGCAGCGCACTTGTCGCAATAAAACTTCTCTCCGGACACTCCCCCTGCCTCCCACTATTTCTCTATGTACCCCGGTCATCTTAACTACCAGACAGGACATTCACACCGGGTGATGGAGACAGACAGACAGACTGAGAGAGAAAGAAAGAGAGAAAGAGAAAGAGAGAAAGAGAGAGAGAGAGAGAGAGAGAGAGAGAGAAAGAAAGAGAGAGAACTTCTCTTATTATACTCTTCATCCTACGTCCATTTCGTTTTTCTTTAGCTGTTCCACCTCATTCCCTTTATTCCATAAACATAATTTCTGACGATATAAATATAAATTTATAATTATATAAATTATGTTAATAATTTATTTATTCCACAACTGGTTTTATGTAGATTTCCTAGGGATTTTGCAAAAAAATTAATTACACAAAATCTCTGCGACAGATACATATTGCTTTCAAAGCATGGCACATTCCGTTCTCTTCCTGTACTTAAGTCATTTCTACTTGTTGAATTTATTTATTTTTTAAATCAGATTTTAATGCTTGATAGAATAAAGATATTCTATAAGCAGAGTAGCATTTCAACTGCCATTGAACACAAAGTGGCCCGCTCATCCGGAAATCCTGACTTTTATCCGCGCGTCCCGAAGCGTCATCGTTCTCGCGACGGTACGTACGGTAACGATTATCCTGATCGCGGGATTAAGGGCCGCGGCTTGTCGTGCCGAGGTTGAGCTATACGGCATGATCCTACGGCTTAAGGCCGTTTGTCTGTCGGCGCGGCGGCTGAATTTAATCGTCTGAAACGTACCGCGCGCTCTCGGGAGCAGCGAGCGCCACTGGAATCCTTCCTGTCAGATAACGAGACGTTAAACGGTATCCCTGGAGGTATTACCAGTCCCGGGTATACGGAGCGCGCGCATCACGAAGGAGACAGACGCGCGGAGGACCCGAAGACGAAGAGTAACATCTCGCCGTACGTCTCTCCGCCGCCGCTACGAATGTCCCGTGAGTTCAAAACAAACGTCTCCGGGAAGGATGTCATCAGACAAGACGTGATAAACGTCGTGACGCGTCTGGAAATATGAGAGTGCCATGCGAAACCCGTAAAGTCGGCGGAGTAATTTTGATCGCGATGTGACGCACAACGCTGCCCGTTAAAATGTATCGCATCCTGTTATGTTCGCTCGCCATGACGATCGTATCATCTCGAGATGCGTATCTCATCTCTTTACCCTCTTTTTTTCCCCAAAAATTCGTCCGCTATACCGTAAATGCGTATACGGTGTGTCGGGCGAGACGGGATTCCCGTCGTATCGCACGTATAGATTTACAGAGAAAGCTGCTAAAGCGTAATACCGTAACGGAGCTTGTAAAATATAGGCGTTTAACTATATCTACACCTCCGCGTGTTCCTCCAGCCACGATCGACAGCCGCGGGGATAAGACTCGGGAACGATCGAGGCTTAACCTCATTTAAGGTTGTATGACCCCTTAGAAGAAAAAATGCCAAATTCTTCAAACTTTGTCAGGTGATGAGTATTATAATAATAAAGCATTGTGCCAAGTTTGAACAAGTTTGCGAGGCCCGTTCAAAAGTTATAACAATTTGAATTTAACATGGGCTCTTATGGGAATTCATCAAGTTTCACTATTTTTTCAACTTCATTTGAGAAAGAGTACTTTACTCTTGAGACTAAGAGGACTGAGTTCTATTAGGGGCTGTTTGAAGCAGAAGGGATGAATATATTAAGTTTATTTGTATGGTACAAATTAGTACATCAGCAATTCAAATTTCTGTATTTAAAATCTTTTTTTTATTTTTTTTTCTTGTGGTATTTCTAGCTTAATTCTAAGGTAGCAGCGATATAATTTTCTCCGAAACGGCACGAGGTACAAAATTGTTACTAGTGGTACAAATTAGTACAAAAAAAGTACTAAATATTCCGATAGGTCATCCGGTTTAATTCTGCCTATTTGGTCCTGCTAGCTTAAAAGAGGTCGAGGCTTATGCTGGGGAATCCCCTTTTGGAAACAACTTGGAGCGCGATGTTCTTACACTCGCGAGGATGACTCAAACGACGGATGTAGGATCCACGTGGCTTCCTGGAAAGATCAACGGATCGTCGGAGTTCACGAAAGGATTCGTCCGTAACGTATCACCTGGGCCGTGGTGAATACGACGCGACGGTGTCCTCCAGCGGGTCGTGCGGAACGCTAAGCCGCGTGCGTCGGCACATAAACGACGGGGGGGAGAGGAGGAGGTCGAGGATATGCGTGCGACGGCACCTACGCGGCTTAACCTCGCGCACACGTACGCCGTAGGATGGCCGGGGCTTTATTTGAGGAACGTGCCGCGGAAACATCCCGAGAAGCTTTTCGGGTAAAAATAGCGGAAATTGCATCTCGACGGGGTGGTGGATGAAGCCCAGTCGCCAGTCTGTACGTGACAGTCGCGCCGCGCCACCTCGCACGCGGGGAAAACAGACTGACACCTTGTGTCTGTATACTGTCGTATATTTGGATGCGATGTTGACTCTTTACAGCTGTTACCTACGTACGCGGACGAGACGACGGTATTTTACCGCTCCATTCCGAACCGAGATAAAACTGGACCCACCTTCTTTTTGCGCCCGTGTCACTTCCGAAACGAACGGAATGCGCGCGTTCCGCTGAAATCTTCATCTAATATGCAAGATTCTCCCAATGTACAACAAATATTACAAACAGAAGTATTTCCTACGGAAAATCAGAATGATTTTTCTTCTACGAGAATTAATTAAATGCCACCCCTTGGGCGCTCTTTATAAAATAATCTTCGATTCGTCGGAAGCTATCTCTTAGTTACAGCTGATAAGATTAAGCCGAAGAAAATGAAAAGTTTTCATCCGTGAAACTGCGACTCGTGATTTAGTTATCTTACGAGATGATTTGGCGCTAAGGACCAAAAGCGTCACTCCGCGCGCACTGAAAGTTTCGAACAAACTCGACAGTGACAACGAGTGCCATCGGAGATTTGTCTTTTCAACGCGCTCGAGTTTTCCACTGAATAAATTCAACGTTATCATCGTCAGATGAGACTGCCGGAGGGGAGTGCGCGCTCCCGCTGATTGCTCGCTCGCGCGGGCAAGGAATTCAGATTTCTTAATCCATAATGCATGAACCATTTAAGGAGCGCTTAGCCGAGGACGTAAACTAATGTAGCGGATTGCCGAGCATCGGGATGAAAATATCGCCCGGTTCGCGGAGCTTGTTTCCCTTCTCGCGCGCCCGCGCCACGGGCTTTCGCGTGGCAATCCCGAGGCTTGGCCGCATGATCCAAGACTCCGCGAAGAGCGGAAAAAAGAAATAACGGGTGGGTGGGAAAGGGAGTGCACATTGTTGGTCGTAAGATTGCAGCGTCATGGGTCTTGAAACCGCTCGTAAAATTGCGAATGGCTGGAGAGTGAGAGTGCCGACGAGTGCGGGGAAAAAGAGGAGGGAAAAGCCCGACGTATCTATTGGATAGGCAAAATCGATGCCAGTCCTGGGCCAGGACATTCCGTGCATGTACCTGGTACATGAATTCTCCTTCCAGTTGAAGCACTTCGACGAGCGTATACATTCGTGTGTGCGTGCGTGCGTGCGTGCGTGCGTGCGTGCGTGCGTGCGTGCGCGCGTGCGTGCGTGCGTGCGTGTGTGCGTGCGTGCGTGCGTGCGTGCGTGCGTGCGTGCGTGCGCGTACATATGTGAGTGAATGCCTCCCACGCGCACGGATAATGGTACATCCGCGTATCTTGCCGCGAGTACAAGTCGATACCTACGTATACCGTCGGTACTCGAGCGAACGTAATCGCGTTGTGTAAACGATTTTCTGCTCGATGTGTTCGCCGACATTGCCGGACACGCGTTTCGTGCGGTTACTAGACGCGTGCGAGGCTCTCGTCTTTATCGGGTTTCAAAAGAAACACGGTGTCGATCGTAAAGGATATTGAGTGCTCGATGCTTTTTAAAGGATAGCTTTATCGTCATTTAACCTTTGGCTTCTCTACTGCGCTTTACTATAATGAAACAGGAGTTGATCTAATGAAAATATGAATATCACCTTCTTTTAAACTCAAATTAAGGCAATCAAATAATATATTTTAAAAAAATATATTATAATCTTTATATCTCTCTATCAATCTAAAATAAATTTTTATTTTTATTTTCAAATTAAAAGTTTATGCAAAAAATTTCTAAAACTGGTCGATGTTAAAAAATCATCGATGTAAATCAATACAAATTAGTGTAAATTAAGAGAAGAATAAAAGATCTAAAGCCTGAATAAAGATGAACATCTGATACAGTATGACTGGTAAATCGCTCGTAATTTTCTGCACGTGTGCAACATCTTTCCACAATCCCTTTCTAAAAAATTAAGGCATGGAATATTTTAAAATTTCCGTACATCTTGTGCGCGACTGCAAATGAACGAATTCTCGTTATACGAGTCTAGATGTATCACCCTGTCGAATACGAACTGCGCCGAATAACGGTACTATCTTCGGAACAGACATGTATTTTTCATATTTAAACCGTTCCAGCTTTGTGTTCAATGTGCTAAGTGGTCTTGTCCGGCATGTTTCTCGCGTGGCTGCCAGAGGCCGCCGACAATCGTCTTTATTAGCGTTTCAAGGTGAAAGACACCGAACAGCGAAAAATTTCTTAAAAGAGGGAACCGCGCGTCGATATTCTAATTATACAATACGAATCGCGTGAGAAGTCGCCATTAAACGCTCCGTACGCGGAATCTCTTTCGTGGCGAACTATCGTAAACACGAATACGTTCATCATTTTCACGCGCGTGTGCGTAATTACGTTCGTGCGTAGACAGGCGCGCGGCTTTGCCCTGTTTCTTCGGTGTATTGCTATCAGATCAGACGGGGATCGTAATGATTGAGATAGCTTAATCTAGGCATTTATAACATGTGTTCAGATATGTCAACAATGATATATTCGAAATTACCCCAATCAAAAAATGACAGACAGAGTAATAAGATATAAGTACGGAGAAAATATTGCGATAAAGATTAGAATAAAGTTTCTGTTATCCTGGAATATATTGACGAAAATTATGATATATTTAGTCAAAAGATTTTTACGATAATTATAAAAATATTTTATTATATTTTATAAAAGGAATGTTGCAGTTATTCGAATATTTTAATGTATAACTTAAAACAATCAAATGAGAAAAAAGCTTTATAGGTACAGCTATTTTTACAAGTTGTACGTTTTATTATTTTTTTCAAATAAAAATCACGATATCAATGTAGCAATTTTTTAAATATAACAAAAATATTGCCTGATTATAGCGTAAATATTATTATACATTGTAAATTTTTATACGTTCGCATAGGATACTTTAAAATATGTAATACATTTTCACATGTACGTTGTCACACTTTATTGATGTGACTGGTAAAAATATAATCAATTTTCATGATAGTAAATATTATGATGTATACTTCAGCTTTATAAATATTATGACATATACTCCAGCTTCATAATAAAATGTTGCAAACAGGAAACATATTTTTTATATATAGTTTGTACTCTACAATATTTCTCCTCGCGCGTACAATCTTTAAAATTGCATTACTCTGTTTACGTTAATTACTTTCGGCCAAATCGGACACGAGTAAAGAGAAAGTATAAATCTGAAAATTAGCCGTCTGATCAGGTTTATCTCCGCACATACGACCGTAAAGCACAACGAGGACGACGTCTGTAAGGATCGTTTCCGTCCCTAGGACTGGAGATCCACGAGCTTTGCGCCGTTTTTCGCCTCATCGGAGAGGAAAAAAGTTGTATGGGCGGCTGTCCCGAGCGCGTTCCACACGGAGTAATTTCGCTAATGGTCTTGAATTGCGACGGCCGCGGCGCGGCGCGGCGCGTCGCGTCGGCTCGCTCCCTGCTCATTCGACCCCGGTCCGGTCCACCGCCGGACTCCAGCGGCGGCAGAGGTAATTCGCCGCTGGAAATTCGGAAATTAAATTGGTACCTACGAGGAGGCTCCTTTTAATGCGCGTAATTACGTGATTACGCCATGGAGGGGTTCGAAACGGTTTGAACTCGGCGGCTCGCATTAAAGTATATCGCCGCGGTGTCGGAGCAGCAGGATGAAGAGGGAGAGACAGAGAAAAGGGAGATGGGCGCAGAGAGAAAGAGGGCTCATAAATTTGTGTGCGTGAGTTATAACGAGAGGAAACATGGCTTGTGCGTTACGAAAACAGGACGTGAACGCCGGTCGTGCCAATCGTGGACGATTTTTAAATATGATGCGAATGCATGCGCGCCTGACTTAAAGCACAGTTTCTGTTATTTCTCTCATAACGAAGTGATTGCTCAATAAACATAACTCTTAAAAATGTATTAAATGTACTTTTGTGTACAAATCCATATCTGGGGAAATACCGTGCTAAATTAAAATATTCGACTAAGATATATAACGTAATATACTGTTTAAAAAATAAAAGTAATTTTATGCGTGATATTACACGCACGTAACTTTCGCAGAGCAATTTAAATTATTTAATAAATTTAATTTCATGTAAATGCAATTTTTTCTTTATGCAACTGCTGTCCAGATAAATTAAATAATGTACGGCACAAAATTGTTGAATGCTAAAAATTGTTGAGTGTCAAATCTATTTCGAAACGTATCTAAAACTCTAAAATTCTTTAATTGGAGAAAAGTTAGGATTCTATCAATTGTATCAAACTAATTGAAATTAAAAGTGTAATTTTCATAAAAGTGATTTTAGTTGAGTAATTACTAAAAAAAAAAACAATGAGCGCCTTTAATTTTTTATTAATTCACCCTCTTTTAGTCGAAACGGGCACAGCATGAGGAGCTTATCAACTAGAAAATACATCGTAAAATCTACATACTCTTGAACGTCCCGTCTGCAGACCCTGCGAATAATGTCAGGGGCACGTGCGCATCAAATTTTCAAGTACCACGCATACGTTCCAGAAGAAGTCCTCACTTCTCGCCACAATGCTGACATTCATTTGTTTTTAGCACATCATCCGCGCTGGAATCGGAGCGATAAATTGCGGCCCGCGCGTCTGGACGGCGCGGCGGCTGAAGAACAGTGCGATTAATTGCCCCGTCTGTGCGGCACTTAACGAGTAACGGCAATGAGTAATTCTCGCATAATATTAGCCATTAATTGCAACATTTGTTTTGTTAATGCGCTATCCGTTTAACGATATATACGCGCGATATACGCGTGTTACACCGCGTACGATTAGCGACACGGTATGGAATGGCGCGCAATCAATTACATTCCTGGATAAGCTAACACAAACGGATATTTCTTTTAATTAGGCGAGAACATTTATGTCTTCACGGTACGGAGATTGCCGTGTTACGCCATCGTTATATAATACCTTATAGCTTTCGACGGAAAGTCATGCTTGAAGAACCTTTATGGCGCGCAGACTTGGCTGATTCCATCAAATCGCAAGCTGGTTTGATTCGAGAGAGAGAAAGAGAGAGAGAGAGAGAGAGAGAGAGAGAGAGAGAGAGAGAGAGAGAGAGAGAGAAACTCCGAAGGATCTAATATCGTAATCTTGAACCTCGGCGAGTTTTGTGTTACTCTTACAAAATAAATCTCAAGAAGAAAAGTAACTTTAGACGTGCTTCCTCACGTACACGCGCACATACATAAGTCGTTTAGAAAATGATAAAATAATTTTCCACTTTAAGGAGAGTGAAAATAACTGAGGCGGATACTGAGAGTGCAGCGGCGAAGAATGCTATTGTCATTTACGACGGGAATATATGAATGCCGAAGTGAATACAGAAGAAGACGCCGGGCGATATTATCTCGCGGCGTCCGTAATGATAAATCCCAACGATGTATTTTGACTTCTGGTACCGCCCATCAAAGCCGGAAAATATAATGCTGCGTGATTTACAATTCGGGTAACTGGCCAAGTTATCTCTCTCCCTCTTTTTCTTCCTTCTCTCTTTCTTTCTCTTTCTGTCTCGACGAGCAGTCTATTACTGTCAATGAAACGCAAACACTAGCGCGAATTACGTCCCGGCCGCGCGCGCGCGCGGCGAAGCAGAAAATCCGGAGACGGGTAACTCGCAATAAGAAATGCCATAAACTTTCATTTCCTTCCACGGACGTCACGTTGCGTCATTGTGTTATGTCGTCGCGTCGCTGTGACTTTTCGCATCCGTGTTCGAAAACCCCCCCGACCGCGACGCCGCGACGGAGAGAGCAAATTTCGAAGAGCGAGCCGCTGATGCGCCCTCGAGTCCAGCTAATTATCATATCTTAGGATAGAATATCGCGACACAAATAAGTAACGTGTATGTACTTTTTCAATTTATTATTTATAGCGGAAGTACGCCTTCGACTTTTTGCCATGGCGATCGAGTGGTAGACCGACGAGAGCTAAAGGGATAATATATCTTCGCGCGCGCTGGAATGAATATTTAGTTGTCACCGGCAGAAATAGTTTCACGTACCAGAGGCTTTTATGACGGTTGCGACGAGGAGGAAGATGAGGGGTAATGTGAGACAAGAGGAAAATTATTCCCGTCTTATTTTTCATTCAACGACTTATGTTTATTTCTACCAAGGTAGATTAATTTTAATCTCGGTTCAACTTAATTTTTATCTTCTTCTAATTTTCAGAACTAAGAAAAGATAAAAAGAGTAAGTTAAACCGAGATTAAAGTTAATTTACGTTGGTAGAAATAAATATTAGAGGAACCCCGCGCGGCCACGTTGCGTCGGTCCGACCCATTCGTCGATGCTCGATCTTTATCTTCGAGATACTATCAATGACGGGGCCTGTAATTTAATCTAATTAATCACACAGCGCGAAACGCGGTATTGTTCACGCTCCGTGCGGCATTAAATTCGCGTGAGCGTGGCGGATTAAAATTACCTCGTCGCATATTTAACCGAATCAGGTTCGAGGCGCTTACTTTAATCCCCGTACAAGATACATTGTGCACGCGGTGTCTGATTATACTCGTTATGCCGCAAACGCCATTTGTTGCGGCACTGTCCGATTGCGCTATACCATTACAGATTCGTTTAACTATGCATTTGCCCCCGGGACTTCCGGCTGATTCCTATTGTGTTACGCTATTGCCTTACTAATAAGCTAGACAGTAAGTTTCCCCGATATTGTTTATGACATGTATTTCGTAAATAGTACGTAAGTACGTTTAGAGAAATATTTCGATACGAAGATAAAACGTAAGTTTGTTGGAGTAAAAAGTAATAAAACAAATTTTCGTAATAGTCACACGTGACTAACAATAGAACGTCATTACGATTTTTCGTTTACTCAAATGGAGATGAATGAGAATCGTTTAAAAGTACGAAACAATTTTCATTCATTCCGAACGCTCGGTACCAATTGATGCGCAAACACATTTCAACGCGACTCTTTTTTTACTCGTTGCACGATCGACTGCCACATAACAATACAGCAACTCGTGGCAGCTAATAGATACGTTTATCAGCATCCGCGCACGGCGCGAGACAAATAACGCACTTGTATTTCGTGAAGTACGAACCTCGTTCCGTTTTCCTCCCTAGCTATACTACCAGCGAAACTCCGACGGTGGTTCTCTCGTCCGTGCGAAGCGACGGACGGGGTGAGAAAGGAAGCAAAACGAGCAGCAGCGCTTGAGTTATGACGGTCGTGGCCCGAAAATATTTTGCGAGCTTTATAATCCTCGGGAGCGTTTCGTCGGGACGAAAGATGTCTACATATAAATACGAAGCACCGGGTATATAAATATATAAATGCGGACGCGTAGGGAGCGGAGCTACCGCGAAAAATGTCTCGATGGACGTGATACTCTCCTCTCTCGCCGCCCCTAAACGCCGTCTTTCAGATAGCCCGGGAGCGCATTTATATGCAGAGTGCACTTTCCGAATATGCATAAACCTCACGAGAGAGAACAGAAAGCAGCCACGTAGGTACTAGAAATTCTCGCGCAATGTGCCCCGTTTGTAAAGTGACGGTACCGCTTAAAGGTGAGTGGAAAAATTGATATTCGATATATATATATATATTGCTGTAATATACTATTTTCTGAATATAGTCTGAAAACTATATTATTATCTTCTCGATCAATGGCACTGTGCAGAAATTTTAAATTGTCCCGCGAATCATTTAACTCTCCGCGCGCTGCACCGTCATTAAAAAAACAGTAAGCTCACTCGATAATGAAGAAGAATGCTCTGATTTAGCAGAGCGCATGGTCATTCCCATTTTCCGCGATATTTATTTAACGACAGTCGCGAGTTTTTAATGCAGAGTAATTGCGTTACGTCGGTTGAGCGAATATACGCACGCAGGGCATAATTGAAATTTATTTACGTGTAATTTAATAACCAATTCTATTAGCTCGTCTCGCATGACTTTGTAATGGTCCGTTTTACCTATTTGGTAATTTATTCCTAATGTTTCGCAAAGTAACTTATAAAATCGTGCTGATAAAAGGATTATCTACAGAAATAAATATACATAAGGTAGATAAATGTATTAATTAGACAATTATTATCTATAAAAAAATTCAAACCTACATGTTTTAACTATTTTGAGTTGCTGACATTTTTAGAATTCTTGTGCAATTTTCATTCCCAATTTTATTTTGCAAGATTGCAATTATACTTTGCAACGTATGCAAAAATTTCAATAAAAATGTCTAGAATTTTATTATATATGTATATTTAATTGTTTTATTTACAGGCTGTTTTCTGTATACAAGTAAATCATTTGGCGTAATCTATTATTCCCTGTCTTCAGGTGCTAAAAAAACAACTTGTTTTTATCATGTCAATTCGATCATCCACGTAATTAACGTCCGTGTAACACCCTTGTAGCCGACGCGGACGGTTGCGATTTATGGTGATCGCGTTCACGTATGTCTTAACTGGGGTGTAACTATCCTTCGATTGATTTACTTATCAAATTATCCAACCGGGCCGTGAAAGTATCACCCTTATCACGACAAAGAACACTTCCGATTTAAAGTTGAATACATTAAGCGTGAGAGAGGCTTCAAAAATTATCGTTCTTCCCAAAGCCGCGATAACTCTAAATATGCGCAAAAGAGAGAGAGAGAGAGAGAGAGAGAGAGAGAGAGAGAGAGAGAGAGAGACCGAACGAGGCGCGCGAAATGGCTGTAATTTGATTTAACACAAACACCGTAGTATCATCGAGCGGATACACGATCGCTCTGCATTAGTTTGGAATCAGCCTCCGACGAAATTGGACATAATCACTACCGTCCGGCAGTTAAATCGATCCTCTCGTGAGAATGAGCGTCTTTAAAAACCTTGGCGTTCTCATAAAATTATAGGGTTTCTCTCAGGCGGGTCCCTTAATATTCTATCGCCACGGCTGGGGCTATCTCCCGCTGTCGTCGTCATCATCATTATGTCATGTGCCTAAAAATTTCTCGAATCAACATATATTTGCATATTCAGAGGGAAAGAGGCGGGCCAGGCGCAGCCACGTTTTAAAAGGCGCGTCTTTAATTTATTTTCTCGCCGTGCCCTACCTACGGGCCGCACGTATACGTCGCCCGAAACTGGAATGAAATCAGGAACATGGTCAACAATGTACGCAGGACCCAGGATTTATCGTTCCACGTAGGAAAGCCGGTTCGCGAGAGTGACACACGTTTCGTTCCTTCCTGGCAGGCGTATTCGTCTTTTCGTGAATTTATTCCGCAGTTTACCGCGCGGTCGAGCGCGAGGGTCTCTCTCTGCCTCCCCGCGCTTCCGAGACGTGGATTTCGTCGGTAAGCGGAACGTAGACAAAACTACTTAAGCACGGTATGAAGGAGAAAAGAAAAGAGAGAGAGAGAGAGAGAGAGAGAGAGAGAGAGAGAGAGAGAAGGGAGACGAGAGATTCGACGGAGATTTCGAGCGCGATGGCCAAATCCAGTTTCGTATCTGCAGCACGAATTCCCTGTCGGAGGTGCCTCTAAGTAGCCGTAGCTCATTTCATGCAGGGCGGTAATGGGTTTTCGACTTCTCCGCACGTGAATGCTAAAAACGTCTCTCTCCATCGTGCGCGCTACGCCCATTTACGCTTCACGATGGAACTTGTTACGCGAATCGTTTCGCCGCGGTGGAAGCCGAACGACATTTTATCGGTATCGCGTACTCGATTAAGAAAATAAAGGGTGACACAATACAATCGTAATAAAATAAAATATATCCTTTTTCTGAAGAGAAAATTTGTTCGTGCTACTTCCTTCTCGTTGGGATTTAATTTTATTAAATATAACGATAATTTCATTTTTTAGCAAATTAATTGCGGCCCTTCGTCATTATCAATTATACAAGATTATATATCTGAAAATGTAAACACGTTCAAACATAACATCGCTTAGGGCCAAAGCACATATGACAGTCGTAGTCGTGGATGTAAGTAACGCACAAGCTTTGGCGTATCCTGATCGGTCAGGTCGGGGACTACGACTGTCGTATATCGCTACGCCATGTTATGTGCTTTGACCCTTAAGGATATATGCATAATGCAAAAACCGATATAAATTGTAATTGTTTCTACTCGTATACGTTAAGCACACATTATGACTATGATAATTAACCGCAGAAATGTGTGTTATGGATTATATTGGGCTTCACAAAAAAAACTCACAAACGGTCATTGATTCTTAACGAGGCGCGAATACTCAACTTGAAAACGTCGAGGTAATGACATCTTTCCGCGAGGCGCGTGTGTACATACATGACACGACGACGCGGATATTTAAATACCGACTATAAACTGGTCGGTCGACCGTGGCCACTTTAATGCCGAGCGCTAGCACGACAAATATTAATAGCGCATATTACGAAAGACTCGTAAAACAAAACTCGTATGCGCATATATGCGTGAGTATCTATATACGTATTCCGAACTTCGACCGGTCGGACTGGCTCTAAAGAGTCGTCAGGAGAAACGGTATTTGCATAAAAATGCCGTGTGTTTCTATCTGCGAGAAGACGAATATATATTGAACAATAATACACGCACAAAGGTTTATACAGGGTGTCTCGACTAATACTTCGATGGTGTATTTTATAGAGATTGGGGTCGAAGAGATCCTAATATGATAAGGTCGTGAATAATTTTCGAGTTATAAACTCGATGTTATAGTTGGTTATTGACGTAAAATTCACGTATTCAAATCCGTCACTAATGTTTACGCGTACCGATCTATCCATCCATTTTAATTCTCCGTAATTCTCGCAGCTCAAATAATATTGACGTTTATTGCTCAATTAATTTTGTATAAATAGACACACATAGCCGTGCTTATTTTTAATACATTAATTTATCAGTATAGATGAAAATAAGCTATAAAAGATTAAATAAAATTGTCGTTGTAAGAATAAATGTAATTAATAATCCAATTATTAAGTAATCCAATATATTAAATGATCCAATTATTAAGTATACCTAATGCATTTCGTATACAATACAGGATTAATCCAATCGTTTTTAGCTCATACGTTTTAACCTTTAACTAGCACACGTCACCCGTATTTTTATTCATTTGTGCCTATCTATTTTCGCGGATTCCTACCTACCCGTATTTTTACTTACTAATACATAAATACGAAGTAAAAAGACTCACCGACCGATGCGCAACGAGCGGAGTTATTCTGCCACGTAGCTGCGATGATTCTGTAACAAAAATAAAAAATTCACATTAAATAGACGCTCAAAATAATCAATGTTTCAAAAAATAATTTTTACACGCGTCTAATTCGCCTTTTAATTAAATTTACTCTAATATAATTATCTATTTCCCCAGGAAAAACCTTTATGAGAATAAACTTTTATAAAAAGCTTTCTCTAATTATTTCTAACTTATCGAAATAAAACAGCTCGAATAAAAAAATGGGAAAAAACTATTTTTTAAGATAAAAGAAATAATACTCACCCCAAAGTTGCTCCGCTGGGGCCCGATGCCTTTGCCAGGTCTCCTCCTCCTCTCAGAACGTCTGATGTGTTGTCAAGCCTTCTCCTCCTTCTCTTTCCGTTGCACAGGACACTCGCGGACACTCGCGGACACTCGCGTTGTTTAATATTTCGCGATCACGAACAAATAAACACTCCCGAGATTAAACGATCTGCGTATTACTGTAACAAAAAAACGAAAGATTCAAATTAGAGATGCCCAAAATAACGTTTCAAAAAATACTTTTTACGCGCGTCTAATTTGGCTTTCACACAATTAAATATTTAATATAATTACCTATTTTTTTTTTCGGAAAAAGATTTCTACAAGAATTATTTTTACAAGAATCTCTTATTAAAATTTTAGATTTTACGCTTTTTTTCTAATTATTTCTAACTTATCCAGATGAAACGGCTCAAGTATATATAAATGAGAAAGAACTATTAATTTTAAGATAAGAAATAATACTCACCGCAGGGTTGCTCCGTCAAAGCCCGATGCCTTTGCTAGGCCTCCTCCTCCTCTCAGAACAGGGTTAGGTTAGGTTAGGTTGTCAGGCCTCCTCCTCCTCCTCCTCCTCCTCCACCCAGTCCTCTTTCCGTTGCACAGAAGCCGCTCACGGAACCGCTGTCCAATATATCGCGATCGAGAATGAGGTTATATCTGTAATCATACGATCACGACACTTTGTTAGACACGATGCCTAGATGAAACGATCTGCGTTCTACAGCGCACTTCTAATATTTAAATCCGACGATTCACCGCTGCTTTTCTCGCTGAGCGCGGCTAACTTCATACCGACGCCGCGCAGCTACGACGCGAGTCGAATCAACGCCGTCAACAGCCGAATTGAAACGAGCAAACCGTTCGAAGATTTACGGCCAAAGCACATATAACATGGCGTAGCGATACACGACGGTCGTAGTCCTCGACGCCTCGACCTGACAAATCAGGATACGCCAAAGCTTGTGCATTACTTTACGTCCACGACTACGACTGTCATATGTCATGCTTTGGCCATCATACATCATACGCTCGAGCGCGTAAATTCCGCGAGAATTTCACAACGACCAATGCAATTAAACGGTCGACACACCATCACACATCATCGCGCTTCATTTATATTCTAAATCACGCGATTCACATATTCCGTCACATTAAGGCCACGTTCCGTAACGCGTGCATTTTCTATAGTAAACGATCAGTATAGTATAGACTATTTTCTATAGTAAACGTTGCGTATATTATAGACAAATGCGCGCATATGCGCGTTACGGAACGCAGGGTGGATCGACGATTATCGCGTACCTACTACACGCCGTTCTCAAAATGCGAAAGTGACGGCCAGATTATTCGATGTGTCAATGAATAATCGGAACGGAATTACGAGAAACGGAATATTCGGCGTATTATATTAATTCTGTATTCATCTTTCTCGACTCGACTTTCTGTAAACGCGCGTGAGGCGCGTGCCTGCTGCGCAACGACCAGCGGCTTCGCCAACATTCGTGAGTCGCGAACAGCGAGAGTCGATTGTGCAAACGGGATATAATCCCGATGGTTAATAAAGAACGCTGCATTTCTTTAATATACCTGCGATATCATCGTGATTGCCTACTTATCGCGATGTAACAGCGCTACGCACACGGAGCCCTTCACTCGGCTGTCCGTCCGGATCGAGCATCGGAACGTATTAACGTAAATAAAATGATAGCATGACGCGCGACCGTCGCGGGGCGCGGCGGCGCGCCGCGCCGCGGCTTACGGAGAAACAAAGTCGAGCGCCCGCGCGCCAACGGTCTCGCCGCCGAATACTTGCATGATAACGTTTAATATACCTACCTAGCGGTACGGACTACAGAATTAACGTGGTGTACGCCGAATAATATATATTCCGTTTCTTGTATTACGATAAATGGGCTGTTAATTAATTATCACATATCTTCCGCGATGTTTCGCGGATCCATATTAGCATATTGCACGATATAATCCCTCTCTCAATAATAATATTTCGATCTGGGAAAGAGACTAAGAGACGATTAAAATAATTTAAATGAAGAATAGTAACGCGAGCTTTCGCGGCGGTCGGCTTCATTGCTCGCTTGTTTCTTTATAATATTTAATGATGTTTAATATATCTACCTACAGAATTAATGTACGCCAATACGCCGATTATTCCGAACATTCGATTTTTGTATTTCGATAAATGGGCTATTATCGCATATCCTTCGCATTGTTTCATGGACCCGTATTAGCGCATTGCCTGAGACGATAATTCTTTTCTCATTAATATTTCGATCTGAGTAAGAAATGATTTTAAAATAATAAAGTAATTCAAAATGAAGAAAAGTATCGCAAGTTTTCGCGCGGTCGGCTCTTTGCTCGCTTATTTCTTTATTCCGAGCGTGAATTATGGAACTTTTCGGAATTATGGATTCAGATCGAAATCGTTTAGTTATATATACCCAATTCTATTCTTAAGCAGTAAATACGTTTCGCGTAAGAAGAAACCGCGTGTACTTCGCTACCGTGTGTCTCTTGATATAATCAATAAATTTCTTTTTACGTGCGTTTGATATAAAATCGATATAATTTCGTTTTCACATATCTTTCTCATGACATACAGAGTAAAACTTACATTTTATGTTGTCTTTCTTTGAAATAATTATTGAACAATTCGATCTAATTTAAATTTAAAAAAGTGATCTATATGTATATATAAACAAATATCCTGACTGACTCACTGACTGACTGACCCATCAACGCACATCCCAAACCCCTAAACCTAGAAACAATAAAAATCGGGGAATTATATATATTCCTTCCATAAGCACCCTCTAGAAATTCAACCCCTAACGGGCTGAAAAAGGGTAAAATGTGTTTTCACAAATTCTCCTCAATATCTTTTAGGCTCGATGAGATATCGACTTGGTTTTTGCTTACAAAGGTTAGCCATACAAATGCTTCAAAACATAATTCAAAAGTCAAAATAGATTTAAAGTTATAGTTACATACCGTAGCAAAGCACGGGTATCAAGCAAGTATGTTTAATAAATTAGTAAAACAAAGTGCTTCTAAAAAAATTTTAAGAGCTAATCTTGCAATATATGTCGCTACATTTTGTGTTTCGCGAGGTAGAGAAGCACCTCGCGAGGTAGAGAAGCACCCTCGCCTTTGTCAGGACATCGACGATTTCGGAAAGGTCATTGGAGAGAACAAGATGAATATTTCATATTTTCTCACGGGATTAGCAATGATCATCTTCGATTATTCGTGATAGATTCGCAGCGTGTCATTTTTGTATTATTTCATAATTGAGTTTTACTGCCGAGCAATTTTTATATGCGTATGTATAATTTTACGGTCTCTTGTAGGTTTATCGCCGTGCACGCTGTGAAATTAGCGCGCGAACAATAAAATTCATAATTCTCATATAATAGTGTTCGTATTTAATGAAATAAGAGAATGCAAAAGATTACTTTGACAAATCATTATATGGTTTCCGGAATAGTTATTACCGAAAATATAATATGTTTAATAAATTAATAAAACAAAATGCTTCTAAAGAAATTTTAAGAGCTAATCTTGCAATCCGCGATCGAACGTTATTGCACACGGGGTGTTGTACACCCCACACACTTTGAACGGCGAAATGGAAGCTCCAATAGGCTTGAAAAAAAATCAAGTACATACATTAAACACTGGAAAATGATACCCATTAGCCTAAACTATGAAATTTTTAGTTTTAAAGCTTCAAAAAAATTCTTGAAATAAATTTGTTATTAAAAAAAAATTTGTTATTAATTATTTTTATGCAAAATTCATAGATTCATAGCTTAGGAATCATGGAAATTAATCAATCGCGCGTGTTGAGGATTACTAGCTATTTGTAGGGAATAATCGCGTTCTCTCCTAAGGGCTCAGTCACAATGAGAAAAATATAGAATAAGATAAAAAGAAATAAGGAATAAGGCATGTTGTATCTCACTTTAATGTACGTGTACTGAAGTAAGATGCGACATTATTTTATTCCTTATTCCTTTATCTTATTCCTTATTTTTCTCATTGTGACTGAGCCTTAACACTTACCGCAACAGCGTTTCGCGGAATAACAACGTGATAATGCATAGAGTGCTTCGCGTCGCTAACTTCCTGCTCGATCGTCACCGTGCGAATGACAACATACAGCGGCTTTGCGTACGCAGCGACGCGTTACACGTTGTCAAAACAAGCCCTAAAGCCTCGTACCAACCCGACCTATATTTTATTTTATATAAACATTTGCAATTCTAATCTCTAAGTTAGATGGATAAATATTGCAAAGCTGCATGGAAGTTCTTCTATGTAAATGTGTATATTAGCATTATTCTATTTTAATAAGATTTTTTATCAAATCGTATGCAAACGAAGGCCGAGAAGAAGGCCAGACGTAATGAATAATACGATCCCTCTCTTTTCTTTCTTCATCGTTCGTTCGCCAACTCGTGACTAATGCAATCAAAGATACATGCTAATGCTCAATTCTATCGATAAAACTTATTATGCGATCGTTCAACTGTCACAACAGATCGCTGATAGAATTCTGCTGACATCAGAAATGTTACAGACCTATTTCTCCGCGACCCAGTACATCTCAGAAAAGATGTCAGCTGTCCTATTCATTCTCTTGCCGTCAGTTTGATTAGATCGACACAGCTGGTATCTCTAGCTGAATAGTATAATCCGTATTATTTGTATGAAATCTAAATAATAAAATAAATTTATTTCATAAATGATTTTCTCGTTTCTAATGTTTTAGATTGATGTTTTTTTAATGTTCCAGCAATGCTTCACAAAAAACACTAATTAAAAAATTTTGCGACACGAATTTTGGGAAACAAAAAGTGTAACGAAAATTCGACCAATAAGCGTACGGTATTGACGAGACGGCTCCTTCTTTTGGCACGATAGTAAATTCGATTTTGCGACACGAAAAAGCAACACGAATTTTGGGAAACAAAAAGTGTAACGAAAATTCGACCAATAAGCGTACGGTATTGACGAGACGGCTCCTTCTTTTGGCACGATAGTAAATTCGATTTTGCGACACGAAAATCGAAAGTGTAACGAAAATTCGACCAATAAGGCGTACGGCACTGGCGAGACGGGTAGAGTGAAAACTGCGTGTAACACATTTTCGAGTTGCGGCCGGCTGCGTAGAGTGACTAATGCCGTTGTATTATTTTTGTAATTTCAGAATAGTTATGGCAAAGCCCTTACCTTCAGAAGTCTTACTTGTAAGGCGCGTGGCGACCACGCGTTCATTTTTATAAAATAATTTAAAAATTCAAAAAGACTAAAAAAATTGCATTTAAGAAATAAGAAGATTTGGCATATATGATTAAGTATCCATTGCGATATAATCTAAAAAAATTATTTTGTGCACATACATATATGTGTATATTATATTAAAACACCAGAAAAATTTGATAGGCATATATTGCAGATGGAAATATTCTATAGCAGAAAAAAAAGTTTACTATAAGTGAATGTGACGGTTTATTGAGATCTCTTACGTAGGAAAATATATTCTGTACTTCTAGAATGTATTACCGAATTGCTTTGATAAAAGAGAATATATGTTGGAGAAAAAAATTCAAAACTTTGCTGCCGCGCCATTGCTGCATGCCATTGAAATATCGATATTTTAGTTCTGAACGTAAAGATACAAAAGCTATAAAAAGATCCTATTTTATGTATTCAAGATTTTATAAATGGACCCTGACAGCTTCAAATATTTGCAAAGAACGATTTGCAATATTTATAGCTTTCAAGAAATCAATAAAAATCGTCTAAATCATATCAAGCTAAAATCCCAAGTCATATAGATATTCCGTGTATCTTTTTATCGCTTTTCTTAAGGAATAAGATTATGTAAGTGTAAGCATATTGTAACGGCATATAATTACCTACCGAATACCAAATTACCAAAAAAAGGAATTTACGTGAAAAATCTCCTAAACATCAGACATTTATTACCACGCAGGCCGCAGGTGCAAAGGATTTAGCAATTTCGCGAGTAACGGCAAGACGGCGAGAATGAAGGAGAAAAGGTCGAGTGGTTTGTTGGCTTCGACAGTTAATCCGGCGCCTAATATCCAGGGGAAGTTCGGGGCAGCGCGTAATTCCACCCCTTGGCAGCACAGGCGGAAACCATCCTTTCAATCTCCCTCGGTCGGATATATCCTCGAGCGGAGAAAAAAAGGAAGGTTAATTGGTCCGGCATTGACGGACATATCGGACGTAATCCAGACGGAGCCGGGGCCCCGTCTACTTCACGACGTCGTGCGAAGAACGTCACGGCGCGGTGATTGCCCCAATACACGTCTATTTCAGCGTTCGTGAAAAGTAAAACACGACAGCCTCGACAGTATTTTTATTTCCATTGCATTGGCGAAAACGGAATCGATATGTGTTCATGTCATACCATTCGCAGCACGCAACATTGCTTAAACCGCACTCGCATTACACATGCGGCATAAATAAATTTCGCGCGTTCCATCATCACGCACGATTATATCGGTATGTTTCATGACGTTAAATGTGCAAGAAATACGCAAGTCAAAGAGCACATTCGTTTATTATATATGTTTGCCATATCACCGAATGAGAGTACGTCCCTTACGTGAATCGTACAAAATTGTCAATGCTCCCGACTCGTTTTCCCACGCGGGAACGCATCGGAGAACGCGGGGAACAAGTTTACGCCGCGCGGCCGAACCTTTGACCGCGAAGAACAATAAAATCTGTGTGTATCGTTATTATTCCCATATTTTATTTCGAACTGCTATTCGCCGTGTAGCTCGTCGCGCAATTTATACGTAAAACCCGAGGCGACTGTTCGCCTAACACACACGCGACAAAAATCTCCCGTAATCACCGTCGAAAAGATAAGTAACTGGAAAAAATATTCCCAGAGCGTGAGGAAAAGGGAATCGAAAAATCCCAGCTCAAGAGATATTCGCGAGCAACGGAGAGGATCGATTGCAAAATGTATCGGCGCGCGCGCGCATCATTTATTATTATTATTATTATTATTATTATTATTATTATTATTATTATTATTATTATTATTATTATTATTATTATTATTATTATTAATTATTAGTATTAACCTCCGATCTTCTCTCTCTCTCTCTCCCTCTCTCCCTCTCCTCTCTCCTTTCTTTCTCTCTCCCTCTCTCTCTCTCTCTCTCTCTCTCTCTCTCTCTCTCTCTCTCTCTCTCTCTCTCTCTCTCTCTCTCTCTCTCTCTCTCTCTCTCTCTCTCTCTCTCTCTCTCGCCTCGACTCGTGCAGTACCATGAGCGAGCTCGAAAAGAAGAGAATCACCTCGCCGCGATGTAAGTAATTCACGAGTCGACCGCGTCCATATGAAATGCGAAAGGAACATTTTTCGTGACGATCGCTGATGAGGAAAACACGATCCTCGCAGCTGCGTCCCCGGCAATAAAGCGCATCGCTTTATAATGACCGAATCGAGCAATTACGTTTCCAGCCGCGATTACTCATTCGCCCAAATATCCCGTGCCGCGCCTTGAAAAATAAGAGACCCCGCGCTCGTTCCTTTTTCACTCGGCACGTGTCCTTGGCCCTGCCTTCTCTCGACTTCGTCGTTCGCCGTACCGATGCCGGTGTCGCCGAAACAAGTTTACGAGATCTTCGAGACAGCGGGCTGCTCGTTGTTGCGAGAGATAGGATCGCGATCCCTTAATCGACCGCTCGCGATAAGTCTCGTGAGAGCCCTGCTGTCGGCAACCTGTTTATTCTAATTAGCAGATACAAGATAAAAAAGAGTGAAAGGCGGGAAAAAAATGTATATGCACATATGTACCAAATGTCACGGAAGGATATCTGATAACAACTTCTTTCTAAACCTTTTAAATTACTCACTTTTTACATTAAAGCATTTGATCCTGCACAATAATTATGATTTTTATTACTCCAGCTGTTTGATTACGACTTATAGCGTTTTTTACTGGCAGAGCCGGTGCGCACTCAGTGCACATTAAAGCCGTCGTACACAAACCAACGTAAAGTGTATGTTTAATATAATCGGGTTAAATCATGAAATCCTCAATATTCTTTATTGCACTATTTGGTAAAATATGTACTGAGTATTTTATCAGTCGAAATATTTGCATTTTACTTTAAATATTAGAGACTTAAATCAGTGTACAACGGCTTTAATGTGCACTGAGTGCGCACCAGTTCTGCCAGTGAAAAACGCTATTAGAATCAAAAGCAAGAAAAGTCTTATTTCGATATGTATTATAAAAGAAATTACGCTCAAGTTTTCGTTTCTGGCAAATCGGTACGATGCACAAACGGATCGGGAGTGTCTTGAAATCCGTAAACGATCAGCGAACTGTACTGACGGGCCATTAACGAGTCATAAAGAGATATTAGCGTTAGCTGGTTAATTAATGCGACGCTTATTAGCGTCCCTGTTACGCCCGATAATCGCGAAAGCCAATCACGTCCCATCGCTGTGCCGGATCGGTAGGCTTCTTCGAGCGTTTCGCGCTCGCGGCGAACCGTCTCTTTGCGGTGCGGCACCGCTGCTTTCGCACGTATAACGTATGCGCGCGCGTATGCAACAGTCGTGCTCGTGAGTCGACCGACTCGTTTGCATGAGTAATTATTAACGTCCCGAGGGACAAAAGGCGATTTTCTCTCCCGCGGCGAGCCGCGACGTCGACGCGAGGCGACACTAGAGGATTCTCGAGCGCTCGTCTGCCGCGATTTATAATAGCGCCGCGACTAGACGCTCGTGCGCCGTGTCTATCGCGATGAAAAGAGTAACCGGACAATGAAAGACCTCACGGGCTGTTCAACTGGCTGCGTTGTTAGTCCGGGATAAATAGGAATCGGTTGAAAATTGAATAGACTCGATAATTTCGTACTTACGCACCGCACGTGCGCGCACAGATCCTCGCATTTAATCGTGAAAGTGCGCGTTGCCAGGCGCAATTTGCGATATGCGAGCGTATTAAGATAAAATCCATCCGATGCGCGATTTTCGAATCCCACATATTATGTTAAACGTGTGCTGATTTACGAATAAATTCGCTGAATGTTTCATGAAACGTAGGATTTAACTATTTAACAGAAGTATAAAAAAATTTTAACGAGATAACTTGAAAAGATAGCTTTTAGATAGATTTTGTAGCTTTGAATAATATATTCTCCCTCGCGTCGATTAAAAAGTAATTAGCTATAAAACGTATTGTAAAGCCAATTATATAATGAAAATAATTATTTTAATTTATCATGCTAATTGCTGAAAAAAGATCATGTTGCATTAACATGACATGAAATTAATCGTATCTTATTTTTCCTTCACAATCAATGATATTTGCAATATGTTTAGTTTATCTCAATGAACTCGCATAAATCGGCAGCAAGGTGGTCCGCCAACATCGATAGATTGCACAGCCAGTGCAGAATATTTATTTCAGATATGTATACGCGGTGGATTTATTCGATACCAGGCGACTCGGCGAATGACACGCATCGGACGAACAGAAATCTATTAAAACCTGAATGTTCACAATTCTCCCGTGAGTCAGTACACTGGCAGGGGATTTTCGAGTGGGCGGCAAGCGAGTTAGCTTGGGTATCGTGCTATTTGTTCAACGATATTAATGACGCGTGTCCATTTCGCACGCTGAATATTTTTACGAGATTGTTATGTAAAGCACATTACTTGTCGATATTTAACGTATTTATGGTCTCGCATGCTGTAGTCCCTAATTTGAAGCATAGAATAATGCTAATTAAATATCTCTCTTTCTGTCAAAATTTGCCTGCGCATATTAATAAGCAAAATGTAACACGACAACGGATCACGTGCAGTTTGTACATCCAGAAAACATTAGAGGTGAAATGCTAAATCTATTTTAAGTTATTATTAGGCGTTAGGATATATTCGTATGCAAACGAGGTGCGCAAATTTTTGCGTGACCTTCAGAAAATAGACGAACAATGGAGCCGCAACCACACAGGTTAGCTAGTATACTCTGAGCAAATATAGAAACCCATCGTTCGCCGTTCCGTTACATCGCTTTGAAAGCAGTTGTGAAACAGCGATTGTGTGATTCTCCTAAAACAGCGCTGTAGTCGTATAATCCGTATAAATTATCATTTCTCGCTATATTATGCTGGAAAAATTATTCTATCGAGACTTATTTTCTTTCATCTATCTTTAAAATATTGTGTGTAACTATAAAAAATGCAATGTACCAATTTACACGACGCGAAGGGTAATCGACCAAGTGTTTCATCGGCATCGGCAATTAAACGGCGAAAAAAAAAACTTTCGTCGACCGGCTGGCGTTTCTCAACTCTTCCCGTCCATCGCGCGTGTTAACACGAAGCACCGAAGAATTTCGTGCTGCTGTTGCTCGAGCATCATCGGTTAGTGGGAAGCTGCCTCGTAATAACCCGGCGGAGAACCGGTACCACGGCGATCCTGGTGGTCTCCTCTCTGAGAGAGGAGTCGGCGCACGTCTCGGGAATATTAGAAGCAGGAAGAATACGAAGTGTTTCGCTGATTACTCGCGCGGCATCGACGACTTCAACATCGGCACGGCACGGCGTCTTCAAACACGATCGTACCGCCAAAGTGGAGCTCGGATCTCGAGAGCGATCGCCTATTTATGTCGAGGCTGGGTTACATATCGACAAAATCGATTTTATCAACGACTACGTATACGGAATTTTTAATTCCTGATTGCGTCATTCTTCACGGACGTGTGATCAAAGTAACACTAGAACGCCACAACATTTCCCTGTCTCCGTAGCGATGCAAGATTTCGTTACAGCAAGAGTATTAGGTATTCTGAATTCTTACGTAAGCTCGCTGTTCTCATTTTACGAACGTATCAATTTTATAGAAAATCACGTACGACGTATTTTAATCAGTTACATCTGATTGTCTTCAATGAGTTCAATTGGACACCACGTATATTCATCAAAGAAGGAAATTATTATTAGACAAATTATTATCGTCATAATAGATATCAGATATTCATATCCAGTCTATGACGTGTAACTATTACGTATAATAGCTTTACCGCCGTGCGTAACCACTGCGATCGATGGCATTTTATCAGGACTCGATTTATCGGCACGCAGACTCATGGTGCGTTTTCGAGAGCCACCGGCTGAGTGCTTTCAAAAGTGACCACTCTAAATGAGGCTTGTGTTTGCAGTCGGCTTCAACCAAACTTGGTCCATATGTAAATGATAGAATAGAAAATCGAGTGGTCCGTTCTTCGATTCCCATTAATCCGGCGTTTTATCATGACCAGACATTCTTTCTCTCTCTCTCTCTCTCTCTATCTCTCTCTCTCTCTACGTCAATCATCAAATTTAACGTTAAATATTCACTGGTGCGATAATGCTTATCATAAAAATAAGTGTGTATAATAATTGGAAGATCAAACGATCTCATAGTAGAAGCATGGGGCTAGGGAAAAAAGTTACTCTGAAGATTGTGGCGCCACCGGACATGGAAGCCGGTACTACTTGTTAATCGTGAGAACGAGACTTGAATATAATTATCTCGTAAATAGTGAAAACTACAAACTTAACAAAAATTAATTCTATTTTTTTCGTGATACGCTGTACATGTTTACGTCATCAGAAAATTATTTCTTGTCAAATAGAATTATTTCCAAAGATGCATGCGATGTTTCACGTTATGCTACACTGCTCGCATCTACGATGTTTCCCTATAAGCCTTCGCGCGAATAAATCTCGCTGCATATACTGCAACCTTTTACGTCGACAAATCAATCGATCTTCGTTCGCGGAATTCGACACCGCGACGTCATTCGTCAAACAAACGCAACGCTAAGTGCAATTTAAATCCGGGCGCGCGGTATACAAAAAAAAAACAAGAATAAAAAAGAATGAAAAGGAAAAACGCGCAGAAAAGTAAATCAGGCTCATATCGCGGCTGGAACGTTAAAAAAAGTCGTGGTTTTAATTTAAGCCAGGTTTACGATCGCTCGACACGAAAAGTTCCGCAACAAGCGCGAGGCACGTCGCTTCGGTGCGCACGAGCGCAGAGCGGAAATGAGCTTTTTATTCCACACGATAGGCCGACACGTCTTGGTCCACTTTTGTGAGCGCGGCACGGTAATTTTGCACAAGGCATTAAGCGCGAATTTTTCAATATTGTTTTTACTTACAACGCGGCTCAACGTCCCGCCGCGCCAGCGCCAGCGGGCCGACCGGCCAATTCGCTCGGCATCGTTATTACGAGAGCGCAACGTTACCCTCGGACCCACGCATTTACGTTACGTTTCATTGTTCACGGACTACCGTTAACCGTCGCCATCGCCGAGACAGCGAGAGAGAATTTATCTCGTGAAAATACAATAGTATACGACTGCCGTACCGGCCGCAAACTCACGACACTTGCCGACGAGAGCGCGTACTTTTGCCGCGCTTCGCGGAACAATTGATTGAAACGCGACGAAACAATCGGTCGGAGAGTTTATCTCTGACAAAGTATGCATTACGTTGTACCGTGCCCCTATTCGGACAAACATCGGAATTCAGACACACAAAACAGTGTTCGAGTTATATCATATCACTCTATTTCTTTAATTAAACGTGAGCTATCGGAATGCTTGTATATTTGCTTTAGAAGGCCAGATGTTAATCGTAAATCTTATCAATTAAAGGCCTGTAAACATTGCAACGCTTATTCGAATGTGTCATAAATCAAAAGTTATTGGTGCGGCTAATAATTAGAAGTAATAGTCGCGGCAAATATCTCCGCGGTCCGGTTTTTTTCAAGGGGGAGGGCTCGTTAATAAACACGTATCACCGTAACACCGTAGCACCGATTTATTCAAATTGCGCGCAACAACGACGCGGCATTCCTGTGAATCGTTGACGTTGTTTTTATACAACAATATAAAGCGATCGTCAGTGTTTGGATATTCCCTATCCGGTGTCATAAAAGTACAACGTGCATTCTGATTTGACATTATTGGCAACATTATTTGTAGAGAATCGAACTTTCAACGCAGTACTGTATAATCGCGGGTCAACGAACAGAACACCGATTTCATTTAACATTTCGGTTGCTCGTAACATCGGACCCCGCGGAAATCGATGCCGCGGTCAATTCCGCACACGGAAAATTATATTAACGACGTACGCACGAATGTCATCCATTCTGATGTGGCATGGAATAAGCAATCGTGCCTCGTGGGGTTCCCACTGTTTCATCATTGGCGCGACGAATATTTTTACCTAGAGGCTTATTACGAACGAAGGCGAGAGAAAGAGGAAGACAGAGAGAGAGAGAGAGAGAGAGAGAGAGAGAGAGAGAGAGAGAGAGAGAGAGAGAGAGAGAGACTGCTATACCCGCATTACTGGCAAACTTTTATTGCTAATTATTTTTCTCTGTTTACGAGACCTCTGTTACGGAATCTTCACGTTTTTCCATCCGCACACGTAATCGAGCATGACAATAATAAAAATTACGCAGCTGCCATCCCGCAGTTTCTCGTCTTCCCCGTTCGTTCGCCACCGAAGTAACTAGTTTCTGGAACAGCTACTATCTCGCGGACGCGGCGCGTTTATCCCACGCTCGCAAAAGAGAGAGAGAAGCCGTTAATCTCGACGTATAATCCCTCCATTTTCGTGCGAAATTAAATTTACATAGAGACCGGTCGCGTGTTCTCACCGAGGCGAAACATAGTCGTGTGTTTCCATTACTTCGCGACGTACTTAAAAAAATTCGCCGCGACAAGAAATCGCGTTTATCTCTCGTCGCGCGCGTCCCGCATGACGATAATATCCCGTGGTGGAAAACGAGTGTGTTACTTACCCCAAGTACGTATAGGTGCAAATACGGCGTATAAACTATATTTCAACGTAGCAGACGGGGAAAGACGGTTTTAAAATCGCCAAGTGCCGCCGTGTTTGCTTACCGTCACGCGCCGTACTCTTCACGACACAAGCGGAGGCGCGAAACATCCACGATGTATGATAATTAGACGTACTTAAAGAAAGCTTATTGAATTCGTACTAACTGCAGTAGCGTCCCGTTGTCAAGCTGGATAATATTGGCGTACTGCCATTTCCGCCGTGACAATCACAGTGGGACAATAGCGTTGCATCGAAGAGTATTAGAAACACATATACTTCTCATTCTCATGTTAACGACTGATTCCTATACCCGTTATTCAATTTTAGAACAATGTGACACTCCTCGATGAAAATAAATTCTCGAGATAATTTAACATATCCCTTTCATACTAGCAAACAAATCATAAAAAGACGATAAGCCATAATTGAATAGAGAAGTTATCTTATTTTTACCATCTTTTATTCGAAAAGAACAAGTTTTACAAGTAACTGGCTTGTAACCACCATAATGTTTTTTTTTTTTTTCGATGACTTCTTATGTCCATGGGAAATTTTACTCGCACAATTTCACACGAACAAACATCTCTCGATATTATAATTCACAGTCGCGCACGTTTATACGTACGCGCTCCACCGATTATATACCGAAATACCGAACGCTTCGAGGCTCAAGATGAATTTGGGAGAACATTAAAGCCAGAGCCGAATTCCTGTCGTTCGCCGACACTAATAACGGATGCGTATAACGACAGCCGTTTAAAACTCGGCGTCACACGGTGGCGTGCATACGGACTCACTTCGTCTCGCACGGACGCCGGACGTGCTAATTAACAATTAACAAGGACGAATCGTTTCGACGGCGCCGACCGACAAGTCTAGCCGCGTGTTTATCTGCTTGTATACGGCTCGTATGTATATCAGCTACCGATGCGGGTATAACGACGTCGTTATCGTCGCGCTGATCGCCGATCGCTGTGGTCCCCCGCGATACCCTCTATAACGCGTTCTGATTTCTCGCCGATAAAGTGAATGACAGTAAAACTGGTACGACCGAGAGCCAGACGGCATATACATATATGTATATTATATATACACATATATATATCTATATATATGCGGTAGCGTATACGTCCGACATTGCAGTTTAACATGGTATGTACCTTGCGTCGAACTTACGGGCGCGCGGCGCGGAGCGGCGACGCGACGCGACGGTCAATTGATGCCGAATACGCCGTTGCTAAAACAGAACCTGATCCCATTCCGACCAGCCACCGAATTATTCGACGAGAACGCGAAAATCTTGTCTACAGTCTTCTGTATGTACATCATGAAAAACAAATGTATATTTATTAAGTATAAGTCTGACAATACATCTTGTAAAATATACTAAATTAACTGCACTTTTAAAATATACGTCAAAAGCTTAAAATTTATATGTATTATATTCACATATTTGTTCTTTATTAAAATGTTGAAGTTGTTTTCTTTCAGAGAAGATATTTTATTTTAAAAAAATCTGGTGTCATCACTCGAATAATGAGAATATATATATGTTCGTGATGTTTTTAATTTATGTTCAACAACGCTATTCATGTAATGGCATATTTCCATAAATACTAAGATTCCGATAGCACCTTACACTTTCCTTTTAAAGTTTTGTCATAAATCTTGCTTTTTGGCTATATCGAATGAACGTGGGAACGAAAGTTCCGAAAGTCAGATAAAGTATCTAAGAGTCTAAGAGAGAGCCGATAGCCCAAAACCTCTCCACCTATTTATTCGAGAAAACCGGAAATCTGTCCATACGATATTATTACGGTCTTATATCTTCGCTCAAATTAACTCGATCAAATATTTTTCTAGAGAATCTTTTATCAATTCTTTTAATTCTCTCTCACCTGTCACCTCTCCTTCCTCTCGTTAAAAGTAATTTTGTTTTTGAAGCTTTAATGTGCGTTTTAATCTATGTATAGTGTGCGTACAAGATTCAGCAGCAATTTATCCTACTTCTCATTTTCAATTTTCAGTTGGCAATTATATCGCATTCAACGAACAACGCGTTAATGGCGTTATTCTCGTGAAATAATTACGTGTATAAATTCTCGGATACAGGGAGAATTGAGACACGTGTAATCCTACTCCCGAATGCATAATCTGTCGCGCCGATTACCCCGTTTATTTGAATTTAATTAATTATAGCTTATATATGCCGCCGGATTTGTTTGAATATCCTTTCGCGAAAACGAGCCAGGCGCCGCCGGGGCATGCCGTGCCGTGTGCACACGCGAAAAACAGAAGTCCGCATTGTTGTTCGGTTTTAATACTTCTGTCAATAACGCCAACAACCTTTTCATGTCGAAAACGTGCTCGTCAGAGTGTTCACAGCTTTCAATGGCTGTCTCGATGAATCATTTTGCCTGATTTCAAAGCATAATGAACACATGTTTATACGTCACGAATGCGAAAATAAATTGAGGAGCGCCAGGACTCATCCAGCGCACGCACGGCCCGATACTCCGAGTTCTCCATTAAAAATGCGTTATTTCGATTAAGCAGGTGCGCGTGCATCGGGCGTGTAAAAATTCGCTGCGGCCACCGCTGCCCGCACCGTCGTCGCCGCCGCCACCACCTCTCGATAAACAACACAAGTGAATGCGTCGCGGTTATCACGCTCCGCGTATCCATCCACTGCCGAATACCAGATAACACTGCATAAAGCCTCCTCCACGGCGAACACGTGTCGCTAATAAACGTCATCCCAGCATGTGCGACGAGAGATTGATTCTATTAATACGAGTAATTACCGAGTGTACTTGGCGCCGCATGCATAATGTTATTTCGAGCCCATTCCTCTCTCTCTCTCTCCTGATCCTTCCCTTCCCCTCTTTCTCTGTCTCTGTCTCTCGTTCATTACCCCGCGAGCGCGCTTTTAGCGCCGTATATTTAAAATCCGATTTCATCCGAAGGCTCTCAGCCAATCTCCCTCGCCACTCATCTCGCCGCGCGACTATTTGACCGCAAAAAAAAAGTTCCCGACTAAATTCGTTTGATTCGTACTTGCAAGCTACATTCAATCTAGCGTGCGCTTCCAACACCGAGATCAAGTTTATTTTATTTTCGACAATTTCGCGCGCCGTAAAATAAGCGTGATTATCGTCTACTGATCTCCCCGCAAAATTCCTTCACGTGCAATACAACTGCAGTTCTATGCGAAATTATATTGTGCCCTCGTAACTGCGTAATTCTTCTATTTAATTAAATATCTGTCTTACCATCCTTCTCTCTTACCTTCATTTCACTGTAACGACTATCTATTAATGTCTCTGATTTCACTGCTAGAAAACTATTGTCACGAGAGAGAAGTTTGACTTAGATCCTGCTTACAATAGAGCACATATTAGAGAAATAAGAATAAATATTAAATATTAGAAATCGGAATTAAAAATAATAATTAAACGTAACGCACAATGAAAAAGAATAAAATTTAAGATATAAATATAGGAATATCCTACATTTACATATTCTAATATTTAATATTTATTACAAGAATATTCCGATTATATATATCCTAATATTTAATATTTATTCTTACTCCCCTAATATGTGCTCCATTGTGCGCAGGGCCTTATACATACAAATATTCTCTAGAATAATCTCGTTTACGCACACGACTCGCCCATCTCGAAGAGTTTCTATCACAGCTCTTCGCTAAAAATCACCGCGCTCACGATCGTAACTTTTTCTACGAAACACAATACTGGCTGTAGAACGGAGGCGGTAATCGAAACCCGCGATCTTAAAGCGTTTCCTTAAGTAGGATTCGATATTCCCGAGACATACTACTCCAATCATATTAAAGACGATGTCGCCAAGGGAGAGCGACGATGAAGTAGGAACGAGAACCGGGGCAGGATCGGGGCAAGTAGGCAAAACAAAAGAGTGAAGGACTGCAGTCGACAAGTTATGCAGAGCCCCTGGAGCGTGCATTTGACTAAGCTCTCGTCGGCCCCTGGGCCTCCGTCTCTTCCTTCTCATCATCCTCTTTCTTCATTCTCTTCTTTTTCTTCCTCTTCTTGCTCGTGCCTATATATTTCTTCTTCTCGCTCTCATTCTACTTCAGCTACTTCTTCCTCCTCCTTCTTCTCCATCTTCTTCTTCTACTTCTTCCTTCTCCTGTTTCTCGCGCTCATCGCTACGGCTGTGACTTTATCTCGATATAGCAGCTTCTTTCCGGCGGCTGATTATGTGTGCGCGAGAGAGACAAGTCCAGGCTTATGAAAGTGCAAGGTGGATGAGTGGGGTCCCTCCACTCCGATGTCCTCTCCACCTCCGGCACGGAAGAGACGAGAGGCAATAAATAAGACGTACTGAATGTAACCCAGCAAAACCTCGCCGAGTTTCTATACGTACGCCGAGGAGAAGAGAGAGATATATAACTTTTCTAAATATATACATATATATATATATGTATGTATATAGAATGTATATATAAGTATATGCACATATTGGGCGTAGTCATTGTTGCAGCACGCGAATCGAGTTTCAGTAGCTCGTGAATGCGGATCATCCATTGAAAAAGTGTTTCTGGCGCAACGCCTAAGAAATCGTTCTTAAAACCATCTTGAAACAAAACTGTTCTAATTTTACTAAACATAACAGAATATTATTAAAAAATTATTATATAATCGGTGACAACCGAGTAAAAAATAAATTTTAAAAACTATTAAATCGCGACTTGTGCATAATACGCTTTTTTAAATCTTTCCAATATCTTATAAAAATGTTATAATTTCTTTTAAATAGACTTCCCTCATTACTTAATAATAATTACAAGGTTCTATAATATTCAACGTTCAACGTAAATTTCAATCTTTAACTGTCTTTAATTGCCCGCATGAAAAAGCCAGTCATATCCATTCCACGTCTACGTCATGTTATATTAGAATTTTACCGAGGGTGACACGATACCTTGTATAAATAATATATTCTTAATCCTATTTAAATTCCATTTTAATTAAATCCTTACATCCATAGAATTCAAGTACAAGTATTTTCGTTCTTATCTTTATGTCTCCTTATATCCACGTCACGTGTCATATTACACTAAATTCCGCGATCATGTCTGTCACGCGAATGGAACAGATTAATAACTTAAGCGACATCTACCGCAAATATCTTAACGTTAATCGCCGTCGCAACTTTGATGTCTGAAGATCGCGCGTATCCAATTTCTTCTTACAATCAATCTCAACTCAAAAGGACTACGAAGTCAATTAATATTCAAATAGCGGTAGCGCGCGAGATATTGTTGCACATCTGGATCAACGCTCGTATATAATCGTACTCAATCGGGCGATTTTAATCGATGGCGCAGTCGGCCTCGCATCCGGCGAATCATATCATCAGAACTTTCACTTTGACCGCATTAATAATATCTGGCTTCCTAAGTGGCCGTAAGGCCGCTCATTAAAAATTACGACATTTCACTGCAAAAATGGGATGTCATTAACGAAATCGAATTACAGCCCCGACTTCCCGTAGCCGCATGCCGCATGGCCCACCGTCGTATGGTACGTAGGTGTATGAACGCGAACATAGATAAATCGCACGTCTGCAATCACACGTGAACCGAGTTCCGATATCTCAAATTTTAGTGCATATTTTTCCTAATCCATCACTCTGCATCTTATAATCACGCGAAACATGACGATATTTTGCTTGTGAGAGGGAAAAGTAAAAAAGTGAGTAGATGCTAGTATAGTAGCCAAAATGAGAAGAACCCTAAGAGCTCGATAATCGTTAATAACTCCTTCCTTCTCACCCGCTCATTCATCTCTACTCCTTTCGTGAAAATCCTCTCTCTTCTCTCTCTCCCGACTGATCTTAAGAATTCCCACGAACGAAGAAATCCCAGGATCGTCGGTAAGGTACCTTAAAGGAAGAGGAATCCGCTTCTATCGCCAGTTCAGCTCTACCCGTATGCTTCTCTCTCTCTCTCTCTCTCTCTCTTTCTCTCCGTCAGTCCTCTCCCTTTCCGGCTTCTTCAAAGATCGAGATATTCCATCCCTCGGAATTAATATGCACCGACTGGTTAACATCGAGCGAATTCCCAGACAGACACGTGAATCCAAGGGGATTCGACGCGCACCTTTATGAAGGTGCTTCGGCACGAAGCACTCACGCGGATAGGCTCTCCCATTACAAAGCCAAATCTTGTTCCAAGGAAGTTCCCTAGTGGTTTCGCTATGGTATCACATCAAAGAGGATTAGTATTCTAGTAATGTATCTTCGTCTTATATTTTCGAGAGACGTGGTATCGACAAGAGCGTAACATATTGTATCTTCATTATCAAATGTCACTCTATGTATGAATAATTAATATGCATTTAGGCCATTTTCTACCATAACAACTTTACATTTCACAAGGTGCACAGGTATCCAATCGAAATCACATACGTGGTACGTACTTTAAGAGACAAAACTGGACCGCAAACACTAAGTAGTTGATATGCGTCAGGCTGTAATCAGAAATGCTACTCGCCGACCATGGGCACTCATTTGCACACCGTATATTTCATAATTTATATATCACTTGGAAAATATCTCGTACGGTCTGGCAAGCCAAGGGATCACGATCAGGCGCCGACAACATTTCGCTGAGATACAAACAGGTTTTCCCCGAGAACTCACAATCGCTAAAAAGTTCCTAATTACACACGAATCGAAGCAACGCGGGTGAAAGGCGAGATCGCGACGCACACCGACAATGGCGATCCGTAGGGGGCCTATACGAAATTACGACCGTTGTTCGATCGACGCGATGACATTAAATACCGCCGGCGAATCGGTAATTCCGCGGGAGGAGATCGTAAACTTCCTCGCGCTAATATCCGAGGCAAATCATCTAGAATTATTGCGGCGGCCGACGAATCATTTTCAACCGTCGGTACCGGATCGTCGGCAATTTCAATATATTTCTCGGGATTACAAACACACTCGGAGGGACTCATCAATTTTGCATTATCTTACCGCGCGCCCCTATACCCCTGAGCAAGCTATTAGAGGACTGATCGATCGTTGCGGATGATCCACATTACTTGCTCGGGGCTGACGTGCAGAACCACCCGCCCGGTTACACGGAAGCCAGATCTCACTGTGGTAATTCCAGTAGCAAGGTCAAGGGCGATAATTACAGTTATGAAAAACGACACCGCTGCATCGCGATATCCGCTGTCCAAGGATCGTTATCGCTGTATCTGCTAACAAGCTCGTTTTTCATCAATTACATCATATACGGGAGATATCATCAGCTCGAATTGATTCGATAAGAATATATTGCCTAGAATTATGGAAACTATATCAAAATTGATTTCACAGATTATGAAAATGATTAAAATATGAAATTTCTTATTTTATAATCAAGAGGAAAAGAATCATTTTAATTACACCTGACATAACGTGATTAATGAAAAAGAGTGCATTAATATCATCTTGCATTTGTAATGGTCACTCATTGCAATAATGATTAATGATAAAATAATAATTGTATTCAGATGGAATTTATTTTAGCAAGACAACTTGTTGTAGAAAGAATTTATAAATTGTCCTCGCAAATTATATACTACGCAGAACTTCAGCGACTTCGGTCATACTGTAAAGTTCTCATTTCTCATAATGCAAACTTTACAGAGTTCTCGATTCTTTTATTTAGTTAGACGCTACGTTTCGTAATTGAATATAGTCATCCGGGATATTTTCTTTCTATGAATCAAGTCGCGGCAGACTGTTTTCCAGTCTGTTGTTGATTGTGCCGAAACACAAAGTTATTTTGTTTTTCCGTTATTTTGTATGTACTTGGACTAGTTTCGCACAACTGTCCCCACTCCCTTTTCCACCATCTCCTCGGTCTTTATACTCTTTATCATCCACACCTAGTAATGAACTTGTATACAACGTATCGAGAACAAGCCCAAAGACGGACAAAGCACAAGGCGCAAGAGAGGAAAGGAGAGGAAAGGCATCGTGGTATGGATAATTAACACGAGCCGGCTTCCCGCGGCTCGTGCTATATTTGCTCGTGCACGAGACGAGCAGGAAGCCAAGGCCAGAAGGCAACGAGATGGCGAAACTGCTTCCCATCATTGCGGCATGGCGAAAGTGAAATTAGGGATGCCCTGTAAGGATATTTATAAAAGGGTTAATTAAGGGCGCGCTGAAGCCGGGCGCGTTCGAATGCCTCAATCGGTTCTTATACTTCATATTTTATAGCGCTCGGAAAAATATCCTTTCAAACTGTTCCTTTTCGCCCGCTCGTAAAAGTACAAGCTCGTAAAAACGCCCTTTTTAATACGCTCCTCAAATTGTCTCTTTAATGCTCGCAGAAACCGGATTAATTCTCGCGAACGCGCCGCGCTCCATAAAGTCAAGAACCGCTGCGAGAAATTCTAATTCGTTTAATTGAATAACTAAGCTGATTAGAATAAACGAGAAATAAATTATGGACAACGCTGATACTTGTTTTTCTCAGTAAAATTGACTGCTCGTGGGTTTTATAAATTGTCATATTAATTATTTCATTTGAAAAGTAAACTATCCCTCCCCTTCTTTTTCTTTGCTCTATTACATACAATGATGTGTAATATATATTTATAAAAAAGCTAGAATGGTAAATTCTTAAACAAAATCTCCTTGCACTATTTAATAAAAATGGACAATATATATGTTTTAATAAAATTATAAACACCTATTTCTTTTTTAATGTTTTATCTTATAACAAATTTTCGTAAAAATACTTACTGAATAATTACTGAATGAGTACTCTGTTATTAATGACATTTTTTGTACTTTATCAGTATGCAAACACTTGTGATATCACATACACGCGTCTTCTAATAATATTCTCGTATTCGTATTCTCTATCATTTTTGGCATTAATTAAATGTATTCCTGTAGTAATGCGGAGTCGCATTTCAACATGGAAAGTAATCTCATGTTACGCAAAAACTTCTTAGTACCGAGTTGTTAATAGGCGTGTCGTACAATCTGGTACTCTTGGTATACTGTCAGACTCTCATTAATAATGACTATTTAACTAATTTCCCGTTACGCCCCGGTAGTCCAGTCTACTTGGCGCTTAAACTTCGTTTGAGAATCGCGGCGTACACACCACCTACTTTTTCCTCTATATATATTTACATATATATCTTTATTGCGCAAAGCAACATTACTATATAAATTGAGTATATCAATTAAAATCCTTTAACGCGGATAATCGGCAAATGAATCCGACGCGTGCAAAATGAGAACTTCTATTTGTCAGTGTCAGTATCAGTATCAATTAGCCGATGCAAAATGCATTGCATTGTAAATTATCCTGTTAATTACGATCGTCCTAATTAAGCAGCCGAGATATCTATTATCCACCGGTGTTCTGATTGGTGGTATTCCCTCGACCGCCATCGCTATCATGCAAAGAGTCCGTACCACTAAGCTCGCGTGCCCATCTAGAACGTTGCCGCGAGAGAGCACACGCGCTCTCTTCTTTCGTAAGCTTCGTTGATCTTCATCATCCATCAAGACGTCTCGCCCGTTTTCGCTACAGCGTCACGGCGTTTGATCACGTTTCAAAGCTGCGTCGCGCACAGACCTTTAATAAAGAACGGGCAAACTGGCGTCGTCATGGTGAATGTTATTCCCAGTATATATACACGCGACTGACGACGCGCGACGTTAAGCCGCGATCCTGACCTCGGCGGAGCACCGTGACGACGTTCTCGTTTCCCCCCGCCCTTCCCTCCACACGAACGTCACGGGAAAAACGGCGACTCTTCCACGTAATCAGGTGCGAGATACGATCGAGACTACGACACACTCGTAACCGGAAACGCGCGTTGTAGTCTCGTCGGCTCTGCGCGCGAAACGAGCGTCGAACGCGTAAAGAGACAAACGCGCGAAACGCTCGTAAAGCCGGGGGTCTTTCTCTTTCTCTCTCCCTCTCTCTTTTTCATTTTTCATCCTTTTCTCGCGAGAGACGGTAGTTTTGCTGCACGCGGGAACGAAGACCGACGCAAATCTGGACGAGCTGACGGCCCGTTAAATACACTGAACACGAGGAGAAGCCGACACGTCCGAGTCCGCCGGCGATAAGACCTCTCCCGGTCATGAAAGCCGTCTATCGATAAGCGAATATTTACTTTTGACGAACGGCACTTGTGCCCCGTAGAGAAAGAATTGTTTGAACAGGACGTTGGATGGTATCGGGCTCGGTAAATCCTGTTAACGAAATTCATGCTTTTCTTCGCGAGCGTGAAAATATATTTTAGCGTGCACCGAGTGTCGAGATAGTTTGGCATTTTGCCTTCTGCGCGAGGATATAAAAGTAAAAAAGAGAACATTTGATATCCGAAGACTGGTCCGACGCCTTCGTTTGCCGTCTCTCCTCATTTTTTTTCTTCTTCTTCTTATCTCTCTGACATTGCTGGCAAACTTTCAAGCCTCTGCATCTCGGAGATAAAGAATTCACACTTTCTCGGCGAAAGATATTCACGCAGTGTCGTATTCTCGGCTGGCTGAAAACGACGAGTGTTTCCCGTCGAAAGACGACACACGGAACGTCGGCGTGACGCGTTTTCCGTCATGGTGTCATATCTATTACTCTGTTTCCGCAAAAAAGACGTTCAATAAAACGAAATATTGTAATATGTCTGCGATATTTGATTTAAATGTTTACCGTTGGCTAAATCCATCACGATTCTTTCTTCTATTACAAAAAGAAATTTATCACGTTAAAAGACTATTTTAATTTAATGATCCAAAAAATAGATTACTAAAATTGCGGTTATATTTCAATATATACAAATGTAATTGTAATCGTATATAATGTTAGCAATTTATTTATTTTAAAATGAGAGGGAATTAATTATATACAGGGGTATTATGAGCTAAATAGATTATCACCAAGCGGAAGTCGCGCAACTGCAATGCAGAATTTAATTCCAGTTACTAATACAATAGGCCTAGCGCCGAAGAGGCGTTCTTTCTTCAATAGAATCCGAGAGACAAAAGAACGATTTTACAATTACATCCGCGAAGAATAGCGAATGCTTCTATTCATTAAAATCCCTTGAAAGTCGATTTTCTCGGGAAGCAATGGTAGCCACAAGAGAGATTCGACTTTTCAATCAACAAAACTCTTTCGCGACTTCTGGGGGAACAATTGTCGGCAGTCGTTCTTAAGTTTATACACCGCCGTTTTAACCGGATTGTGTCGCGTGCAGTCTATTCGAAATAATTCCACGTCGCTATCCGTCTCGTACTTAATCTTCTTACTAACTTTTGACGAAGATATCCGAATAATCAAGTACACTCCCTCAAAATACAACATTGGTATTCACAAACAAATAAAGTATGTATACATAAATATTAAATTGACGACTTAAGGCTATTCCACGTTTCTAATAAAAATAGTTATTTGTGTAAAAAGTGCGGGAAGTTGAAGGCGAGTGCGATCACCCGCACGCGTGTCCAATTCTCAACCCGCACGTGATACACACCCTATTTTATATTACAAAGTGCGTGGAAAGTGGCCCATTATTGCACGCGCGTCATGGCCACTTTCCACGCACGTGTGATATAAATACATTTTCATTAATCTTTCCTCGTCGGATGAAGAAGACTATATGATAAGGCGAACGAGTTGCCTGTACACGAAAGAGACATAGGTCAACGACGATCACATTCTGATTTCACTAATCAATCATCGATATGTTTGCGAGACTCCTGTGAAGACGTGCCGTCGCTGTTTATTTATATAGCGTTCGAGCTTCGCTTTGAGACGAACTGACTCGCCCCCGTTACCACGAATTCCCATTTCCATTACCAGAAATTCGTGCCCGACTCCGGTTCGTCGGCTCTACGCGGCCGGAGGTGGCCGTGTCTATCTAGATGGCGTAGAACCGACGAGTAGAAATTCGTGTACCGCGGAGGACCCTTAATACTGGCGTTTCCCAAATTTACTCAGGTGACGAGGGCCACTAGAAGAGACCGAGAGCAACGGAGCGGAATGGTAAATGGCGAGCAGAGAGAGGGGTTACTTGGATCTCACTCGATCCATCGATCCGTGGAGACCCGTCGTGACCCTCCACAAACTATATCGCGACGTCGTTGTCGTCGTCGATGCCGTCGACATCGTCGTCGACATTCAAAGGCTACACTATCGCGAAACGCCGAGGACGGCGACGCGCATTGAGACTTTGAATGGCAAAGCTATTGCCATCGGCGGTGAACGATCGCTAATACGAAATACGCGGACCATCAAGATTTCACTGATCGATGATCGATCAGTGACGTTTATATACGCGATACGACAGCGAGAACTTATAGATCGATCATCCCGCCTCATTTTTGGCTTTTACACTTGATATCTATGCCATAATTGAATCAAAAAGTTTCCCAATTTCCGCGTTCTCGTTTCATCGTGATTCCAGCGATTCTCTGTATAACTATGACGGACTGTCAATATAACGTTTCAATCATCAAACGGATACATCGCTATTTCGCCAATGATAGTAATGTATTTCATTACAATTTTCATTTGTGTATAACACAATGCAATTGTTTTACATGACTATACGACAATCGCAATATTGCAGATAATGATGCGTCCGACATGAAACGTATGAAAATTATTGTAACAATGTTATAATAGCGTAATTACAATTGTCATGTTATCGTTACAATTAAGCGATCCACGTTTCTACTAGTAATACGGTATATAAATACGGTATACACGTGTGACAATACTAAAAAAATACATGTTTAGTCGCTAATATATGTTCCTTGTTCCTTATATTTTTCATTGCTGAGGCCTTTAGAACTCCGATATTTCGACCAGCGTTTCGCCTTGTTCCGTCATATGATCAATTTTCGGGCAGTATTAATTGATTAGAACCGAATTAGAACTCTTCAGAAAATGCATAAATATATTCAGAACTATACGGGAATTCTTTTGGCAATACCAGAACTCCGAAGAATTGTTCAGCACAACTCAATATATGTGTTTCGCTATGTTCGTTACTTAATATTATAATTAATATTTTTTTATTTTATTTAAACAGCTCTTTATAGAACTCATCTGGAACTATAGATCTCTAGTGAGGAAACTCTTGTAGGACAAAGTGAGACGCTGCGTGAACGGCCGGAGTTATTTGTTTAACTTATACAGAACTCTATAACTATTAAAAATAAAGCCAGAACTCTCAACAATTAATGAGTTTCCACGAAATGATATGCCAGCTTCATGCACACACACTGGAATAAAAACATCAGCTTAATAACCTTTTAAAAAATTCTATTTTTTAGAAAATTATTATCGAGCAGCTTAACAGCATTCTATCACTTGTTATCACACACGTGTCTTCTTTCAGGCGATAAATTTTGTTTCAGTTTTCTGTGTGCTACAAAATATATTTATACTCTACCGCAACGAGAGCGCGCATCTGCGGTAACTTCAATTTTCGTTCTCACGATTTTAACGACGTATACAGGAAAACATGCGTGGTAAACGATTTTAATTAAAACCCGCTGGGTTTTGTCGATGGCACATTAACTAGTGATTAACAGCGTGACTCCTCCACTCGTTTCTTCGTAATGCCTCTTTTTTATAGAGCGTAATTCCGAATGAGTCTTTCTTTACCAGAAAATTAGTACCCAAGCTCTTAAATGATTCCGATGACCCGAGAAGATAGCTTGTGTTATTTCAAAACGCTTTGAAAAAACACTCTCAAATGGCTTCCAAGAACGACCTTATACGCGCACGACATAATAAATTGCACAATTCTTATATATATTGCTAAAAGATTAAGAATCAAAACTGACTAACATAATAAAATATCGAAATTGTAAATTGTACTGTATGAATTGCGTAATACCTTTAGCATTCGTATTTACAGTAAAAAAAACAAGAAATGATTAATTAACAGTAATTGGCATCAATGTATCACGAAATAATGAGATTTCGTTATGCCTGGTACAATCATATTATACTTGTGCCGATGTTCCGATGCGGCGTGTATGTTCATGCTCATCGAGAACGATGCAAAGCATGAAACAGATACTCGCGCACCACGCGCGTGTTTAAAAAGCGAGATGCAAAAGCGCACGACATGAAAGGGGATCAATAGCCGCATTAACGTTCTCCGACGGGTAATTAGCGGAGATGCGAGTTGAATTACCGTATAGATGTTGGCAGGTACCAAGTAGCTTTTCGAGCGGCCCGGCGATGTAAAAGCTTTCAACGAGCGGAGCGGCAAAGCAAACATTGGTTACAAATGGAAGGCCGCGTTACCATTTTTCCCCTCTCGCTTTTCTCACGGCGGGTCCACACCCGCCTTTCCTCCTCTCTCATCTCGCGCCGCGCTCACCGTGTTGCTTTATTTCTCTCGCCTTTGCCGGCCGAGACCTTCATCTCTTCGTTTAAGCGAGGGCACGTGCAGCCATGTCTTCCGCATATAAGAGGATGGCACACTTTCACGATCTCCTCTTTTTCCAAAGGACGCGCGCGAGAGCGGCTCACGAGGACGAGAGGAAAACGATCTTGACGACAATTTCATTTCCTCTTATTGCCAGCACGTGTCGACGATTCGTTTATCTGCTATCGTATATCGAGGATGCTCCATGTTTCACACGTTGCCGCGGGAGTATATATTAATCTCCGCCAGCGAGACAGAACTGTCGATATATTTGTCGGCAACGTTTTCTTGTCAACGTAAGAAAACTTGTTGTCAAAGCACATTCTCGTGTAACAATTTACGTTTAATTTCCCCTTAATTTGTTTTAACGAAACTTTTAAACTAATTTTCCATGATAAAAACGATTTAGAATTTCTCGTAATAAACACGGAGACTCAATTCCATGGTGAAACTTTATCGCTTACCCGCGGTGCAATTACATTTGATGTCAAATTTAGGACTAATCCCTATGTTAGATAGTAATCGGCTCCCCAACGTTGATTGCGCCCGCGTAATACCTTCCGTTTCCGCTACCCTTGCTACGATAAAGCTCGGCACAACCTGGCATATCCAATTCACCAAATACATCGCCACAGTATATCCAAAGTTTGTCCATCAACAAGCTTCAATGAAGTTTTCATATTCACGTAGATCAAGCGTTTAAATTTTACCCCTCACGTATCATCGTTCACATATAACAGGAGTATACTCAGAACGATATGTATATTTCAAATTTTATCTATTTCAATACATCTATATAATATTTGTACATATTTTATTTATATATAGATGTTATAAATATAAATCTTGCAAAGAGAAAGCCATAAAATTTTAGAAAATTACGTGATATACATATATTTGTAAGTAAATTAAATTAATTTTATAAAATGGCTTCTAAAATCCTATCTCGCTTTCACGTTCCTTGGAAACGATGGATAACATTCTATATAATTGCGATACAACGGAATACCCATCGAGCCCCGGAAAGGATTTCCTTGTTCGTGCAAAACGATCGTATCGCCACGCCGGATAGCGGAATCGGCGGAATGCGCGCATCGCGCCCACTTAAAAGTCACGAGGGTATACACGCGCGGCAAACGTAAACGTATTATAAACGGACGATAAATCGAGGGTCCCGTAGATTATCCTTGTACACGACCTAGCGGGAGAACTTCATTACCGCTTCGTTCGGTCTTGCATAAACCATTTAACTCAAACCTCCGCGGTTTCTAGGCGGAGTCGACGCCTCGTACTAAATCTGCCGCTAAGCGAGTTCCGGTTCCAGCGCGAAGATTTACGTACTCCGGAGGCAAGCGGCACTGGTACGTTACTTACTCTCGTGTACCCTCTGCGAGCCTTCGCTCTCCGCGACGTGTACTCACCACTCTATCCTTAGAAGTAAGACCTAAAGAGGGAAGCCACTTATATATATATATGTATATATATATATATATATATATCTCTCCGCGCGAACGGCCAACGTCAATTTCGTGCACGCGCGCGTAGCGATTTACTTAGGGAACGGTCAACACTAATTTGTACTGCGGAGTGCAATCTTGTACCTCGAGAGATATCTCAAAGCAGAGATTGATGGTAACATTGTCCAGCGTTAATCACACATCTTTCGTTTGAAAATATTCTTTTGTAATTTGCACATGTTCAAAAATGCATTTAAAAAATATACTTAAAATACGTTAATTTTAACGCATCTCGGTGAATAATATCAGCAGGTAAAAAACATAAAAAATAAAAATTTATAATTGGCCATTTAAATAGATAATTTATAATGTTAATAAAAAAAGCGAATCAAATCGTCTTATTTAAAAAAATCCAAATATAAAAAACCAAAAATTACATGCAGTTTCTTTTTTTGTTCTTACTTGCTCTTTTAAACTCAAGAAAGAGTCCGCGTTTGACCTCGTCTAATTTTTGCTACGTCCTGAATTGCTAAAAGAGCTCGAGCGAATAAATAGCTAACGCGCCCCTAATAACCTAAATACGAACAAGTCAAAAAATACACAAATTGAAATATTATCTAGGACAATGGAAACATGTAATAACATGTATGTTATCGTGCACATATTCAAAAGAAATAAAACTGGTACAGTTTTAAATTGTATCAGATCAAAAATTTGTTTAAAATAGCAAAATAAAAATAGAAAAAAATTTAATTTTTAAAATTACACAAAATAGGGTAAATCAAACGATGAGTTTTAATGAATAGTATTAAGATGTCGAAGTCAATAATGCGTGACGATTTCCAATTCAATTTTTATAATAGGTAAATAGATTATTGGTTCTCGAACAAATATTATAAAACCAAGCGATTCCGTGACATGCCAAACACAATTTGCCTCAATCTCTAAGAAATGGTTTCCTGCAGGTGCCGGTATGTATAAGAAGGATCAACAGTCTACTAAATTACAGCTTTTAATTCTAGAAAATAAATACCGTCACGTGGTAATCTAGCATATTTAATTCCTGTCTTAAGGCGGAATATCCAGTCTCTCGGAAAGCCGCGCGGCATCGTCGACGTCACCGTCAACATCGTCGTCTTCTTCTTGTTCATCGTCTTGATCGTCGTGGACGAGGGTAGTCACAGCATGTTTACACAATGTCAGCGCCCGTGTTTGCTCTCGACGCCTCGAATTTCCTACTCTCCCGTTTTTCCGATTCAACAACCAGGTCAAGTTCCTTCGACCTGGTTTCTAAACTGAAAATGGATTTCAGATGCGCTGTATTACCGCGCTCTAATTGTTAACGTCTCGACGACGGATCGATGGCCAACAAACATCACTCGTGACGATATAAACCAAGTTTTTACGACTTCGGAACGGCAGTGTCAAAATTTACAACATCACCGTCCTACCACAGCAGAATAAATTGTAAACTTCAACTATTTTCCAACTGGTGAAGAAACATCCATTATATTAAAACCCCAATGAGTAACGATTAACAAACGTCAATTTCTTGCGTTCTATTTTATCCTCACAATCGTAATTGTATTCTGCTATATTTATAAGCACATATCTTATCTTTATCTGTATTTATCTTCCTATCTTTTTTCGCAACTTATGTCAACGTAAAAAGATTTGAAATCCGCAGCTTACCGTCTTCGGGGAGGAAGTTATCAAGTACAGGTTATCCTTGAAAATCCGTAAAATAGACTGTCTGTAAGCCAAACTCGTACACCTAGCTGCGTCCCGTAACCTTAACGGAAAATCGAAGATGCTTACCATAAAGTCCTAAAGCCCCAAATCCCACGTGTCCTGTCGTCTCTACCTCGGCCAATATAAGATTGAAAAAGCATCATAGCTCTAGAAATCTCTCACTATCCGAAAAAAAAACGCAAAAGTGAAAAAGTGAGAAAAAGAAAAGCCTGATACTATCTTTTCTCATGAAATATTACAGCAAAACTGCGCTTTACTTAAAGTCAGGGTATCCAGAACCTATCATTTCTAACAGCAAAAGAGATCATCAAAATTTTCAATCTCTGTATTTATAAAATTATTATAACCTACTGGATCCATATAATAAGCGTATGTAACAAAGCACATCTGAGGTATAACACGTAGCTAGTTCCCACGATGCAAGTTTATACTTAAGTAAACCCGAAGCACGCTTGAATATCTAAAGTATCAAAGTCAGTAACTCTAAAAAAAATCTAAAATCGTGTGTTACATACGGATCGAGAAAGCGTTCGCAGTAAAGACGAAGTAGAAAGTTAGAAAAGATACACAATAAAAACTGTTTCTTATAAACGGATACCAGCGTATAATTTGATTACGCATTGTGATTAATGTAACAGTTATAATCCTCTTACCGTGTCTGTATGTGTGTGCGTGTATGATTGAATTAGATCATGATTATTAGTTTATTTTCGTCTGAATACTTCCGCGTAATCGATGAATCGCGAAATGAGCGCGTCTGGTTTTTTCCGATTTGACGAGCTCGTCTAATTTTGGAGCACATCTGCGGTGGTTTAGATTCGAAAGGGGGCCCCTGGTTTCTTTCTACGGATAATGAAAGAGGAGAGACCGGGGGTCTTTCGAGGAGGGTCACGCGCTTCCTCACGCGTGCACGGAATAATCTCCCTGGCCGAACAGAGCAAAAAATGCTCGAGAGAGATTTACGTTGAGCGTACAACTGTCACGAGAAACTCTCGAGTGCGCTCGCGGCTCGTCGAGAGAAAGTCTCTCTTTGCGGCATGGCGGCATGGCGATCTGACTCGAGCGCGTAACAACAATGATATAGTCGGCTATATATACGCTGGATATCGACACCTCGACAAGCCCACTGGCTTTTCCAGGAGGCAAACAATCTTTGTATATCCAACCCGTCCGTGACCATTATCGATTCTCTTTCGAGAGCCATGGGGAGCTCTCGAAGGTGAATGGACGATGGGAGACAGCGAAGAAAAGAAGAGCGCGAGAAACGAATAAAGCGCCGCACGCTCATTTCATAACGTTTAACAAATATCAAGGTGATACAGGGAGGGCGAGAGACTGTTTACGGATGCTAATTCGCTGCCGGTGGGTAAATGATTTAATGGGGTTGTCAAGGCGGATATTCTGACGCGCCGCCACGTCGCGTCGTGTCCGCGTCGCCATGAGCATCGACCCTTATATACGTCGCCTCCGATATTAAGCTCTAAGTTGTACGTTTTGTCGCTGTGTACACTGGGATTTGGCCCGACTTCCCGAGCAAACACAGTTGCACCCCGACCCCGCGACGCGCCACATAGGGAGCCGCGCGTTTCTCACGCGACGCAATAACACGGCTTGGAGTAGAGATACGCGATGGATCATTCTTCTACCCTGCAATCTCGAAACGGAAAAACTACTGTCGGAATTACCCACGGCGATTTATAGGCGTGTATACGAACGTGTCAATGTCTAAATCGTACGCGATGAAGATAGGAACGTCGTTTGAGAGAACGCGTCGGTTCTAATTTCTGAATAGCAGCGTGATGAAATTCGATCCGAACACGTGATCCCGCGAGCTTCTCTCCCAGGATAAATACGTTCGTTTCATTGAATGGCGCGTATTATGTATATGCATAGACGCCAGGTGAATTTCGTGGCGCCAAACGCGCGACACGAACAGAAGACACACCACACACAACCCCCCCTTGGATTCATCTATACGCAGAGATTGCGAAGTCACCAGTGTCATGCCCGCGTGTATGTACATCCGCGGTGTGCGGCAACTTAAGCCCGTATCAGACTACCGACTGCGAAGGCCGACCCGACTGCCGATCGCGACTGCCGACTCTAATCGGTCAATCACATTGCCCAATCTGTCACCAAGTCGCCGATGCTGACTGATCGTATTTAAGCGAATTTTAGTGAGAATATGGCATCAATATTACCGAAAAAAAGTATTCCTTTCAATGCATGCAAAATTTGAAAAAACGAAAAAAACTTGTTCTTCTATGTTTCGTGTTTATAATAGAAGAAACCCGATATAAAAAGCAAAGGTTATGGGTAAAGCCATGGATAGCACAGAGGCAAGAACAAGGAATACATCGCAATTTTTTTACTGAGTTAAGTCTTGAAGATCCAAACAAATTTTGCAGGTATTTTAAAATTAAAAAATTAAACATTTTAGGTATTATAACTTATAAGAGTAGACGTGATATAAAGTTTTTGTTTTTATTTTGAACAGATGTTTGAGAATGGACACTGCCACCTTTGAGGAGCTTCTTCATAAAGTTGCACCTTTGATTATGAAACAAAATACTCATCTTAGAAAAAATATCCCACCAGCAGAGAGATTATCTCTTACCGTATCCACAGGACACCCGCGGAACATTACAAATTACAACTAAACTATCACGTGATCGGAAACTGTATTTCTATTGGTTCCGACTTTGAGTCGGTGAGTCGAGAAATAGACCAAAGTCTAAAATGCGAGTCGGCCGACCAGTCAGTCGGCGCTTCGTTGTGATTGGCTAGATGTGAGCCGGCAGTCGCGATCGGCAGTCGGGTCGGCCTTCGCAGTCGGTAGTCTGATACAAGCTTTACGGTCGCGGTTACGCACGCAAAGCGTTAACTCATGCACGCATGTGCGCCCGCCCGCACGTATCGTATACGTACGTACGTACGCTATACATACGCCGTACCTACTGCGTGGTGTGTATTACAGCCAGGTGTAGAGCGGGAACACAGTGCTCGTGTTCCTGACGGGCGCGCGGTTCCCCCCCGTGACGCGTGTTCCGCTGGATAGGTGGAGTAGGTAGAAACTGCTGCACCCGGGAGTCTGGTTTACATCTGAACGTGACAAGGCCGCCCCACGCGCGCGCGCGCACCGGTTTGTCTTTATGTCATGGGAAAGTCTATACCGGCGAACGCACGAGCGAACGTCTAGATCCGACCGGGCGTTATCGACTATCGCGCGATATAGCCCGTGATATGAATGTCGAACTAATTGCGAGCCGCGCCTCTCCGGCGCCGGCATCAGCACCGGTACGTCGCCGATCCCTTTGAAGCGGAAAACCGGCGGGATTTTGCGCTGACGAAAAACTCGTATAACAAGCGCGCGCGCGACGTCCTGTTTATAACGACCTGCGTGCCATGTTTAATCAAAGGGATCGGTAAAAAGTTTCAATTGATTTTCTGCCAATATCTACACTTGTTCGGAAAGTGCATCGCTGTCGCTCTTCATTAATTAAGTGAAAGCGAGTGGATGTAATCGTTTTTTTTTAATGGTACTTCAATGTCATTATCACTTCTTGCTACGTAACACAGATGAAACTCGTACGATCATATATCTGCTCGCAATAAATCATGAAAAATAATCATCAAATGTTTAAGATCCAAACATTATATTCATTAAACTCTTCTGGTTTGAATTAGAAACGCAAATAATTTTCATGGGTATCGGCGCTCGTTATCTTCGACAAACGTCGAGACTTTCATCAGCGAATGAACTACGCATCTCCCTCTATCCCCCCTTTCGCAACCCTATTTGAAGTTTCCCCATCAGTCATCCTACAAGAGAGAGAGAGAGAGAGAGAGAGAAAATTTGCGCTTCTCGCATCCTGATATTCATTACAAATTCACACGAGCCACCAGTCAATGTTTGAAGCGTCGGAAAGTCGTGCTGTCTTTGTCCCCGTCTACGAATCGACAATTGCGTCGGTAGCGACGCAAACACGGACGAGCGCGGTAGACAATCAAATTTCAATTTAGATCCGTCGAAGCGCTACTTCCCGTTACACGGTTGAACAAGCAATCCTTTCCATTAATACGACAATGCTGCCGCGCGCTCTCTGGCGTATTTACCTCGCTCGTGCGCGCGCGGAATAGCAACGCCACATCATCGGCGCGGCGGGACGCTTGCACCCCACAACTGGAATCTATTTTCCATAAGTACCAGAGATCTCCAACCCCCCGTTTCTGTCGCTTCTTTCTCTTCCTCGCCGAGATCGTCGCGGGTTCACCGGCGAAAAACGTCCCGCTCTTTTTCGCGAGCACAAACACTAACAACAAGATCTATGAACCTTGCGCGAGAATGCGCGTCACGAGTACAATGCGCGCATTTTGTTCCGTCTCTCCGGCACACGCCGCGATATGTCACTTTGCATAATGCAGGAGTCCTTTCCTTCCGGCGCGATTTCGGGAGCGAACGGGAGGAAAAAAAGCTGCACCGTCTTTCGTCTTTTCCCCGCGAGTTCTATATATTGTAACGTTTCCTGCTCTTTGCCGGAGCACTCTGTAAACATGACACCACCGGAGATGACATGTAATATGTAAAACGCGTATACATATGTAATGCTCGGAAATAAGGTACGTCAAAATGCTGTTTGGTGATAGGAACTATATGCGTCCGCGATGAAATTTGATTAGAACAATTCATTTAATGGCGTTGTTGACGGCGCGTCCGAGTTATTACTTATACTATCAGACGTTATATTATTATGTAATATCATGTCGGGATAAAGTCAAATCGCGTTAACAATTAAAATCTATTTTTACGCCGGTGTGTCACAATATATTTTATGCATCGCACAATAAAAACGAAATTAGATTGCTACAAATATAATGACTGCGCTACAATTTCATTCTGCAATACGCAAAAAAAACAAACAATTACGTTAACGTTTTCCCTGCTTCGCATTATTCTAACCCAGTAACAAGATAGAGCTGCAGTTTCAGCCGAGACGGACTACGCCTTCGAGAAACGTATCAGAATCGAAGGGAGAGACGGGAGAAGCGAGCGGACGAGCACAGGCGAATGGAATCTACATATTCATCGGATCTTAACGGAACAGCCCTTGAGGCGTATGTACCGCGGGCGAACTTCCTCGCCGTGGAACATAGACAAAACAGGTTCCCGGCATAGCAGCGCATACGCCCTAACGGCTCACATATAATGGTGTGGATCACGGTGTGACGCTCAAAAATCGCAGAACGGACGAGCGACACCGATTAGATGAAATTCGCTCGTCGACGTGGACACGCGTACGCTCGGCGATAAAACGCGTTAAAAATGCAAAGAATTTTTTCTCCAAGTTACGAGTTCCCGCTCCCTCCCTCCTCTTCTCGTTTCTCGTGTACTTATTTGGTCGAACCGTCGACATAGATGAAAGCCAGAGGGAGCGACCGAAAGAGCGGCTGACGAGAGAAAGATCGAAGCAGAAAGAAAGACCATCTGCATATTCATCGGCTTCTAGGCGCGCCGCCCTCGGGACATATACGTTGCGCGAACGGCTCCTTTTATACGAACGCTCCTCTCCGGAACTGGATGAAGGTGCATAACGCGCGCGTGTATATGTATATCGCACACTCGGTCAGATGAGATAGCCGTGCAGTCCTCGGCGCGCAACGCCGTCTTAATTAATTCTCGCAATTTCCTTTCGCATTACCGGTGGTATTACGCAAAAAGTTAATTACGTTACGGCACTACACCCTGCGGAATAGAGTAGCCTCGGGTATATATATCTACGATTCCGACGCCGTTCCGAGCCGTGCGCGAACGAGCACGATCGCGATTTGCAGTCGGACAACGACTGCATTTTTAAATCGAGGCATATCCGCGTGTCAATTAAATCCCGATTATCGCTCGTGCTTCCAATACCGCGTGATTAATGTATCGCCCGCATTCACGGGACGCGATATCGGTTCCCTTTGCTCTTCGTTCGGCGACGTAGCTCGAAAATGCGGCCGGATAGTCCTTCTCCCAGTTCGCCGGCTATCGGGAATAATCAATGTTGCCTACGATATGTGCATCGTTTCTCTATAGAGCATGCCATACCGCAAGCATGCTATCTAGCGGACAAAAACACTACGGTAGTTCAAAATCGGTCGCGCGATAACAAAGAAAGGATGAAGAAAATCGATGTGTTCGTAACATTATTGAGTTACCGCACATCCCAGCGATACTCGAGCGGCATTGAAAAAACAATTCTCCGTCGGCGCGTGACGAGAGCAGTGGCTTTTCGATCGGTCCTCTCTCTCACGATTGCTCGATCGAGCCGACACCGCCAGCAAGCCGCGAGGATTGTCCTAGCGAGAGAGGGAAAGAGACGCTGAGAGTGAACGAGAACCGGGCCGGATCTGCGGGGCATTATTTATTATTAACGATATTCATGTGCTTGTCAATAGCAGAGATTTCCACTCGGTGCGATGATATCGACTGACATGCGGTTAAACCGAGTGACATGCGGGGCTGCGGCGGAGTCAGCCGACGTCGACGTCGGCGTCGGCCCGTCCGCCGCGCGCGTGTGTCGTCCTTTCTCGCCCAACCCTCTTCCTACATTGTAAACGTTCGACGCTTTATTTACACGCGCTACCCCAGCCGGTTCTCAAATCGCACGCGCCATCGATTTCGATCAGCTTCGTGTCCCCAACGGGATTGCCTCGCCGAGAGTCGTCGCGCGCGAGAGCGACTTTCAAGCCGCCGAAATCGGCTTTGCGTCGGTAATTCACAGACACTTTAGCGCGGGGATGCCGTCCGATTAACTCGAAATGTGCCTCGATTAACCGTCGAAGCGTCAAAAAAATGAAACAAACCGGATATAAATATATCCGGCTTATCGCCACGAAAGTGGCAGGTTCGCTGTTGCCACACGCTCGAGCGCGCAATTCGTTCTCGAGTGATTACTTTCGAAGATGTCGTCCGATGTAACCTGATTTCGAACAAATAATGGGTGATAATATACAATCTGAAATCATCCGAGCAATCAACTCTCAACGAACAAAAGCAGATTACACAAAGAAAATTTTCTCTTAGAATTTTAAAATCATGGTATAGTTGTGGGACAACATGTATTACGAAGAATTGTATGCGAGCTATTCTGATTATGGTAGATATTAATTACTAAAATATATCTAGTTTCAATAATTTTTTAAAAATCACCAATCTGCTTGGTAATTTTTATCGCGTTGTTTGTAAAATGTCTTTTGTATATTTCAAAAATTCCTTGGTTGCCAACTTGTCCCAAGTTTGTAGTGAATTTAACGGTAAAATATAACAAAAAATTCTTTCCGTATACTCGTACAAAAAACAGAACAATTCAAAATTGCGATACTTGCGATGTTAGATTCGTTACAATATATAATATGTTCGTGAAACAATGCATCGCGAAAATGCATTAAAAAGATCGCCGGTTTGTTAGCCTCCCTCGCAATTATTAAGTATTTAAAAATTGCCCCAATAAATGTTCGAAGCATATTTTCACCCAACGCGCTTCTCTCGTACCGCGTACCCAAGCCCACTGTGCCGTGGAAAAAAATTAACTGCACTGCATTACGCTCGTTAACTTGTCGAGAGCGAAAGCAAAGAGAATACCGTGGATTGTGTATAAAGAAGGGCTCTCCACACGGAATCGATCCGGAAGTTCTTGCCGATACTAACAAAAGTTTAGTCGGCGCCAGAATTGGTTTCGGACTTCCTCTCGGCGAGTTCGTGCCTTTTTCCTCAATTTTTTTATTATTCGCGTTTCGATTTCCTCTATGCTGTGCTTCTTGCCGATTAAACTGCCGAACAAATCTTAACAGTCATTAAGGCCGATAATTACGTGCGAGATTTTATGAAATCCCAATTGCCATTAGAACGTTTATCGACTCGAGTTGCAATAAAAGTAAAATCAACGAGAACGATCGCAACAACGTCGAGACAAACAGAGTTATCGGTAAGAAAACTTTATTACGTATTGAAAAAGTCTTCTGCAGTTTGTCGTAAAATGTTTTCTTCTTGTTGAGCGACGTAGTGAACGACAGTTCTTTATAATGAACTTTTCTGTAACCCTCTACAAGACTTTCTATATACTCTCCGTTCCAAAATGTGTTATCTCGCGACCGAATAAAGTTAGAGGCTACCTTTCTGAATTTCAATGTTGAAGGGGCTAGTGGATAAAGTAAAATACCCGATCAGAGAAATAAGGATAAAGTACTTTCATTTCCCGCGAAAAGGGATCCCTAGTTTTTAGCATTTATTAGAAGCTCGCACTCGTGTATTGTATTACTTACGCCCGTATGTTTGTTTATCTACACGACAATGAAAATTATATCGACATACCTTATAGAAACTCGCCGTAATAATAAAATAAAGAAAAATTTTGTTTAGGAATTTATAGTAGCATGTTGCGATTTAAAATTTCTATAGGTACATCCCCGGGTACATCATATTTTAAAATATAATGTAAAATAAAAAACTTCATCGTTTATTCTGTAATAGTCTAACTGATTTTTTATATATACAATCGTTTCTGTCTTTTAATTTTAATTAAAGTCTAGACAAATGTATTAAATATATATGTATCTAATTCAGCATGTTATTCCGAGATTTACGTGTTTCTCGTACATGATTTCGAAAGCGGAACAAAGCTTTAGACAAAACGAGATCCGATTTAAATACATCAGCTGAAACTGATGAATATTTCACGGAGAAATCTATCTTCCAGACAATGGATTGCACTTAACTAATACAAAGCACATGCAAGAATGCACATGTATATGCAAAGTTGGGAAAATATATCGCGTATAATAATGCGCAAGCAGATCCATAAAATGCATCTTTTCACGCGCTATGCAAATGCATGTTGCATGCATCTCGCGTACCTGGCCCATCAGCAGTTGGTTTTGAGTAGCGTTGTGCAATAACGTCAACATTGTCCATTATCGAAAATTGACAGATCTCACGTTGTTGTTCGTACAAAAGGCGAGACGATCGGCGGATTAGCAGATCAGGGTATTGTCGCTTCGGAAGGGAAGTCTGACTGGCTCAACGTCCCGATGATGCCTTTATCAGGCACTGATAATCACTGTGGAATGCACAAAGCCGATCGTAAAGTTCCAATTAACGAGGAAGGGATCTCCACGGACGCGTATGATCAGACATCGTTGCGAAGACGATCGTCGAATAAACATGCCCGACTTATAATTAGGGAGGCTACCCTTGTTACACTGCTAATGCAAATTCCTCGGATTTTATTGACATTCTTCATAAGATTCACCTTCTCAGCGTTTTTTACTTTAACTACCTCTTTCGACGGACATACTCCAACGTGGTAATTACGCCACATTTAAAAGAAAATTGTATGTTTATTGATCGCTACTTCGTAATTAATATAATTCCTAAAAGTGACTTTGATTAAAGTGCAAATAACATTAACAGATACAACTCCATGGGTTTACTATAAAATCTCCTACTTAAATAGAAATGAATTTAGTAAATTTTGTTCTAAAAGCAAAACGCTCTTGAAAGCCTCTTATATTCTTGAGTAATTTGCCGTAGTACGGTAAAAGGATCAAAAGAGGAATTCCACAAAAGAAACTGTGATGCCATGTTACGAAGAAAATTACTTTCGGCATAAATATGCGAGCTTTTCGCAAGGGATCATATAATACATCTCGAATCGATGGCATTGTGTCTTCGAATACGCGTGCATCGGCATAAGTCTTTACGCTCGGAATCATTTCGGGCGATAATATTATACGTTAACGAACGATTTAACGCTTACCCATACATTATTTACCGCATGAGCCGACTAACGCGCCGCGAGGTTACAGAAACTTTGGATCTCCATCTCGTTCTTCGTAGAAATGAGAGCCCCACGAAACGATAGAATATTCCGTTCTGCCGCCTCGATAAACCCCACCGTCTCGATTCCAAGTTGGCGCATTTTACGACGGTTACCGCCGCGCCGCGCCGATCGGATTATATTCTCCCTCGGCACGAAATCCGCTCTCGCACTCGCCGTTCGTTTTGATAGAGAAAAGCTCGAGTTTCCACGAAAATAATAATGAGCGCGGGCGAAGTAGGTCAAGCTGTTTGCTCGGATCGCGAGGGGGTCACGCGGAATCAATAGGACTTAAATAATGGGACTCATCAGGGTCCTTAACAAAGCCTCATTGTGCCGGCGCGTCGTTATCGCGTAACACGATACCGTATCCTTTCAAGTATCCGGAGATGCTTTTCTTCGCGAGACCTGTTCCTACTTCATCAAGACGATACGAACAGGTACGAGGCCCACACCTGAAGGATCGAGTTTGTACCTTGAATGCCGAGGGAAGAAAATATGAGGCGTTTAGCCTCAAGTGTGATATATAATAAAACGCAGAGCAATCATACTATAATTCGGAGCATTGCGGCGTGTGTGGATTCATCGTCAGATAGACATCCTCGTTACCGATCGCGCGAAAATAGCTCAAGGGCGAAATTGCGTTCCGCAATCAGTGAATAAAAGTTTGATCTATATATGCGCGCGCGTGTCAGCTCTGGCTCGACATTGACGAACCGACCGTGTGGAACCAGAAAATATCAGTCTCTCGTATTACCAACGAAGGATTTGCCGCCAAAACGATATGGCCGATGATAATTCCCCGCGGCCGCGGGCTCTGAAATCGAGCTAAAAAAATGAATGCGAGCGTGCGATATGTGCGGTGCGTAGGTGCGTGCACGTGAATACGCGCGCGAAATACACGCGCGAAACCTTGGCTCGTGTAGAAACGAGCGACAGTGGTGGTCGTGCCGAATATAACGATTGCCGCCAAATTGCAGCGCCCCGTTCTACTTGCACGCGAACGACCGCGCAGGTACCGCAAAACCATAACACGACACCGTATAAAATACAGTACGATGCCGCCGCAGGCCGTCATCTGCCCGTGACGGCAACAACCTCTTCAAGCCGCCACCCCCGAAGCTGATTAATTGCTACACGTGTCCGTCGAGCGCGTGTTATTTTTCAGGGCAGCGAAACACCCCCTCCGTTTTGAAGCCTCAAAGCCGTTCGATCATTCGGAGATCGAGCTACCGAGATACAAGTTCTGGTCTACCGTACCGTGCTATAATACATACCTATGAATCATAATACGTCTGTATTTAATCCTATATAAAATGCTCGCGGGCTTGCCCGGTATAATTTCAAACTTTCTGCGCAGCCAAGTAAAGTAAACTTTGCAGCAACAAGTATTTCATGTTACAGTATCTCTCTAAGATTAAAGAGCTTTAAAAAAAAAGCTTTTTCAAAATATTAAATATATATATGCCAAGAAGAGAGAGAGAGAGAGAGAGAGAGAGAGAGAGAGAGATTTATACAACTATACATTTTAAATAACCGCGACACGAAAGGTATCCATTATATGGAATATTTGAAATTCACTCGAATTCCCAACTTTGTCAACGCATCGTTTTTTCGCTCGCCGAGTCGAGTACTAATTTGCGAGTGCAAACATCGGGGCGTTTAATGCGCGTCAGTACTTTCGCCTGCTGACTTTACGCTTCACTTTTCCCCCTCGTTCAATGCAGCGCGCGAAAGGGTCGCGACGAGAACGCAACGCAACGCAACGCGGCTCTATAGCCGAAAAGGGCGGTCCAGGAAGGCCTCACGCGTTTATCGGCATCGACGGCGAACGCCGCGCGGCGTGTGTCCCCTCTGTCGAAGCCCCGGGTGCAATATCGCTCGTCCCGCGCGTTTCCTCAGCATAGAAACGCCGAAAGCCTGATAACGTCACAAGAGTGGATGGCGTCTCCTCTCCGCCCCCGATGACGGGCACAGGCACCCCGTACGCTTTGTTATTTCTCCTACAGTCTCTTTTTTTTTTTTACTTCTTCCTCCGTGAAAATATTACAAGCTCGACTGCATCGGTGGTAGCTGTGTCGCTGCTGCCACCGCCACCGCCACCGCCACCGCCGCGCGGGGGTGCATAAATTTAAGGAAATTGTTTCTACCGTAGCGAGGCAACGTGAATGAGAAAGTACCTCGCAACTAATACGCGAGCCGTGTCCTTGCGGTCGTCGAGCTTGTCTTAACGGCTGGCAGGTCTCGAAAATTGGATCCGCCTCGATCGGTCGTTCGTAATCATGAAATCTCCGCAATTTTCCTCTCTCTCTCTTTCTCTCTTCCTCTCTTACTCCAGTGTCGGGAAATTGGATGAACAAGCTGGTTACGCTTTCGTAATGTCGGCTATATATGCGTCTATACCGACGTGATATTAGATGTGAGCACGTAAAATAAGCTGTGCATGTGCACATTTCGCGATACGCGAATATGACTCGTTCGTTTCACTAAGCACGCTATGCGAACTGATTTCGATCATATTCTCTTCCTAACGTTACCATATGCGCGCTTTAGAAATTACGATAAGAAATATTTTAATAGGATATATTAATGCGCTTATTCTTTCCACGTAGAACAAATTCGCCGCATGAAAATTTGATATCAAATATAAACTTTCTGCTTTCTGTACAATCCGAAGATGGACAGAAAAATAGATAATTGACAGACAATTATTCTTGTTACCATATTAATCATCGATCATCGTTTTAATATATCCGCAATGTCTTCCGAGAAAGCTTCAGTTATTTTTGCTATTCATAAACGTCCATCAGGCCCTCAGCGCGTACTGACCCAGGCCACGGGTCCATCACGGCAACGTCGATCGCTCGGTAATTTCCTTCGCGGTCTGCTTACCGTGCAATCGAGTCGGTCAAAGGCGATGCCCATCGGCCGCCAATATAATTACTAGCCGCGTCGTATGCCGCGCCGTGCGCCGCGTCTCGCCTATCGTATACGCGGCTCGCATATGTGCTGGCCGCACGTTGCGTTTGAAGTCCGTTCGGAATTGCCATTAGCCCTGCCGGCCGATACAAGGGATCTCACCCCGTGCCGTAAAGAGAGAGAGAGAGAGAGAGAGAGAGAGAGAGAGAGACCCTCCCCACGAGAGAACGACTGGCCGGTAGATCGGCATACAGGGTGGGCGAAAGCCGGTTATTGAAATTCTAAAATGATTTTACACCAAGTGACAGGTAATAACCAACGCTTCACCAACGACTTACGAGCGAGCGCGGTATAACGATGTGAATATTTAATCCCGCGAGTCAGTCTCGCGTCTTTGCCTTTTAGCGCAACTTGGCTCGATCGAGCGCGCGTCCCGAGGCATTGACGAGGCTTGAAAGATGGGCATTAACGAGCATTAACGATGAACGAGGCTGGCGCCTGCCTATATACTGACGATAAAGTATTTTTCGAGCAGCGGTGCAGCGGTGTAGAGAGTGTCGATTATCGAGCTGCCGATTACATGAAATTTTTATCAAGTATCGAATCGCTTCGTGAGCAATGAGTCATGTCGTGTTTAACGTTTCTGAATTACGGCGGTGACAGTAGTGCCTACTAGTGACAATGTCCTTGTAAAACGTTAATTTATTTATACTTTCTCTTTTCTATATATATATATATATATATATATATAATCAAAATCTCCATTAATGTTCACTTCTAATCTCATTTTCTATATTATTTTTTTCCTCTTTCATTCGAAAATTTATACAAACTTTACACAAAAATAAAATATATATTTGAATGCAAAATTATAGGGCAGTTAATGAGATAATAAAATTTTCATATTTCATGTGACAGACATAGGTATTCCTTGTAAACTAACTTCATTAACTATAACCGATTGTCACTAACATTCTATTATATCACTTGTATCGTAAAGATGATGTACAAAAGACGCGCGTTCGCGTTTTCTCGTGCAAACGAGATAAAAGTCGTCACTTTCTAATTACGGAATAACTGTGTAAACATAAAATCAAAGTCGCGGTATACGTAACGGTTTAATCGGAACGCCGAATCTCGCCCGTACGCGATAGCAGGCGCATTATCTTCATACACGCTCCAGAGGAGGTAGAGAACAGAGGGAAAGAAACGGACAAAAAGCGGCGGAGGGAGAGGGTGATACGCGTATCCAGCGACCCGTCAAAAATGTGGGACAGAGCACGCCGGCCCCTTTTTATTTTTCTCCTTTTTTTCCACTGCAAATAGCCCGCATGCATCACGCGGATCCCCAGCTCCCCGTTTACAAGGGAACCAGAGTTCTGGAAATGATGGCCTCCGTGGAGAAGAAGAAAGGCAGAAGCGCGCGCGGCGTGTATCGCGGAGTGATACGTGTGCGTACGTTATATTTATTCTCCGTCTCTGTCCGCGGAAGTACCCATTCTCTCCCTCAACCCTCCGAGAGGGTCCCGAGAAAAACCCTCACCTCTTTTTCTCCGTTTCTCTTCGCCCACACCCGCTATATATTCCCCACTCCTCCCTTCTCTACCTTCCAGCGTAACCGCGCGGTATATATCAACAGGGTTCTCTCGCCACTCTGACCCAGAAATATACTTGGAGGTGCTCCCAAAGTCGCCGGAACAGGGAGGTTACCTTCGCGCGAGGGTGGTTGCTCCGACCGGGGCGCGGAGCGTCACGACGCTCCCTCGCATAAATTCCCGGACAAGGCCGAGAAAGGAAAACGAGGAGCCGAGAGAAACCTCTTTTAACGCTTCTTAAAGTCATAATAATGCCGGCCGATGGCAGTTACCCGTCGTTAAGCATTGCGTTCTCGTTGCGTAGACATTTACGAAGGATACAATTTACGCGATGTCATCGCGCGACTCGTTTTAAGTCGCGCGATGCGAGAATTCAAAAGCACACACGAGTAAAGTATGTCGCCCCGCGGCTACCTATCTCTCATCACAGAGGAATCTACAAGCACGCGGGGCTCTCTCTGCGCGAGATGGTATTAATAGCGTCTTAGCGAACGTCAATGGCCGCAGAAGTCGTTCACCACCAAGAAGGAATACTGCTCTTATTAAGGTAAATTTCAGCGAAGCGACGTGGCGACACGAATACAACGGAGACACGTTCCAGCACTTTAAGAATTGTTTGTCCGAGACTCCGGCGTCTCGGCGCATAAATTTTAATTCGCCGCCGGGGTAGATATTGCTATAGGGAAAACTTCAGACGTCCCCGCCTTCCCGCTTTGATTGTAATGTCGTTTCCGGTAAAATTGTTTGGCGAAACCGCCTCTTTACGGCTTCCTTAATGCCTCAAATTATTTTCAAATTTACGAGCGTCTTTTAAAGCGTCTTTTACCGCTTTTACACCCGAAAAGTTTTTATTGCTTGTCAAAGTATACCCCTCGCTTTGAACTGTGCTTATCTAATATCTCACAAAGCTCACGTTGCTTCTACAGTTATTTTACGAACATTGCGCAACAAATATAAATTACAAATTTTAAAGCCAATCTATATATATAAAGGAAGATGTCCTGACTGACTCACTCACTCACTGACTCATCAACGCCCAGCCCAAACCCCTGAACCGAATTTTTACCAAAAGTATATGAAATAGGGGTAGAATTTTCCGGGGAGTGCCACTATGTGTATAGTTTTTTGTTACCGATTTTTTTGGGAACCGGTATCTTTTTGAAAATCGGTTACGAAATATTTCCAATTTTTTAGGAAATAATTTAGTGAATCTCAAAGAATTGTATACGACGGAATTGAACTTCAGTAGATAAAAAAGTAGTATTTTTCAATTTACAGCATTTTAGAGAGAAAGAGAGAGAGAGAGAAAGAAAGAGAGAAAGAGAGAGAGAAAGAGAAAGAGAGAGAAAGAAAGAGAGAGAAAGCGAGAGAAAGAAAGATTTGATTTGATTTGATTTGATTATATTTATGCCCTAGTCGAGACTTTAGGCAAATCTTGATACAATAATATATAAAGACTGCAGAATAATACATAGCAAAAATAAATAAGAATAGAATTAAAATAAAAAAAAAATACAAATAAAAAATGAACAAAGAGAGAGAAAGAGAAAGAAAGAGAGAGAGAGAGAGAGAGAGAGAGAGAGAGACTATTTGCGTGTCTTATTACATATGTCCTCCTTAGCGAAGCCCGGGTAACCAGCTAGTTATTTATATTTATACACATAAAAGAGAGACTAAATTTTATCAATTGTTGGAAAATTCTGAAAAAAGTGCTAATTTCAATGTATAAGATTAATTCGTTTGTAGAGAAGATATTTAAACAGCTTCGAAAAAAAAAGGCCCAATCACTTTCCTTCATTCTCCGTTCTTTTCCTCAACAAATCCACAAACGGGAAGAATCTGCGTATATTTTCACAAGAATGACTTTTCGCACTCCATCAGCGACATCGACGATGTTGATGGTATCGGCTATCGTCGACGGAGCTGTCGCGAGACGTCGCTTCGGCGACTGGGAGAAACGCAAACGTCGTAACTCTTATCGCCGCGATTCAAAACACCACGCGGCGTGGAACGGGGACTTCGCAGCAGTTAAGAGTTCGAATGGAAGAGAAAAATGTTAAAAGGGGAAAAGCTTGCTGGGGTAACTTTCAAGTTATGCGCGATAGGGAAGGCGGGGGAAAATTATGAGAGACGGCACTCAGGCATTGGGGCCTCCACCGATCAAAAATATTTTTCCAAGCGCCTTTTCTAAATTATTCACACACTTCGTCCGGCGTGTCAAAAGAATCTTTCTGTAGGACTCATTATATCGGCAAAATTGTCGCAATAAAAGAAAGCGACGGTGAGAACGAGAACGACTCAAACGGCACGAAGTATTTATAAGTGATATTCAAAAAAAAGAAAGAAAAAAGCGATTGGACGCGAATCTATAGAAAGTTTTCTGCCAACACCTGCGATAAAGCTATTCGTAGCGCGAATAGTTGGCGATGGTTTTTTTATAGTGCGATCGAGAGAAGTTTCTCGATCAAATTACTGGCATATTCCTCGATGTATTCACTCTCACTGCCACCCTGTTCGCATTCCTTTTCCGATCATTTTTAATGGCTACTGTACGTAGAAAAGGTATCGCCGATCGAGTTTCTTTGCGACACGGAATTATATTGAAATAATTAATCCTTGAGCGGAGAAAAGAGGAGCAGAGGGAAAAATAGAGCTATTGAATTTCGTCGGAGAACAAATTCAATTTGCTACTTAAATGCAGGCTGCAATACTTAATACACGTCTTACTTTTGAATAACAATGGCTAAAGATCTCGTATAAATCAGCAATATATCTCTAGCTAGGGGATGCGACATGGAAAACAGACTGATCGATAATCTAACAAAAGGAGAGAATGCGCGAAAAAAGGCGATATTGATTTTCCATTTCTTATGCTTCGGCCATTGTAATGTAGTGGTCTATCGTCAGTGCGTGCAGCAAGGAAAAAAAAAGAAACCGCCGGCACCACCCTCGCCCTTTCGTCTGCGTCCAATTTCGCCCCCCCGTATGGGTCATTACTTCGTCGTAACCCTTCTTTAAGCGCGGTTCGCCTGCAGACCCCCAGACTCGGTCACGCCCAGCGCTATCTTAACGCCCGTTTTCGGGGTTTCGGTATTTTTAGCGCGCCACAAACACGCGGATAATATACCTGAGGAGAGAACCGTGGTCTCGGGCTGATCTATGGTTTCGAGGAACGAGATGGGAAGGCAAGGACGGGCGGAAGGGACTACCGATGCGGCGGCCGCGGGACGAAAACTCCAACGGTGCAATGTATAAAGATAGTCATCGCGGAGTCGGCCCCAACGCGGTTTCGCGTTGCGCCGAATGCTCGACACGCATCACGCTCCAACGGCGCGGCGCGCGGAATGGACCTTTCCCGTAACATCAGTATTTATCGTGCCCACACCTCTTATACCTTCTTCCCGTTCATCGTGTCCAATGTTTAGATATGCCTTGATGCCGTCGAGTTATCTCATCGTTCGAGTCGCCAGACTCGCGTTATCTCGCAATAAGTATATACGTTTGCGATAAGACGCGGCTACGTCGCGTGCCAAAATCTGTGGCTATATTCTTCGTGCTAGCGTTTTGGTATGTTGTTATCTTTTATCTTGCACCGCAGATCTATAATAACCTGGCTATTAGCACCTTTCGTGTAAATTCAACCATGCTAAATGCTATAGGTCCCTATTCTCATATATTTGATGTACACTTTTTATGTACACGTACGCACACATACATTCAATCTTCTCTACAATTTCTTAAGTGCCTCCAACTCAAAATAAAACTGATATTGACGTGCTTTATATTATAGTCAGTCTGCGTAATTTATGGCATGTTATATGTTATTTTCTCATTTCGTGACAAGAAACGCAAAGCGGTAGAGCGAGAGAGAGCAACGTTGCATGATCCAAAGAAACTAGAATTATGTGCACGGTTAAACAAATGTCGCTTAAATGTCCAACGTGAGGACAATATGAGCGATCCTTTGCCGTAACTTGTACCAGGCGGCCACGGAATCAAGCCGTAAAAGCCAAGCGTGCACGAATATAAACATTTCGTCGCGAGCGAGCCGGGACACAGTTCAAATGATTTTCTGTGACGCGATCGCGCGCGTACACACACACGAGCCCGAAAGATCTCTCCACCGCGCGCGGCAAGAAATCGCGGCAACAAACGCGAGCAGCCACTTCGGTGATTTACGAGGGCGTTCAACGTGCCAAGCTGGTAATGGGCCGATGGACCAGACCACGGCCGAGCTCAAAGTCTGGCGTCGCGCGACCGTGAAACGCCCAGCGCCCAGCGGGTCCGCTTGAAAAACCGCTACGAAGGAGAGCACATCGCTATCGGTCTTACCATGCTCGAACGATTCCGCGCATCCTGTTTGGTCGCATGTTTGGAGCACGTGGTACCCCATTCTAAGAGAAGTATATATCACGACAAATTTTCATTCCTATCACATTTTTAAAATCATTTTTAGTTTCTATTTACCCCTGACGTATTTTAAAAATAAAAATCTATACTTTTGAATTATTCCAGAAAAAAATATTAACCAGCTTAGACATTAATTACGATAAGATCACTACTGTATGTTTACGGATACAAAGTGGATTGTTCACGTCGACAGAATTGCGATCAAAAGATAGTAATAATAATATTTAGTTATTCGAGATACGTGACGCGTCAAAGGCCGATAAAGCTCTTCGCGCGGCAGTCGATCATTATAGTCCTCGATACTCCATTTAACCCGCCCCCCCCCGCTATTATTCCTAATTTAGATGTTAGTAGAGTATCCCTCGGCAAATTACGTAAAACTCATTATTACGATAGCAATTGCCGTAGCTGCAGGACGTAACAAAAGAAGGAATCCCGTAATTACCATCCTGGGAAGAAATTCCGCAGTATGAGCTCCGATCGATCTTAGGTTTACGCTCGGATGCATCCGCGCGCATCCGGTTCGTATGCGTTATCCCCGGTGAAGAAACATCCCTGCAAACGGCAGCGAAATATCGTAAAACCGTCGGTCCCCGATAATTAATAGCGCTCGAAGAGCGCGGGGCCGCCATTATCGATGGGAAGTAATAAATAATCATTCTATTTCAGGGAATGTTTATCATGGGTCGTGACTCTTTATTGCCTATGCCACTCGATTGCACATTGCGCAACGGTTTTCTATTGTCTCCGCGTCGCCATGCCTTGTCGGAACCTCGTAAAGCGTAAAAATACAACGTCCGTTTCCTTTTCGCGCATTCTTTGAGGCCACTCGATAATTGACAATCGTTATCGTCAATTTGCTCGTCGTAAAAACGCGCCTCGGGAAATATAATCAAGAATGTCTTCATCGATTGCGAGTCATCAGGTCTAAGTGCATTCATGCGTTAGCATATCGCGCGTGCGCGCAAAGAAAAGTTCTATTGAATAAAGAAAGATTGAATATCGCGGTTAATCGTTTTCGCGCTACCTAGAAACAATTAAAGTACCGAGAATTGCATTAGATCAATTTATTAACATCGCGAGAGCAATGCTGGGTGTAACCACGGAGCAGACTTCTAAGAATCTTTTTGAAAGACTGTACTAACGAAATCAATAAAGATTTATTGGCGATAAATTACACTCGTAGAATATTCTCGCCGTTACTCATCGCCCATATCAAAGCAGCGAGGAAATCAATAGCGAATAGATGAGCGTAAAACGCGGAAGGACTTGCTACGCGAAGTCGCGGCTTTTAGAGCTTTAATTCGTCCCGCGGCGGAGGAGACTTCAATCACGATATTACAGAATCAATGGATTTCATGGAAAGAAAGTACTTTTGCCTTTTACTGCATTTCTATTGGGGAAAGGCGAGAGGGAAGGAGCACGGAAAAAAAGGTCCGCATAAATATTCTTGTACCTTATCCGCATTTGATACAATTCTTTGTGCTCCTACGAGATTACGCGAATACGTCGAATTTTCACGGGGATGGATCTCGTTATCGACTCGATAACCGTTGCTCCTATATAGAGTATCGCGGTACAAAGAGCGCAGAGCCGTGATCCTGCAAGATCATATACTTTTCTTCCCCCCCGACATGCTTCTTCGTCCCCGTTCTAATAAGTGCTCGTTCATTAAAAATAACGAAGGCCGACAGGAAAGCAGGCTCAATAATTGAATTTCCAATACCTATTTACCTTTGCAGAGACGATGAGACTGGCTACAAAAGGAGGAGAGAAAGAGAAAAGGAGAAGAGAGAAAGAGAGAAAGAAGAAGGATATCGCCTCTCGGTTAACCCGACGGTCCTGCAAAGCTTCGCCACGCAATTACTTACTATACGACTCTCAAACGAAAACGAGCACCGAGAATCTTGCGAGCTGCCTTCCAGACGGAAGACGGAAGTCCGCGTAGCATTACACGTGAAGAGATAGCCGAAAATGCTGAAAACGTATCACCGCCATCCTCTATGACCGCACGCGAGCTTTTTCGTAGGGCACTTAATGGAGAACTCCTCCAGGATGGGCGGACGGGCGTCGTCGTGACCGTTTAACGGCGCGTATATATTTTTCCTCGTATCGTCCAGGAGGGAAAAAGCTCCGTTGTGCGAAAAGACCGCCCCTCCTTTAAGGGATGCACGAGGGAAAGAAATTGAAGGCAGAATAGAAAAAAGGAAATAAGAACGCACTACGCAACCGAGGATTGCGGGAAATAAGTAGCGCGCGCAACCCAACGGGAACGGCTGTAAGGGTGAGCCTTAAACCGAGAGGCGCGTTTCACCCCCGGCGGAATTTAATTTCGACGTTTTAAGAGGACCTTTTCTCCCGCTCGCCGCCCACCGTGGAATTCGCCTGTCGATAGGCGAAAGGAGTTTATTGACCTGTCTGTAGTAAACCCCGCGAGAAGTAGCCCCGTGTACTCACCGACCAATGCGCAACGAGCGGAGTTATTCTGCCACGTAGCTGCGATGATTCTGTAACAAAAATAAAAAATTCACATTAAATAGACGCTCAAAATAATCAATGTTTCAAAAAATAATTTTTACACGCGTCTAATTCGCCTTTTAATTAAATTTACTCTAATATAATTATCTATTTCCCCAGGAAAAACCTTTATGAGAATAAACTTTTATAAAAAGCTTTCTCTAATTATTTCTAACTTATCGAAATAAAACAGCTCGAATAAAAAAATGGGAAAAAACTATTTTTTAAGATAAAAGAAATAATACTCACCCCAAAGTTGCTCCGCTGGGGCCCGATGCCTTTGCCAGGCCTCCTCCTCCTCTCAGAACGTCTGATGTGTTGTCAAGCCTTCTCCTCCTTCTCTTTCCGTTGCACAGGACACTCGCGGACACTCGCGGACACTCGCGTTGTTTAATATTTCGCGATCACGAACAAATCAACACTCCCGAGATTAAACGATCTGCGTATTACTGTAACAAAAAAACGAAAGATTCAAATTAGAGATGCCCAAAATAACGTTTCAAAAAATACTTTTTACGCGCGTCTAATTTGGCTTTCACACAATTAAATATTTAATATAATTACCTATTTTTTTCGGAAAAAAATTTTTACAAGAATTATCTTTACAAGAATCTCTTATTAAAATTTTAGATTTTACGCTTTTTTCTAATTATTTCTAACTTATCCAGATAAAACGGCTCAAGAGTAAATGAGAAAGAACTATTAATTTCAAGATAAGAAATAATACTCACCGCAGGGTTGCTCCGTCAAAGCCCGATGCCTTTGCTAGGCCTCCTCCTCCTCTCAGAACAGGGTTAGGTTGTCAGGCCTCCTTCTTCTCCTCCTCCTCCTCCTCCACCCAGTCCTCTTTCCGTTGCACAGAAGCCGCTCACGGAACCGCTGTCCAATATATCGCGATCGAGAATGAGGTTATATCTGTAATCATACGATCACGACACTTTGTTAGACACGATGCCTAGATGAAACGATCTGCGTTCTACAGCGCACTTCTATTATTTAAATCCGACGATTCACCGCTGCTTTTCTCGCTGAGCGCGGCTAACTTCGTACCGACGCCGCGCAGCTACGACGCGAGTCGAATCAACGCCGTCAACAGCCGAATTGAAACGAGCAAACCGTTCGAAGATTTACGGCCAAAGCACATATAACATGGCGTAGCGATACACGACGGTCGTAGTCCTCGACGCCTCGACCTGACAAATCAGGATACGCCAAAGCTTGTGCATTACTTTACGTCCACGACTACGACTGTCATATGTCATGCTTTGGCCATCATACATCATACGCTCGAGCGCGCAAATTCCGCGAGAATTTCACAACGACCAATGCAATTAAACGGTCGACACACCATCACACATCATCGCGCTTCATTTATATTCTAAATCACGCGATTCACATATTCCGTCACATTAAGGCCACGTTCCGTAACGCGTGCATTTTCTATAGTAAACGATCAGTATAGTATAGACTATTTTCTATAGTAAACGTTGCGTATATTATAGACAAATGCGCGCATATGCGCGTTACGGAACGCAGGGTGGATCGACGATTATCGCGTACCTACTATACGCCGTTCTCAAAATGCGAAAGTGACGGCCAGATTATTCGATGTGTCAATGAATAATCGGAACGGAATTACGAGAAACGGAATATTCGGCGTATTATATTAATTCTGTATTCATCTTTCTCGACTCGACTTTCTGTAAACGCGCGTGAGGCGCGTGCCTGCTGCGCAACGACCAGCGGCTTCGCCAACATTCGTGAGTCGCGAACAGCGAGAATTAGCGTCGATTGTGCAAACGGGATATAATCCCGATGGTTAATAAAGAACGCTGCAATTCTTTAAGAAGAATTAACGTGGTGTACGCCGAATAATATATATTCCGTTTCTTGTATTACGATAAATGGGCTGTTAATTAATTATCACATATCTTCCGCGATGTTTCGCGGATCCATATTAGCATATTGCACGATATAATCCCTCTCTCAATAATAATATTTCGATCTGGGAAAGAGACTAAGAGAGACGATTAAAATAATTTAAATGAAGAATAGTAACGCGAGCTTTCGCGGCGGTCGGCTTCATTGCTCGCTTGTTTCTTTATAATATTTAATGATGTTTAATATATCTACCTACAGAATTAATGTACGCCAATACGCCGATTATTCCGAACATTCGATTTTTGTATTTCGATAAATGGGCTATTATCGCATATTCTTCGCATTGTTTCATGGACCCGTATTAGCGCATTGCCTGAGACGATAATTCTTTTCTCATTAATATTTCGATCTGAGTAAGAAATGATTTTAAAATAATAAAGTAATTCAAAATGAAGAAAAGTATCGCAAGTTTTCGCGCGGTCGGCTCTTTGCTCGCTTATTTCTTTATTCCGAGCGTGAATTATGGAACTTTTCGGAATTATGGATTCAGATCGGAATCGTTTAGTTATATATACCCAATTCTATTCTTAAGCAGTAAATACGTTTCGCGTAAGAAGAAACCGCGTGTACTTCGCTACCGTGTGTGTCTCTTGATATAATCAATAAATTTCTTTTTACGTGCGTTTGATATAAAATCGATATAATTTCGTTTTCACATATCTTTTCTCATGACATACAGAGTAAAACTTACATTTTATGTTGTCTTTCTTTGAAATAATTATTAAACAATTCGATCTAATTTAAATTTAAAAAAGTGATCTATATGTATATATAAACAAATATCCTGACTGACTGACCCATCAACGCACATCCCAAACCCCTAAACCTAGAAACAATAAAAATCGGGGAATTATATATATTCCTTCCATAAGCACCCTCTAGAAATTCAACCCCTAACGGGCTGAAAAAAGGTAAAATGTGTTTTCACAAATTCTCCTCAATATCTTTTAGGCTCGATGAGATATCGACTTGGTTTTTGCTTACAAAGGTTACCCATACAAATGCTTCAAAACATAATTCAAAAGTCAAAATAGATTTAAAGTTATAGTTACATACCGTAGCGAAGCACGGGTGTATGTGTATCAAGCAAGATGTTTAATAAATTAGTAAAACGAAGTGCTTCTAAAAAATTTTAAGAGCTAATCTTGCAATATATTTCGCTACATTTTGTGTTTCGCGAGGTAGAAGAGCACCTCGCGAGGTTAGAGGAGCACCTCGCGAGGTACAGAAGCACCCTCGCCTTTGTCGGGACATCGGCGATTTCGTTGTAGGTTTATCGCCGTGCACGCTGTGAAATTAGCGCGAGAACAATAAAATTCATAATTCTCATATAATAGTGTTCGTATTTAATGAAATAAGAGAATGCAAAAGATTACTTTGACAAATCATTATATGGTTTCCGGAATAGTTATTACCCCGAAAACATAATATGTTTAATAAATTAATAAAATGAAGTGCTTCTAAAGAAATTTTAAGGGCTAATCTTGCAAAATATGTCGCTACATTTTGTGTTTCTCGAGGTAGAAGAGCACCTCGCGAGGTACAGAAGCACCCTCGCCTTTGTCGGGACATCGGCGATTTCGTTGTAGGTTTATCGCCGTGCACGCTGTGAAATTAGCGCGAGAACAATAAAATTCATAATTCTCATATAATAGTGTTCGTATTTAATGAAATAAGAGAATGCAAAAGATTACTTTGACAAATCATTATATGGTTTCCGGAATAGTTATTACCCCGAAAATATAATATGTTTAATAAATTAATAAAACGAAGTGCTTCTAAAAAAATTTTAAGAGCTAATCTTGCAATATATGTCGCTACATTTTGTGTTTCGCGAGGTAGAAGAGCACCTCGCGAGGTAGAGAAGCACCCTCGCCTTTGTCGGGACATCGACGATTTCGTTGTAGGTTTATCGTTCGCTACCCTCGCGTCATCCAGCGCTTCATTCTTTCCCTCTTTCTCTCTCGTATCCGTCCCTCTCACCCTCAACCCTGGGCAGATCCGCTCTTCGTCCGGATGACTCAGGCGCGCGACGTCGAAGGCAGGCTTGCTTGAAGACCAATCGATTAATGAAGGTAAATCAGCTCGTCCGATCCATTAGCATTCGTTATCGTCAATCGACCGGCTTGTCCGTCGTCCCATCGTCCGTTTGTCCGTTGCGCCCGACCCGCATGACGTGTAACCCGAGATCGTTGGGAACCTCCGCCGTGCCTGCGTCGCGCGCGATTCTTTTCGAATTATGTCTATATAATATTATCGCGACGCGTGTACCACGGTACGCATACATATGCATGTCACGACCGCTCCGCTTCGTTCCGTTGCGTAACGCGGGAGCCGCACGGTTTCAATAGTCGCGCCACTGAGGGCCCCTTTCAGAGATTGTCATCTCTCTCCCTCGCTCGCTCTCTGTCTCTCTTTCTCCCCGCGGCACACTATACACACAATCGTGCTCCCGGGATCAAACCTGCCATCAACCATTGTCGGAGGTGGTCACCGTCGCCTTTGCACCGCGCGTACAGGTCGGTGATTGACAAAGAGCCGGAGAGCAAAATAGCGCGGGCTGCTCTCCCAGTGATCCCTTCGTCTTCATCTTGACTTCGAGAGCTTTGACAATCTAATTCATCTATCCCCGACTTAGCGAGACGCTATTTTTTTCTAGAATATGATTCCATACATGTAAAATAGACAGAGCAAAGTATATATTTATATAAAATGTATTTTTTATTCAAAATTTTCATTTAAAGTTAATCAACCTCCGTTAACGCTAACGAACGTCGGTCCAGTCGGCTTCAAAAAGCTGCAAACTTTATTCACGAAGGGATGCAGATTCTTGAATCATGAACGCGCCGATTAAGGCGTTAAAGGATTTTGCGCGTAACTCAAAAGGATCGGAGTAAGGCTCGAGAGATAGGTTCTCGCTTAATAATTTGTTAGCACTCCTTTTACGTATATTAGTCGGCAGTTCGTCCGTTATGCTGCAATTTGTTGAAATAAGGGTAGATTATCCCTCTTAAAAGGATACCGCCCGCATAAAGTATAATAAATATATCTTATAATCATTGCAATCGTAAAATGTACATTCATCTTTTGATCCTTGTAAAAAAAACCGAGAAAAAAACTTAATGAATAAATTTGGATTCTAAAGATACAAGTTGTATAAAATAAACTAATTTAAGAAAAAAATTAAAGACAATTCTGAATATCTAAAGAATTTTTAACTGTTGAAAAGAGATGGATAAATGAAAGAAACGGTAAACTTTTTTTGCATCAAGGAATTGTAAATTCGCGCAACATTGTCGGCTTATATATAAGCGTTTTCCGATACAAATGAGTTAAGACTCGTCGTATAAAACGATAAAAATAATATAATGGCAAAGCGGGAAAGCACCAAAGAAAATTTCAGTATTTCGTGAATTTGTATATGATATGTAGAAAAGAGGTATGGAAGTGACTCGTGATTCATAGCGCCAGTTTGAACGAAGAAATAAGTCTACGTCGTTCGTAACATATATGCCTAGAAAATCAACGTATCCAGGATTCAGGCAAAAGGAATTTTACCCATAAACCACAGGCTTTATCACGCCGTTTCTAGAAAAACGATCGCGCACGCTGAATACTGACTTGCCGAAATCGGGCAGTATCGAGGGTGGAAAAACCGTCGGGAATGGGTGAAAGAAAGGGGACAAAAAATCTCGGGACACTTTTCTTCTCGACGCCGGGGAAAGCGAGAGACCGAATTTCGGAAGGGCAAAACGAGACGAGACTCACAAATAAACGCGGAAAAGGTAGAACGGAAAGAGAGAGGCGGAGAGAGGTCTTTAATCGAAGACACGTCGAATCGATTGGCAATCGGCGGGGATTCGGCGAAAGGAGGACTTTACCGAGGCAGACCGGAGCAACGGCTCGTCGTCGTCGAAGGGAGATCCGGTTACAGATGGCATAAAACGACTGGCAGCTTTGCATTAGCTTCGGTAATGGCGTACGTGACCGCGAGCTTAATATCCCGACCGATCGTGCCCTTCGCCGTCACTCTTCCGTGCCGTTTCTTCGCACTCCCTTAACCGTGAACGTCCACGCCACGGTCGCAACAATCTAGACTTAGCATCGTTGTTAGAATCGATCCTGATCATTGGACGCTGCGCCGGAAATAGGAAAGAAGATGACAGAGAACGAAATGCAACAGATTGTTTCGCTTTTACGTCTATGTGTTGTTGTTAACACTTTTATTCCATAAAGACACTAATTAAATAAACTATTTCACTATTTTATTACAAAATTTCTCCGATAGAGATATTTTTCTAACAAAGTCCAAAATTACGTCTCAGAGTCTGATTTTTACATCTCATATTCCTGCCTTCGCGTACGTCACGGACGAGTCGATGGGAAATCGGCTCGATATCCGCCACCGCTGCCGCCACCACAACCGCGCTTCGGCGCGGGTGAGCATGGCAACTATCGACGGTCGGTGGCGGCGGAGATGGCGGCGTATCGGGACTCTGTGTGCGCGAATTTATATTCGTGTAAAATTAAATCACATAGGCGAGCGGCGGCGACGCGGTTCCGGCCACGCTCATATGCATAAAGAACCGATATTGTGTATCCCGGGCCCCTATCTCCCGTTCTGCAACATTAGCGGACGCCGCGCAATCCAGTTGATTATCTTTTAATTAAATGTTTGCGTTTTATCGGCACGACCCGACCTCGACAATGCACGCGGCAGCTGCACCAACCGGCCGAACCTCCATCGTCGTTGCAGAACAAACCAACCGACCGCCCCCTCCCCCTCCCCCTCCACACCGCCGGTCACCGCCACCCCGCCGCGCTAGCCCATCGTGGACCGGAAAGGGATGGCACGATGTGTCACACGGCTAACTCAATTATACTCGGTATAGCGAGAACGAGAGGTGAGCGCGGGAAAATATTCGCACGCGAGCGCGCGAGCGGCCGCGTCGCGCGATTTTAATCGCGACGCAGGAAAACGAGTTTAGCCGTTCGGCGGAGCTGATAAATGCTTATCTGGACGCGGCATTTTGATCACCGAGAAGCGCTCTAATTGGTGGATATGAAATATTCGACGTTCGCCAAAGTGAGATCGCGCGCGAGATTGCAGTATATTTAATCGAATGTTCGCGGCGCGGCGGCCGATTCGCGAGGGGAATTTATGAATATGAAATAGAAGGGGCCGTCTCTGTGTATACATATCCGTGATCAAATAATGCAGCGGCAGATAGATACACGTATATCTTTACTTACTTATTATTCCATATGTGTGTACATTACTAAAATTAAAATATATCGCGCGAGGCAAGTACATTACGAGACGCCAGTGTATAAACTACAAACAAATAGATTTTCGACACCATAAATCTCGTACCGTGTTTCCCAAAATGATCGAGATTTATGACGCGCGTTTCGAAACGTGTGTGCCTTATATTAGACTGATCGTATAAATTTCGCGATAAACATTACGCCGCGCTATAGCCTCCGTACGCGACAATACTATCTATCTTCCACGCAGTCACATTCCGTTCGATCCAGCGAATCTATTGTCTCGCGAGCGAGCTATAACAGTAACGGCGTAATCTAAATCGCGTCAGAATTTCGTACGGGCTATCCTCGCATGAGCGGCATGAGCAACGCGGTAACAAACAGTTCATACAGGATGTTTCGGCCGGGCTACGTCTTCCTTCTCGCTCAACAGCTCCGATATGGAGCACTCGCCGACGCACTCTCGGAGAGGCGGCGCGTCTCGTAAAATTCGTAAGAAAGACATAAAGTTAGTCCGCCGGCATCGTAAACACGTCGTAAGAAGATCGGAATTGATACTTTATGCCTGAACCGTTCGCAATAAATGTACATGCTCGAAAATTTCTCTCGAGGGAACGCACATCGCGGGAGGAACGTTTCTTTCTCTACGGATTTAATGAGACACGGCATTCTCTAAAATATATCACGTTAATATTTTTTTATTGACACATGGTATATATACTCCTCTCTCCTCGTGTAACGGTTCAACGTTCAACACTTATATCGACAAATGTTACGAAAAGTATACACGGTCGAGACCGACGAAACACATTCAAGAGGACTCTCGATAAAAAGTCAGGAAAGAAATCTCCGAAACTTTTAATTTTCACACGTAATAATGAAGATAATGAACCTTGAAACGAAGCGTATTAACTTGTCGGTTTCGGCATGTTTCGCCGATCCCCGCGATCTCGCTCATTCCACGCGAATGAATAAAACACAGCGTATCGCCCGGCGTTGATTGATTCAGCAGTTTAATTTAAAAGCTCCTCTTGTCCCAGTAATTAAGCCGCATAAAATTAAACTTCAACAGAGAATTCAACGCGTAATACTTTGACACGCGTAACGGTACGCGTGAAATTTTTATCGTCGCTGGATTTATCTCTGTTTTTCAGTTTCAATTATACGTATGTATATCGCGTGTGTATGTACCGGCGTATCTCTCGTGCTCTTCCGGCATAATTGCATCGCGCAGCTATAAATAAATCATAATATAAATAAATGTGAATCGATCAATTAAATTACGCGTGACGGAACAATGTCTTCGAAGATCAAAGACAAGCTTGGCACGTTCGTCAGAAGAGATTCAGAATAGCCATATCGTAGAAATAATTGCGTGATAAAAGCGCAACTTTGTTTTCCTAAGTGAAGTAATGATCGCGCGACCATTTTTCCGAACGAGAATTCCTTCCGCGTGCCGCGCACACGCTGGAGAGAAGAATGTCTTTCTCTCTTTGAATAACCCCCGCGTCATTGGATTCCTATGAGCAGTAATGATTCGATAAATAGTCCGGCGATATTTCTTCTGTTTTACGAGCCACCATTTCCTTCGAAACAGCCGGATTCTCTGGGGGGAAACCTGAAAACAAGGCGGCTGAATCCGAGACTCTCGCTTTGGGAAGCCGCTTGTAATTATCTCGGGGATGCTGGTTTCTTTCCAACGCCTCCCGTCTCCGCGCAAGCACGTGTTCCCGGATAAAACGTGCCTCGGAGAAGACATCGTCCCGCCCTCTCTCCACTTCGCTATTCCGCGCTTCGTGAGGGCCCAACAATGGTTTATTGCAACACAGCGCTGGTTTACGGTTACTCGTACGACCTCATAACGCGAGTTATAACAAGCGTCCGATGACGTCAACCCCGGGCTAGACTTATCGTTGTCAAAAATTATGCGTGAAAAAAATTATATCAAGCAAAGAGAATTGTTAATGTCTTTAGAGTATTAAATTATGTACTGAAAACCCGTAAATTTTATCTTTCGAACAATTTTGGCGGCAATTTCGTATATATAACATTGAAAAGAAATTATTTCCAGCGCTCTTCGATTTATCTGTCAAAATTATTAAGCGCACGAATTCCCTTTATCGAAACTTGTTTCTCGCGGAGGCGAACGACACCCGAGGGCGGCTGTTCATCTGGATATACACATTTTAATATGACGTAGCCGCGGTGTATCGCGATATCGCTCATTGGACAAAGCTTTTTCGTTCTTTTTCGCCAACGTACAAAGTACGTGAGAGAGAGATTCCCGATTACTCGTCAAAGAACGGACCGAAGCGAGGCAGAACGACACGATGAGCTTCCCCGATGAATTATTAAACGAGAACCCTCGCTTCTAATGAAGCTATAAAACGACCGGAGAACCACGGCAAACGGCACAATAGCAGAGAGCGGAGCGGAACAGTAGGAGGAAGGAGAGAGGAGGAGAGGGGCGGCGGAGCAAGGGAACGAGAACGGGAAAAATTTCAAAGTTCTTGAACGAAACACGGCCAAATTAGCATATCGCGAGAGAGTTTCGCCGAGAAACGACGTCGAAGAGCCATAGGCAAATTATTGCAACGGCGGCGAATCGCGCGGAACAGCACGCCGCGCGCCGCCGCTTCATTTGCACATACGACGCGATTCGTTAATGTCTCACAACCGAGGGGCTCCTTCGCCCATTCGTGCGCCAAGTAATTACGTTTCCAGCTACGTTTGCCTAATGACAATGACTCATCGGTCACTCCGCAACGTGGTGCGTAACGTTCTCGCTCTAATCGATGATTTAATCCTCCGCGAAAACGCAGAAGTCGTCACCCCCGCGATTGCACTTTGCGCAATAACGCTACCGTCTTTCCCGTACGCCAAAAATAACCACGAAGGTTGTCTTCTGTTTGAGACAATAGAAAGATTATTTAACAAGGAGAACTCGGGAATTGCGGAACGCGAATATAAACCATACATCAACAGTTTTTATAAGGGGGAATCCCCTGATCATTATACTTAAAACTTAAAATATTATTAACTATTGGCCATTTAAGAGTTATCAACAAAGAAGGATTTCAGCATCGTGTATAGACAATTTTTCTTCCAGCTTTTTTTTCTTATAAAGTAATAATTCTTTAATTGTTTTGTGAGTGAAGAAACATTGAAAAATAAATAAATTTTTAAATAGTCAAAATTATTGACTCTTTTTAGACTTAACATAACATTAAGAATTTAATGGATAAGAAGTATATTAATTAACAACTAATTTTCCCTTACATAAATATATAGGGCCTACATACTCGGCTGACTCGGGTCAGCGTTCTCAACCATCTCAACAAGCTGACGTTTTACCGCGCTGCTGTAGAATTTGGTCTTACCACAATGGTTTATACACGATGCTCAAATCTATTTTTGTTAATAACTCTTAAATGGCTGGCCAATAGTCAATAATATTTTAGGTAATATACTCAGAGGATCTCTTCGTATACGCTATTAATATATGGTTTATATCCGCCTTCCGCAGTTCCCAAGTTCTCCCTGTGAATCAAAGAAATTAGATTCATCATTATTTACACAGTGGTAAATATTAAAAATCAAGACAAAGAGAACGCTTCTTCAAGCAAATTTCGCATTATTGTGCGAAGAAAAAATTATACAAAGCAGTCCGACAGCGAACGGCATGGGCATGAATAACTCGTACTCACCGTAGACGAGCGGCAGTCCCCTGTCTCAATGGTCCATTACGGCCAACGGGGTCCCTCGATGCCCCTCGATGCTCCTCGATGCACTTGCGACGCACTCAATCACATTTCGCGAAATAACGCGACACGCGCGTATCAATAAACGATCGAGTTCTTCCAGCATACGCGGACGGGATCCAACGGAATGCGGTCGATATCGACGATATCTATCACCGGCACCGAAAAGTACATTCGCGTTAATCAACACCAGCGACGGACTTTCCATTAGGTGCGGCAGGCGCGCGCCTAGGGCCTCGATAGGGATCTCCAAATCCAATTACGTCCAGGGGTCAAAATTCACTAGTGGCCGTGTCTATACGCGCAATACGGCGGTCACTCGATACTCTTCTCGGCATTCCCAATGGTCCCAATGGTGTTTTCTCATGAATTATTGATTTTTAATATTGCAATAGACGCGCAAAAGTCTTTAAATTAAGTTCGGTTTTGCTTCAAAATGCCAATATCTATCGTCGATCAATATATCAGCACAATCGCCCGATTCGATCGACGCTCCAGATACACAATTACACTCGCGAGTCGCAAGTAGCGGAAGACAGGTGCACCGTGCACCCGTGACTTGTAAGGAACCTTTTCGACGAACGTCGGATATATGTATACGGTGAGGCGAGACCCGATATTCGTCACGGATATCGAAAAACCGTACGTGATCGACCGCGATCAACCGACACACGCTACACTGGCTTCGGCATTCCCGACGTGTCCCGCGCGAAAATACGCGAAAAGTGGCGTGGCGTCAATCATGGCGGGCAAGCGAGCGTTACTCGGAGTCTCGGAGTATCGTAAACACAAGCGAGAGATCACCTATGTCAACAAGACAGCCAGTCGTGCTCCGTCCCACGATGCTCGTCTCGATGTTATTCGACGCTCCTTGATGCTCTGCGTAAACAGACGGCACTCCGCACGCTCGGGCGAGCGTATATATACGTTTGCGAGACACGCGAAACGAGAGCGTCTTCGACAACGTCGGATGTCCCGACGCACGACGCACATCGATCCGGTGAAACGCGAAGCGACAGGTATACCGACCGCGATCGCCGTGACGGTGGGTGCGGTCGCGCGCACCGATCGACACCCCGAAACGGTTGCCCCGTGCCCGTTGCCGGATTCGACAACTCCCGACGTTCCTTCGCACTCGGGAGTCGGCCGGGATGGATAAAAAGACGTGGAAACGCGGAGCGGTCGCAATTCGGCCACGCGCACGGAGCGACGCTAAGCGAACTGATTGAGCGTTAACTTGCAAATTTGATCACGTCATTCGACTTCGCGATTCGCGACTAACTTCGCGCGTTCGCGCAACGCGGGAAGAATTTCTCATTGACACGGCGTCCGTCCCGTTGAGACATTAATGAGAATATTAATAACAATGAAATGAGGTAGGTATGTATTAGAATAAATATTGAATCTCTTTAATAGTTTTTTAATTGTGCTCGATATCTATTTTTAACAACGAAGCGAAAGTTTCGGGGCAATATAAAATTGTTTCTTGCTAATTTCTATAATTTTTTCATTTGTCTCGCTATATTTTTCCGTAAATAAATGTTTATGCACGATCTCGTGCACAATGGTACGAGCGACACGGGAAAAGTTAAACTAAAATATTATAATTAAATAAATCTTACCTTAAATTGCTCGATAGTTTTGAACTGCTTGATATCCACTTTTAACGTGAAAAACGATACAAAAGTTTAGGGACAACATAAAATTATTTCTTACATTTTTTCATTTGTCTCGGTGCTCCAGTTATCTCGCCATATTTTTCCGTAAATAAATATTTATGATACAAGCGAGCATATTGTATTGTATCGATATATAATGGGGTCCACGTGTACCAGGTTATTCAAACAAATCTTATTACAGTAAAAATTCCATCCTGTCGTTATTATAACGGTGTTCGGCTACTGTACAGTCACGCAGGATTTCATTATAAATGTATACGAGAGGAATGAAAAGAAAAATATCGATATATACTTACAAAACAATATTCGCGTGGAATACACGTTGTGGAATTTATTTCGTACACATTCTGCCCGAAGGTATCGGCCGTACTCTCTAACGAGACTATCTCCGAGATGCGTTGAAACCGAGCAAGTTTCCAGCTCTCCAGCAGAATTGATTCCGCCGAAACGTCAAACTTCCACCCAAGAGCAATGTGAACTCGCGCCGGTTATAGACCCACGATGAAATACCACGAAGGCGTTGGAACAGTAAATTCATGTAATTTGATTCGGTCAAGTTAACGAACCGTGTCGCGCTCGCGACATTTCGTAGTTCAAGTTAACCAAACAAAAGGCCGTTAAGTATGCTAATGTCCGGCCCGGACGAGCTCGTGGATGCATTCACGAGATAAGCGTGAATGTCGTAAGCACCGCGTGGATGAAGATTTTTCAAAGTCGAATGCTGCCACCAGATTAGTTTATCATGTCCCGTTTGACGCGAGTCGCCTGAATTTTTCCTATACCCGAGAGAGTGGGAAAAATTGAGGAAAACGAAAACACGAGAATATCTATTGACATCAATGACATAAATTTGTCATATAAATGACAAAAGAAACAATGTGAGCACATTCAAAATTATAAAGAAAAGTATATTTAAAACAATCTAATGTAAAAAATTGTGCAAATTAGAAATTTGCACTTGGTTTCCTCATAGAGGAAGTGATAAGTGATGTCTTAAGATGCTAATACGGCCCTCTGATTGGCTGATGACGCCTTAAGACTATATTTAAAACGATCTTGAATATAAGGCTCGACTATGAATACCGGCCTTAAAGAATTATATATAAAATAGAAATAGAGAAAGAGAGGAGAGAGAGAGAGAGAGAGAGAGAGAGAGAGAGAGAGAGAGAGAGAGAGAGAGGACTGAAGAATATATAATAAAATTAAAAATTTTTGGTACTTTTTTTTAACAGAAATCGGTAACCCCTTTATTATTAACAATTTTTATTAATTCTATTATATTCTTCAGTCTTTTTTACCCCTATTTCATATATAATTCGTTAAGATTTGGTTGATCAGTTCTGGAGTTATAAAAATTTCTGTAAATTTGGCACATACATACATACATACATGCATGCACACATACCGACATTTTTTTTAATGCAATATTTCGACGTTTTAGAACACTCTGAACATATTGACATTAAAAACTCAAAAATCAATCTTTTCTTTGGTTTCTTCTACTCCTATTTTATATATAATTTTTTTAAATTTGGTTGATTAAAGCCAACTTTATACGCAATCAAAGGTTTATATACGAATTTACGAAAACAAAGCTTCCTCTATGAGGAAGCCAAAAGACACGTTAATCTTTAAGCTGTCGATCAATCAAGCGCTCGATGGCAAAAAAAGAAATTCGATAAACGTAAATGAGGTTTTACAATTTATCGATATACTTATTGGATTAACTCATCATCTTGATTTTACATTCTACGCAATTGCTTTTATTACTCGGCATTATTTTCAAAATAAGTTTATATGTATACGTAAATATTTTGTACATATATACAGGGTGTTCCAGGTCAGGTCAATTAAACTTCAAAGTTTTAGAGAAAATTATATTTGGAATAAAATATTCCTATAAACATGTGGGTCCGAAAGCTTTGTTCGGTTTTTTATACTTAAAAAATATAGTTAAACTATAAATTGCCGTGCCGCAATAATTTGTTCTATCGCAATTTCTGACTCATGTAAAACGATTCGCCCCAATTAAAAGAGAAGAACTTTCGCGATTATCACAAAATAACATATCGCGTCTAACCATTGCGAAAAGCGACGCGTGACATTTCTATCCGATCCGTGTGCAATTGCGCACGCGATTGCCGATTTGCATGCTTCCATCCGACGGTGGTCGCGCCGCGACGATGGTCGTCGAAATCGACGGACGGTCGTACGCATAACGCGACTTATCTCGGGAATATCCACCAGCATCCGTCAGCGTAATCCGCAGATACGCGCTCGAGGATACACGGCCATTAACATAAAAGCGGTGTATCTCGCGATCAGAACCGCGCGGCATTCATTCGTTCCGTTGTTCGCTTTCGCTCGCATACGATATGTACGCGCGCGCGCGTCGGCCGCCTCTCGTATCTATACGATTGGGAAACGTCACTCGGACGGAACACAGTAGCGCATCGATTTTCCTATCGTCGATCGTACTCCCTCGCTCCTCGCGAAACGTAGGAACATCCCGAGCGTGCCCGCGCCCGTGCACTTCGCCGATATAAATCTTTGATTACCGGCAGGAAGAGCCCGGCAAGAATGGCGTACGCCAACGACGTCGCCGGGATCCGTATATCTACGCCACGGCGTCTCGTCGTCTCCTTCCTCCTCTTCTTTCCGCGGCTGCGAGTTTCTTTGAAGAACCGGCACACCGCGGTGTGCCTCGCTGTGCTACGATAATACGACGTGACTTCTTGCTCTTTGCCATCGGCCATCGAGAGGGTCTGACTCCTGCATATCTGGACGGGTCGTTATCGATTTCAAATCATCGTGACATTAGGCGCGGGATTCTCCCTACGGAAAGGAATAATGTTAATTTTTCAGGACCTCCCTCTCTCGTTCGTTTCTCCTTCACTCACTTCACAAGCCAGATCGCCCCTGGGCGCTACGACTAAGGGTATTTCAATCGTTCGCCATTATTCTCTGGAATAATTCATCTCCACTTCCTGCCATTGACACGACGGGAAATTGTGTGCTGAAACGAAACGGCACGCGCTACAAGTTAAAGGAAGAAGTTGATCGAATATCTTCGGAGATATCTCGTGTAAAAAGTTATCGTCAATTTGTAAAGCTATTCTCTAGAAATTCAGTGTCATGCAGCGTAGCGGCGACAATCGGTCCGCTGGGAAAATTGCTTTAAGCAAATTCGCCGGCGAACTTGGGCGAACAGACGGCTTATTGCGATGCGAAGAACCGCGGCGAATTAATTTCGTGGAACTTGTTAGACCCCGTCGTCGCACGCGTTACCGTGTAACCGCCGCGAATTTAATTATGCGACGCACGTAAGCGAGGAAACTTTGCTGCCGTACTTTACAATTATCATACGATTATAACTATCTTTCCCGTAATCTCTTATCGCTTCTCGATTTGAATCAGAAATTTGGGGCCGCGCGAAATGCCGCACGAAAGTTTATACGAACTTGCCTTCGCCGCAGTCGTTCGTCCTTTCGCCTGCATTTTCGCGCATATCTCATTTGCCGTCTTGGCGTTAGAGAACACGACATATCCTAGACTCGCCAGAGAATTTGACTTTGTCATTTCGTTAATCGCCGCGCTCTGGCGGTGTCATCGTGAAAAGTTTCGCCGTTTGCACAGCGGAACAAATGTAAGCCAAGAAAATCCACATCGTTCTCCGAACGACTCTAGTTTCTCGGCATCGCTCGTGTCGTTCCCTTCCAGACAGCGGGCCGTCTCTCGGCCCGTAACGAAGAAACTAGATTTACCCCTGCAACCGGTAACTTTACACGCCGCTCACCCTCTTCGCGGCCCCGCATTTCGGAATTACGATGCTCTCGATTGATTCGATTCGGCTCGCAATTCGACGCCGCACACGCTTCTACACGCGCCCGTATTTTACGCAGCCATCGTCACGTCTTCCTGATTACCGATGAAGAGAAGAGGCTCACTGTATGATCGCGAGGCGTAACCACCCTCGGCGTGACTCATTCGTCATTTCTCGCTCTCATCCCCCATCTATGGTTCTGTCGTCGTTGTGATGTTTCAACGTCGACATGGGGTTCATAGGCAAACGACGCTTCTTCTTTGGTGGATAAAATTTAATGTGTTTTGGTTGTTAACATCACTGTATGTGTGTGAAAATAAGAAATGTATAGTCAACTGTATGCAACAATATAGTTTTTTTCAACGATAAACAGAAAAAAGTTGCGGAATCGCCGCAACGCAAAGTGCCGTACCCGGAGCAGTTCATCAAAACGAGATAAATTCGTCCCAAGTTCAACGGGATGTTTGCCCCGCGCCCCGCGCCTCTTATTTTTCTTCGCAGCTCTCCCCTCCCCCCGCGTTTTCATTCTTCCGCTGGCTGGCGGCGGATGCATGTAGCGCAACGCAAACGAGTCGACTTTCCTTGCGAGAGAACTCGCGAAAAAGTGGAAGAAGAGCGATGTATGCAAAGTGGCGCGGCCGACCTTGAAGGAAACCGAAGTTGGGCGATAAATTTTCATGCGACGCCGGGTAGAGCCACGACGAGTCGCGGGGGCCAAAGGGGACCTGGTGTAACTTTCGAGCACGTTGATTATAATTGTGATTTATGCCGAGGACTTTGCCCCTTTCTCTCTCTCACACTCTCTCTCTTTCTCTGCCATTTACTCTCTTGTTCCAGCGCTCGCTCGCGCGCGCGATTCATGCCTCCTCACCCTCCTTCTCTTTTGCTTCTTCTACCTCTTCGCTACTGTATCAACGGGGGGTGGGGGGCTTCGCAGACGACGTCCGATGATAGAATACGCATTGGGGTGTTATTATGGCGTATTGGCGAACTTCGAGAAGTACGCGCGGTCGCTCAGGGCTAACGTGCTTCGAGAGGAAGATAAAACGGTCCCTCAAGTCCGCGGAGTCGAAGCAGTTACCGTATCGTCCGACAATCCGCACACAATGCCAGTTAAACAAGACAATTTTACATAAATTTGCATAAGACTGAGATATCCCGCTAGCCTTCATCATTTAATAACAGAATGGTACATGTTGACTAGATATACGAGATTTCTCTAAACCCCGCCTAACGTAATTTCCCCAAATTGTATATTTTATTAGAAGCAATAGAGTATAAATTTACTTGAAATTAGCAGAAATCGCCGAAGAAGCGGAAAGAGAGGCGCTGGACCGTTTCTCAATTTAGAAATATGGAGATGTACAATTTGAATTTCTATTTTTTGCCATAGCTCCGCAACTCGTTTTCCATGCATAACAATCGTTTCGTCGTCCTTGAACTACGACAACGGCCCTTCAGATCTTCCAGTTTAGAAACTACATGAACTACGTGCCGGATATGAACTGCGGGGCACGCGCGAAGAATTCTTCGAGTATTTCTGAATTGAGATAGTTTCAAGAGTCACGAGGAGACCGTAAAACAGAAAGATCTCATTGTTGTTCTGGAAATTTTGTACTTGTTTATATTACAAAAGCGATTACATCACATAAACGTTATAATCTTATATCGCTCTTTATACTTAATTTATTCATATACGGATTAATATCTACAAGATTTAATAACGATATATAATGTGTGCAATTTTTATTTTGAATTTTTTTATATTATCCTTTGCTATCCAACTGAAAAACAAAAACTAAAATATTGAGCAACAAACATACCATAACTGCCGAGATTCTTATGTGTTATTGAATAGCTCCATTCCTCTGCAATCCATGACGAACGCCTTTCTTTATGTTTATTTAATCAAGATTCTTCGACAAATGTGTGTGTGTGTGTGTGTGTGTGTGTGTGTGTGTGTGTGTGTGTGTGTGTGTGTGTGTGTGTGTGTATGTGTGTGTGTGTGTGTGTGTGTGTGTGTGTGTGTGTGTGTGTGTGTGTGTGTGTGTGTGTGTGTGTGTGTGTGTCACGGCGTTTCCCCTCTGGTCTCTCCAGTGTCACGACTTGATGTCCCTTCACAGTTTCGCATCCACTAGATTGGGGGGTAGCATACACTATATATATATATATATATATATATATATATATATATATATATTATATATATCCCCCTATTCTCTCTTTTATCAGCACTGTAGGGAATGGGAAGCCCGTCAAATTCATAGAAATATAGAATAGAAATTATCCCAGTTTTTATAGTCTTCTTTTCAACGTCCTCTATACAAGTCGATAAGCAATATTAAACTTGACGCATCGACTGAGAATCTACGGTTCTTGATAACGCACGGTACTTTAAAACATTCAGTTAATGACGCGCACTAATTGCTTCGTAGCACGTCATTATGTGGCAAGGTATTTGACGTTTCTAAGGTAACGGCTTTGCTCTCACGAGGGTCCGAACGAACAAATATACGTTCCTGCATTTCATCCGTTCGGCAAACGTCAACCCCTCGGACCGCGCTGTCTGTCACTCCAGACTTCGGGGGTGCCAGACAACGAGCCCGCGGAGCGGCTCGCACACGTGCGAGCGAGAGAGCAAAACAACGGCGAGAAACGGCGGGCGGGGATCGGTGGAGAGCCGGGGAAGAGCCAGGATGTAGGTATTGTCTGCAGGAAATGGGACGAGGGTTGCGCAACGTTTCGCGCGCGAGAGGGATGCGAGAGGAGCGAGCGAGCTCGAGCTGATAATCCCGAGAAAGAACGGCTTAGCAGCTAAGTTGTCGAGCTTATCTTGCGCTTTTTGCCTCCCGATGGAAGAGATGCGGCCCAGGCTGTAAGTCACCACGTTTCCTTTCTCGCTGCTTTTTTTTCTTCAAGGCGTGCATTTGAATGGAACGTCGTTAGAAAATTATTACCCGCGCGAAAAAGTTTCATAATGAGCCGAGCTGTGCGGTCGTTAGAGTCACGCGTTACATCCGCTCGCGCGATATTAATAATTACGCGAAACTCGGTATGGTTTCCGTTGAAAAAATCCAATGAGAGATTGTGTTTCTTTTATGTCCCCGAAGGCTACGGGTGCAAGGAAACTTTCCTCGTTTAGCCCTCCAATTTGTGTTGATAAACTCTCGCGTGATGCAGTTACTCCCTTTCGTTCCCTTTACCACCCCGGATACACTTCTCTAATCAAATCACTCCCCTTTTCATCTAATACACTATTGTAATAAGTGTTCTCTTGTCTTGGCGGCTGACTAAGTACGCGCGAGCTCATCTCATCTCGGGTAGGCTAATCCGACAAGATATACAAAGCAGTGTCAGACTTGAGATAAAGCAGGGAAAAAATTCGAAAGAATTATGTTTGCTGTAAAATCTGTACGCTTATATGTATCTCGTAAAATATCTGTCATACGTAAAAGAAACTAGTATAGCTACATATATTTTTTTTACGACTGTTCATATAGGGTGAAAGAATATTTCACTCGACCTGTTTTATCGTGCGACGTCAAACATTTCTCTGATACGTTCCTTCAAATAACCGTAGTACACCATTATATCGAGTACAAATGTCTCCTCCGCAGCTAGGCACTCGTCCAATATTGCCTGCATCCGGAATATTGTCTCAATGTGGAATTTCATATTGGATACGACAAGAAGTATCGCGGTCCCGAAGTCACGAAAGACACGGGGAGACAAATCACCGAATGTCGGGACGTTTTTTGCCACGATTAGATTCTGCCGCGTATTATTGCTCTGCCGATAGTTGACAGTCGGAGAGGCAGAGGAGGAGTGCCGGGCGAAAAAGACGTATCAATGAGAAATATCCGGCGGGGAGGAGCGGAGCGTAGCGCGGCAACGACCAAGTCTCGGCTTGCATTTTTCAACGTCAAAACTTCTTCCTCGCCGTCCGTGTCGGTCCCGCGGGACGCTAAACGCAAGAATCGGGAAGGAAATCACGGGAAAGAAACTCCGTTCCCCCGGCGCGCGTCCCTAGATGGACGTTTACAAAGATCTCAAATCAAAAGTCTAAAATGCTTCCAAGATACTCCGGGCGCGTGGTTCTATGAAAAATTTCTTCTGCGCTCGCCGTGGAAAATGTGGGAGCTCGCGCGCGCACTTCTCGCGGATAACGAATGTCGCGGGGAAACGCGCTTCTAACGACGGAAAAAGCTTGGGAAAAGTTTTGTTAATTCTTTATTAAGTGCGCGCGCGAAGGTTTTCCCGCCCCTATGAGACCCGTGTCGCAGTTCCGTTGGACTTTGAAGTCATTAACATTGACAGGCAATTACCTGGACGTCAACCGCGCGCACGTATATTTCATAAAATAATGCTTAGAGAAATATAATAATGATATTATAAACAGAATGATAAATTTATTTTGCCAGTAAATAGAATAACAATTAAAGTAATTTAAATCGACCGTAACTGGCAATATATAACGTCTTTACCGATATGAACATTGAAAAACTGTGAGCCAACTTGGTTTGTCGGATTCACACAGCACATTTTCAGATCATCATCGAGACATTATTAATTTTCAATGTTCATATCGGTAAAGACGTTATATATTGCCAGTTACGGTCGATTTAAATTACTTTAAATGATATCATATTTTCTCTAGGTTTTATAGAAAATAATAATGTAAACTAAACACTGAACAAACTTTTAAATACCGAACTTTTTATGAACTTTTATTTAGCGAGCTATTGCGAAGTAGACCATTAGAAGAATGCACATAGCCGGATCATTACATTAAGGGTAGATTATTATTATTTAAAAATAAACCGTTACTTTTAATTATTACTTAAATTTTTTATATTATTATATTTAAGAGAATATACAATTATATTAATATATTTATATAAATCTTTCATTATATATATATATATATATATATATATCAATATTTAAACAAAATAAAATTCAAAATAATCGACAAACTGCAGAATGGATTAATCGTAGATATGTAGAAAAATCGTTGCTTCTTTAGCGAACACTTATCGTCTCGTCGTTATTTTGCACCATTTCCGGAATACGAGCGCTGATGTCGAAAGTATTCCATTGCCGCCCTCCTCTCCCTTCTCTTTTTTTTCTCTTTCCTTGAATACAATTTCCATTCTACCTCAAGTACGTTCCATTCAGAGAGCCGGGGCCGTTGCTTTTTTTTTAGTACCTCGTTCTAGTTGCATGCGAGAGCGCATCGTGATTCGCAACGGGCATTAAAGGGGATGAAGTGGAGCCGCGCGTGACACAGATTTAGATAAAACATGCGGTACAAGACGCATCGTGTACACGTACGCATACCCTCCGTGCCTGTGTGTGCAAGGCGGGCTTAAGTGTGGAATTATAGAATTAGAATCGGCGATCGCGATATCCCTTTATCGTGCGGCAGCACTATGCGAATCCCGAGCGCGTTTTCGAAGGGATATCTTTCTCTCTCTTTCTCTCTCCCCTCGATCCTCGCCCGGCCCCCTTTCGTCCAGCCAGTCCCTCAGCCCCGGCCCCCGGCGGTAGCGACAGAGGAGCAGAACGAGGAGACGGGCTTGCGCGCCGGCCGAACGTGGTCCATGTTCCGGGTGTTCCGAGGAATAAATCCGCTCTCGTGCTCTCCGACGTACAGACGGCGACGGCGGTCGGCAGCTACGCCGGTTAGCGCGTACACCCGCTGGGATTTCCATAATTTGAATTGTAAAAGTATTCGGGCGCCAATTGCAGCCACCGAATTTATGCAGCCCACCCTCGTGGTCGGCTCGTCCCGACTACCCGGCACGATAACGCACTGCTGTCCCTTAAGGCGGGACTTTACACACACAGGAGATATCGACGCGACGCGACGCAACGCGCCACGACGCGTAGGTACTCGTCTCGCAAATTTAAACTTGAACGCAGCCTCGAATTAAGCTCTTTTACAGCGAAGTGGTATTATCGCAGGCCGCTCGTCAAAAGTTAATTACGCGGCACAGACTCGAGACTCGAAGTCGAAACCCGCCCGGAGTAATTGCGCGCGGTAGAAAAGTTTCGCGGCGGGCGATCCGCACGATCGTCGCGAGGCGGAAAACTGTTCGCTTAATTATGCGATACTTTTCGAAATTATGAAAACAATTAATTCACCCTAAGCCGTGCGTGTGACGTGGTTGGAGATAATTAGTACGATTTCAATTGGAAACACGTTGTGTATCTTGCTCCTTATATTCGTTGTTCAAAAACGGTCAACGTAAATTATAACGCGTCTTTCTCGAAATGAAAATTTATGTGAACCATCCGCCCGAGAGGACCCTCTTCGAACCCGCAGTTCGTGTAAAAAAAAGATCGAGCTGAGTCTATAAAAAATTATGTCGGACCGTAACGACGATGCGGGAGTGACAGCGAAGAACAAGGAGATGCGGGTTGCGCGATGAGCTCGACTTTTACAATGCTGCCTGTTTGAGAGACAGGTGAGAACTTGGGGTTGGAAGGCAATATGAGATACAGAAATAAATTTCAGGCACGAGGAACTAGATGTAATTTTATCAACGCGCGATAAGAAATCAAGCTCGCGCTAAGTATACGCGGAGCGAGACCGACCGTGACTCTTTTACGCGACGGGTTGCGAGTACTCGAGATGTTGAGATCTCGATAACGAATGAACGGATCAAGTTCTAAGTAGGCTTGATCGATAGCTTGGGGTCGAATTAGGGGGGGAGGGTTTCTTTTATAATATTCCGCTACGTACCCTACGCACGGTATACGGGAGGTTCCAGGTTCAAACCCTGGCTGGGGTAATATTTTTCGCAATAAAATTTAAAAACTATTTAATTTAGAAATTACATCAACTGACCAAAAACCATGGTCAAAAATTAATAATGTCTCGATATTGATCTGAAAAAAGTGCTGTGTGAATCCGACAAACCAAGTTGGCTCACAGTTTTTCAATGTTCATATCGGTAAAAACGTTATATATTGCCAGTTACGGTCGATTTAAATTCCTTCAATTGTTATTCTATTCACTGGCGAAAATAAATATAATAAAATTTATTATTCTGTTTATACAGTTAAACTTTCCTTTCTTATAACAAATCAATTCTGAATTCACAAAGGATGAATCATGAATCAGTTCCCTGGGTTATGTCGGTCTCATGGTCTTGATTGCTTCTTGTATTTTAATTCCTTGTATCTTATTTTGTCTCGATCGCTTTCACACGCGTTGATCATGCGCGCGAATTACTTACGTCGCGCGAGTCGTGGCTTCGACGCGCATAATGAGCCGATGTCCGGCGGGCAAAACGAGTTAATTAATCCTCCGGAGACGGCGCGCGTCATGCGTCGCTCGATAATTACTTGTACATTCGCGATCTCGTGCACCGGATTATATTACGCCGCGAATCTCCTCGAGGGAATCGAAGAAGCGATGTAACGATATCACTGAAATTTGCATTAAAAGAAAAATTTTGATAACGCACAAGTATTTAAAAAAGCGTAGAATTTATATCATTCTCAAAAATAACGTTTGCATGATTTTTTTAACATATAAGATCATTAACACATGTCTTATTGTTTTAAAACGTTGGGTCCATTCGTAACGCTTGCGTGTGCTTCATCGTTGTTCGCCGAGTGCAAAGTCTTTAATCAAAAGGTCAATGGAGAAAAACTCTAGATCCTTCGGGGAGACCTCACGGTAAAAAGGATTCCGTCTAATCGAACTCATTAGTGGCACTGCCCGGCCGGTAGCCGCCTAGGTGCGGGTAATAGAGTTCCACAAGCTGAGCTCCCTCCGAGCGAAAGAGTGGCAGAGGAAATTCAATTCGACCGAGGGCTCCGGGGAAATTCGTTTATCGTAAGAAATGTTAATTTAGTACTGTGTCTACGATGCCGGGGAAAATTCTCTGATATTCGCGCAATGACACCGGAACCTGCCAATTGAGTCTGAGATTGCAAAGCGTGGTGCGATAAGCCGGAGCTTTTGCGCGTCAGAATAGCAGGGGTTACGAGTTCAATAACGCATAATTACGGCAAGGAAAAGAAGAATTGAGTATATTTTATCGACTTACGTTATTCATCATTTTCATTGAAATTTTTTCTGAAACTTTTAATTTAAAATTAATTAAAAATGTTTAATTACAAAAAATGTCAACAAATAAATTGAACTGAAAAACAGGTTAAATTAAAATTGGAATTTTTTTTCTGGAACATCTACAATACATATTCTTTATGTATTTAATGTATTTGCGGATAATATATTATTGGCACATTAGAACTTATAAAAAGCCTGTGCAAAACCTCATGAGCACTTTAACCCATGTGTAATTAATAAGGGTAGAAACGCTGAGATGGGAACTCAGCGCCTAACCCTTCCCGTAATATTATCGTCTAAGCGAAATACGAGCGGTGTTAAAGGTTAACGTGTAGCGCTCGACGCTCAGCAGCGTCCGCGTCGCCGCGCGTCGAGACGCATAGAGGCAATTACCCTCGTCTAATTCTAGTCGAGTCGAGAGAGTATTCGGCCGGTAACGAACCTGTCGCGTTTCTCGTTTCCAGTCACTCCCAGAGTTGCCTTCTCCTTTTTTTTCTCTTTAATTTTTTTCTCGATCACGACGTGCCTTTCGTTCTACGATATAGAGATCACAAACGCGAGAAAGAAAGAGAGAGTGAGGAGAGAGAGGGAGATGTGTCGAGTAATTATCCTCGAAACGGAAGCACGCACCCTAATCTTTGGAGCTCTCCTCTCGACGTCGGCTGGTGGTCCCAGCCAGCGCGCGCACATTAACGGCATGTGTGCCGAGTGCATGCGACGTGATTGATTCGCTCGGCGTGTGGCTAACTCAAATCAGTCGCGGTACCCACGAGAGAGTCATAGTCACGGTCTTCTCTCGCTCGCACTCGCGCGCGATACCACATGTACCGCGATCCGGATACTTGTCGGCTTATATCAACGGCTCGCGGAGAAGAGTCCCCTTTTCGAGAATCTCCTCGAGAAGTCGGACCACCGCGACACGTCGCTGTGGGTCTTTCGAATCGCAGCCTCGACAAAGAGACGTTTTGTAGGGCGATTTAAAAAGAGGTAGAGAGAGGGGGAGAGAGAGAGAGAGAAGGAGAGAGTTCTTTGCGTTTGCAGCTGCCGTTAAAAGCGTCGCGATTAATGGATTTCTTTGGTGACCGTTCAACCATGGAGCTAGAATAAAACTCTACTGATATCGACTGCCGCCCAGTTTGTCTTTACTTAGAGAAAGAACCGTTTCAAGATATTGAATGGATAGAGATTACGCGTACATTTGTTTTCTGATCATTATATTGCTAAGCAAAAATAAAAGCAATTTCATGATTATTTATGTGTGTATTAAAAACTGATCATCTACATTTATGAAACCCGTGTTAGAAAATATATATGCTTCTCCAAATTGGACTAATAAGTATTATTACTTAGTGAGCTGACTGTTTTATGAGTTGCATATGATCTCAAAGCACGTGTGCGATCCCGTCGTTTCTCCAGTTGGCAAGGAACATCGTCCCCAGGCGTATGTCAGAAATATGGAGCTCCGAGAAAAATATGGCATGTGGCCCTCGGAGTGTAAGGTCCCTTTGTACAAGCAAACATTTCATATATCTACCCGGAATTCCCGGATAACCGAATGACTTCGTCAGAGAGAGAAAGAGAGAGAAAGAGAGAGAGAGAGAGAGAGAGAGCGCCTATACACATATTCGATTGGTTCGAAAACATTTCGCGGAGAGCGATATTTAATCTGCGCGACAACGTTTTACCGTTTCCTGTTTACCGATTTATATCCGAAACAATGAAATCTGGGAAATATATCGTATTTATCGTTTCTATCTTTGTTTATTGGCAATATCAAAAAAGCAATTTACCGTGCCTGCAGGATTGAAGAGCCGAACGAGAGAATCTCTCGTTTGCGTTTATAAAACTTCGAGAGATGTCTATTGGCCGCGCGTTATTAACGCGAAGAATTTTATGAAGGCCATTCCATAAAACACGGCCGTCTATATGCGACCGCGACTTCTATACGCGTTATTGGATACCTGTATAAACGTGGCTACATGCCCGATTCGCGTACCAACGCTCTAGGGTCGAGTAGCCAACATCGCGTAATGCCGAAGCGTGTGGGCGAGACGCTTGTGTGTTACTCCTGCGCTTTTGCAAAACGCCGACGTTTCTCTGGCGTTTGTCAAGCCCACGACACTCGGCATCGCGAGAGTTCTCTTTGTACAAACAAGCGTCTCGAGTCAGCGACTGCACAACGTTTACTCGACATCTTTGAACTCTCCCCGCTTCTCCCGGAACTCTCACGAACGTAATTGAACGCTTAATTAATTAATGCCGTCTTCCACTAAGCGGCATCGACTGTTAACCTCACTGGAAGATCAGAGATAATTAATATCTACCGTCAAATTCGCGGAGAACACTTTGAAGATATATAAATAACTAATAAGGCACTCGTGTATGTGTGTCTCTCTATTTCTCCCCTTCCCCCCCCCCCTCATGTGTAAATTTAACCGATATTTATCACTTTTAAAGAGATAAATAGAATTATAAAAATGATTGTTGAGGTCAAACGCATTTTTTAAATTATATAGAATATATATAGATAGTTAAAAAGATAAATTTTACGGGCAAACATAACAAACTGGCATTAGCATTCGCTAAATCATACGTAAATAATAAAAATAATGTAAGAACTGTATAAGTGAATATTAAAAATCGGGCGTGCAATATATAATAATAATAAATTATCATATTATTAATTAGGTGATCAACAGTTCTCGAGAATACGCGAACAAGCGATAATGTTACAAGACAATTGCCGTGGAAAGGGCAGTGCAAAATTTATGGTCACAATCAAGTAGCAAAAGAGCGGCAAATCCGATAAGAATATCTAATGCGGAACAACATTCTGCGTTTAATTAAACCGCGCGATGGTTGAGATAACACCTTTGCGTTTTGCGACGATTCTCTGGCTATGCCCTATAGCTAAGACAAAGCGACACGTGCAGTTGTTTGCCGTGTGTAATGATCGGAAGAAAGTCCGCTCTCGTTAAGTCGTAACGTTTCTGGCTCTGGTTCTTGTGCCTCTCCGCTCTGTGCCTTTTGTCTTTCTCTCGCTAATTGCCTTTCGCCGTCGCAATTTAATTTGCTGTTCGCCCTTCGTGACTCTGACAAGTTCGCCTCGGAAATCAGCCGCACGAAACGCATTCCGCGAGTTACTGACGCCGACTTCGGGATAAGGAATGTATAGCAAGCAAATTTTAATTATTTACGAAATATTTTAATGGAACGTTATAAATGTCCGTAAATCGCGTGCGGTTCTTTTCTTGATTGATATTTTTCTCCCTTAAATTGATTTATATATATATTTTACTTAAAAATATTTAATTAATATAATGAAATATTCTTTATTCTCGACTACCTGGCAAATTATAATTGTGTGCACTACGTTTCGGCTCTATCTATTATAGGTTTGAGCCCTTCTCAAGTGCGGTCTAATCGTCTACTCGACTCGTCATACGGTATTCAGAGACATATCCTTGTGTTATGCGAATGTTCCAGCGTGGTCATAAGCACAAGTGTCTTATATATCCGAAATCTATACAGTTATATATCCAGTTAGAGAATCTCCGGTGTGCGGTGTCGTGCAAGTGGAAGTACTCGGGAGACAGAATTTAATTAATAATATTAAAAAATTTAATAATATGTATTAATAATATTAATAATATATATTTTACTTAAAAATATTTAATTAATAATATTATTAATTATTAATAATTAATAATATTAATAAAAAGGCTTATAATTTACATTTGTACATTTTGTATGTACATCAATATGTTATAGTTTGGCTTAAGCATTTTAGTGTGTAAATTGATAAATTCCAAATATGCAAAAAGTAAAAGTTACAAAATTGAAAATTTATTTCGTATTGAATAGAAACTCTCAAAGATAAAAAGCTGAGCAAAATAAGTTTATTAATTATATTAAAATCGATAAATTAATAAACGTACAAGGTTTGCCATCTGTTACAGAACGGAACTAAACTGGAGTCGACTGTGAGAGAAGTGATCACGTCCAAGCTGTAGTTGTCTTCATTATCAGCAACTGAAAAAGAAATTTCTAATATTATGAACTATTAATAAGAAAATATTTAACAATGAAAATATTTAATCATGCAGAATAAAAGAATATATTAGCTCTTATATCAGTTTATATTAAATAAATTAAACAGCAGACACTCAGTTATATAACAATAGCTGTAGATCGACAGAGTCCAGACATCCCCATGCAGGTAAGAACTTCAACAGCTAGCGTGTCCCGTCGTGGCAAGCTTACCTGAGTACGGATGATCTACCGACACTCATCTACTGAATTATCGACAACTTATAAACACACAAAATAATATTTATTTTTGTTATATTACATTTCCAGCACGGCATTCAATCCAATATTTTCACATATTTCTTGAATATTTATTGGTATAAATTGCTGCAAATTTGTTAATCTGACAACTTGAAATTATTTTTAGAACAGACAATAGAACATGAGGCCGTAATAATAATTTGAAATATCTTCGTGATAACCGTTTAATTTATTAATAAATATATTATTTACAAAATATATTGACGTAAACAATAAAAAGTTGGTAATAGCCCAAGTTCGTAGGAAACGTAAGGGAACGTAAAGAAAACGAAATAAATTTGGAAGAAATGATTAAAAGTACTCAGGAAAAAACGGTATAAGAGGTATTACACAAACATCTTGCATTTCTTGGCACGTGTTTTCGAAAAAAAAAGTGGAGGAAAATTAAATAGAGCACAGATCCGTGGGAAAATCGATCCCGCCGTCAAAGGAAAAGGATCGAGATACTTTAATTAACGGAGAGAGTCCATCGTCAACTCAGTCAGCACGAAACAAACGACGATTTTTTTTTTGTTCAACCGAAGTCAGTACACCGTGGCGAGGAAGGGAACTTAGGAAATCAGCGTTACGGAGTAAACGCAGCGGAGCGTGAAGGGGGGTCCTACGACACAGGATGTACTCCTACCTTCCGTGTCTCCTAAGGCTCTACCGCCGCCGACCTACCGGAATATTGTCTATTCGTGGAAAGATCCGCCGGCAGTGTCGCTCGAAACAATGGCGACTGACGCATAAGTACGTGCGAACTGTGAGATTAGACGCAGATGCGCCTTCGGAGAAACTAATCATCGCTTTGTGACCGTCGGGAGAGATCGCGCGGGAAAGTTAGAGAAATAAAAAATAATTGCTTATTATTATTATGATAATGTACTACACGATAATGAGAGTTCCTGAAATGTCTTTTACATTTAATAAGGTCTGTAATTTTACGAGATATAAGTGAGAGCCGCGTCAAGGCAGCGCGCAGCGAATTGAACAGAATTTTTAAGCGACTGCAATAGATTCGGCGAGAATATACTTGTCTTCCATTATTATTAAGATTCACATTATCGTTCTTTCTTCTCTATTTTTATGCAATACAACAGTTATTCTGATATCTCTGAGTGGTTTTTTTAGAACTGTATTCGATAAATAAACAAAATCGCGCTGCACGTCGAAAGAATCCTTTGTTTATAATTCTCATACTATATATTCTATATTCTATGCCTTTGTGTGTGTTCGCAAATCAACTATTAAAACATCTCGCAGAGATTAATTCTACAATTAGCATTATATATTTACATAAAAAATCCGTTATAATATTTTTTAAATATATTAAAAGTCAACTGCTTATTCTTTTGTAATGGCGCTATGCGCGCTTTGTAAATTCCGGAGACAAAACAGCAACCGTCAATCGCCGTAAAAATATTTGTCATATTCATTGTCAAACTAATTTGACTGTCAAAATTATGTTGCCATAATCACAGCTGAAAATCCGAAAAGGTTTAGAAAAGATAAATAGTGAAAGAAGTTTGTAAAGTCTAACGCGCAGTAAAGTCATATATTCGCTTGCATGTCTCAGAAATGATTAATACTTGCTCGGCAATCGCGCATTTGCATAATATAAAACTTAATGTTTGTCCATATTGTTTTTTTTTTATTATTGGTGTAAATGTGCGTTGTATTGACTGTTACAAAATAGCGTTCTTTTTCTTTTAGTTCGATTTACGATGATCATTTTTAACTCCTTCGCGAACGTTTTCGATTCTTCGGGCCGCATTGCTTATCGGGAACCGTCGTGAGTTACTCGTTTGTCGTCGTTTGTGCTCTTCTATGATGTGATCCGTGACTTGCCGCAGTGGTTAATCCTCTAACTGCGACATGATCATCGATGCATTATCAGCGGCCAACGCGAGACCCAACGCCACATTGCGCGTGCGGCCGAAACAGCCTTTCTTTTGAACGACACGGTTTCCTGAGCCGTGTTGCCGGAAACGGTAAATTATTTCCTCTTAAATCACGAAGGCGAGAAGCTACTAACGCCGTGGATATATCAGGGACGGATAGCTTAAAAATGTATAAACGGCCCGCTTGGCCGCATTTACGCATTTATTGGTCGCACACATTTTTAAAAGTGTTGAATGGAATTCCATTTGTGCGTTACGATTAGTCATAAAATCCTCGGAGTAACACTCGCGATTCAACGTGCGCATTCATTTTGACAGGTTTAGCTCGAGATAACATTGTCGATCGCTTACGATATCGTTAAACGAGTTTAAGCCACTGTAAAACTGGTTATACACGATAGAATGTTTTTTATGAACAAAATAAAACAGACTTTACTACATATCTAGACATAAATGTCTGATGTTGTTATTATTTCTACATAAAAAGTATCTTCTATTCAAAAAATAATAATCGCACATTTTTCATATTCATAAATAACAATGTATGATAATTATGTACAATCTTTAATGTTACACATTACTAATTAATATTTTTATTAAAATAATAAAAAATAACGTGACGTTTAGTTCAATTCGCTTCGCTCTAACGTATGTTCTTATTATCTTCCTCCAATACAAATTTATTTAGAATGGTAGCAAAAAAAATCATCGTAGTAACTATTGTTTAGTCTAAGATAGAGCGAGAAATAGAAGAATTCGTGACTATTTTCCCAAATCCGCCCCTGAAAAGAAGCATGCCGTGACAGGACCGTGCTCGAGGCACGAGCTATCGCGCGCGTCGCTTCGATTCCTCCGGGTAGCTGCGCGTGAAGCAGAAGAAGTGGAAGGATGAGGGAAAGACGAGGGCGAAGCGAGTGAAAGAAAGAAGGACAAGAAGAAGAAGGAGAGGGGAAGGGTTCGCGTAAAGACGTGGAAAGGAACAATGACTCGCGGTACTGGCGTTTACAGGGTATAGCGAGTTATATCGGTGAGGCGAGCTCGTAATTAGTCATAGTGCGATGCGCTAACAGCGGCACTCTGCAAGAGTGAGCCTCGCTCGTTCTCGTTCGTGCCGCCGCGCGCGATGCTCTCGTCGGGGCAAATCTCAAGAGCACTCGGCTTGATCCTCTACCGGGTGATGCGCGAAATTTGCGACTCATCGCTGAAACGGTAGTATGATTCAGTTTTGTTATAAAAGGAACCACACGCGTCACTCTCCTCGATATTTTTGGTTGGTTCGCAGCCGCAGGCGAGACTTATCCTATCCTTTTTACGCAAATGTATTTAAAAATCGAAGTTTACGGAATTAGCTTGTAAAGTTAAATTAATTACATCTTTAGAGAATTTAATTAATAAAACCAATTTTACACTCATGAATTTTACCATTTCTAACATGTTTGTAATCTCTTTGCTTCTTATGTCACTCGGTTTTATGTATACGCACTTTAGACACGTTAATCAAAGCCGCATTGAGATTTTCAGACGCGCTGAACAGCGCGCGAGCTATTCTATTCTTTAGAAATATCGTATTTTTACCAGCCGCTCAATGAGCGTCGAGCGATGTAACGCGTATAACGGACCCGAGACACTTGCACACAAAAGTCCTATCCAAGTCGATCTACGACGCGAGTAACGGATCATCGTATATCTCGTAATTAAGCTGATATAAGTGAAGCTTACGAATCATCGCCCTCGAGTTACTGCTTAATTAGTTCGACCTCCAGCCATCGTGAGGCGAGAGATTGGCGGCCTTACCCGATCTGTCAGTACAAAATTATATGCAGCCATCTGTTGCGGATTGCGACAGATGATTTATCGGCTCGTAATATTATAAACGGCGCGCTAACTCGCCGCCACATCTACCTTCTAATTTATTTGCACGTGTAACTTATTCGCTACATTTAACAGTAAAACCTTAAAATATAACCCGTAATAATTAACCCGCAACGCCAGATTTTAAATGTTAAAGGGTTAAAGACACATATTTGTTTTTTCTCTCGTACTTCGCGGACACCCCATAGACATGCACCTGCGGCGAGAACGCGCTACCACCTCGGCGCGGCGCGGCGTGGCGGCGGGGCAGGCAAGAAGGGTTGCAAAGTCTTCCAGCGGAGCGACGCCGCGCCGCACCGCGCCGCGCCGCGCGGCTTCGAGGTAAGGGGGGAAAAATGGGGGACAAGCACCTCTCTCGCGGAGAAAAGGAGAGACGCGAAAAGCGGCAGAGCGAAGCCGCAGGCGGCCAGCCGTGTCTCCGGCGCGGCGCGGCGGCGAACTCGGTCGTCGGCAGGCAGACAGGCTCCCTTGCCAAGCCGCGCCGCGCCGCGCGGCACGGCGTTTCCACTTCTGTGCGCGTTTCACGCGCGCGGCGCGGCTCTCCGACCGACCGTCCATTGCTCGCGACGCGACTCGGCACGGCGCGGCACGACGCAGTGCGGTGCGCGGGTACCACTTACCTGTCGTGCGCACATCACACGCGATGTATGCTCTAACGTTGGCGAACAACCCGCCGCGCCGCGGTGCGCTGACCTTTTTGCCGACGAATAGAGCCGCGGACGCGTGGAAAAATCGCGTGCGCGCTTCGTTGCCCGCGCTACGAGCGAAGCGAAACGCGCGCGGCCGCAAACGAACGAGCACGTATAGGATAGGGGATACATGGCACGATTCACGTGCGGAGGATAATCAGACGCGCGCGCGGCGTCGATCGTTGTCGTTATTCGTTGCGCGACGGAGACAGCGGGCGCCGATTTATTACCGGCGCGTTCAAATGACGGTCGCGCGTTTTCTATGCTACAGACTGCTACTTACATGCGCGGTTGCGACGCGCGTTTTTCGCCGCGCGGATCCTCTCGTCGATCGTCACAGGTAATCGCGCATCGCATCGCGCACCTCTTACCGCGAGATACACGCATAGCGGAAACCGCTACGCGCGTCTCTCTTTTTCTCTCGCGTGATGATTCGCCGCGATGGCTCGCGGTTCCGCGCACTGAATTAGAAAATACTCAGGTTCCGCGGACTCCTATTAGCGTGTGCACGCTGTTTTTTTTCCACGACTTAAATTCGCCGTTGCCGGTTAATAAACCGACATGGTACTAAGCGAGACTGCGCACAAACCGCGTCTTGTTCGGCGCGCTCGCACGCCGACTACGTCGACCGAATGAATCTTTCTTCGTATAAATTGTCTTACAATGTTACACTTGTAATTATAGGATATTGCACTCCTAGAATAAACGCTGATGCATGTCGGAAAAAAACACTGACGCTCTGAGCTGGAATAAAATAATAGAGAGCGCAATCATTGTGCGCGCATGGCCGCACGAATTACACGCCGAAGAGATGGCTTATATGTTCTAGAACAAAATGTAAAACATCGTTGTTGAGACGCGCAGATATTCCTACGACGCGCTGATATATCCTTAGTCCCTAGTAAAGACAAAGATCCCGACGCAGGCGGGTCTCGAGTTCGATCGCGGTGAAATCGAAACTATCCGAGCATTAAAATCTCCCTCGCGCGCGAATTGCATGTTCGCACTGCAGCACTGGCACGACACCTACGGTTCCGATCGCTTCGAAAATTATTGTTACGCAATAGCACTATCGGTCACTGAAATCTAAGAACGGTATCGTGATACAAAGTTTTTCTTTGACCCCCGCCGTCAGGAGAAAAAGCAGCTATGAGAGGCCAGTCGAACTGGCTTCAGATTACTTCGACGCAGTTGTATTATCAGCGTGCTATCTCTAGGATCATCAATCAAAGGGCTCGAAAGAGCAAGAGAGAGAGAGAGAGAGAGAGAGAGAGAACATGGAGAAGCCGGTTTACAGACAAGATTAAGATATGCCGCGGCCTAAAGCGTCATTATTTGTAAGAGGCGGTACCGTGGCTATTTAAAGCGCGAAAGGAGAAAAAGGCGACGATGTTAAAAACGAGGGAAAAAAGCGTTAATTGAAATACACCTTCAAGACCGAATTTTACGCGTCTGAGATATCGGGAATAATCAATTAATATTGTATGTCTATATAATTAACATTACATTAATTGCGGACCTTGTCCCATTTTTTTACTGTTCATTATGCATAAAATTGTGCGTGATTCCTATTATCTCCCAAAAATTTTTGTTCAAGAGATTTTTATAAAATATATAATTCCGGCAGGCATTCTGCGGATGACTCCGTGTCAAAATAAAACGATTTCTCCCGCTTACCCTCCTCCCCACCTCAATCCGCAGCTGCAGGCTTCACCTGCGAAACAGTTTGTTGCCAGCGAGCCACCGGCACTGTAAGCCGTAACTGTTGAAGCGAGCCGAGCAGCGCGCCATCATCCAACACCTGTTACACAAAGGTTCTTGCTGAGTTTGTTATACCATCGACTATCGAGTGACGATCGCACAAAACGTTGACGTAAAAAAATACTGTGTGTATAATTTCTCATAATTATCTCGCGATCACAGATATTAATAAATCACATACCTATAGAAAAAAATTATATAATCAAGTTAACACATCTTATTGCCATTCTTATGTTGCCATTAAAAATAATAAATTTTTACTCTACATATAAATTCAGGAAAAAAATAACTTGTTATTTTCAGAATCCAAATTCTTTGATGTTGAATCGTCTCAAGTTCATATAAGAGATGTATTAATAATATTCGTTATATTAATTATATTTTAATATTACTACGGAATTTTTTCATGTAATCAGTTTCGCAAAGGGCCGGTCACCGAAGCCGCGATAGCTTCGTGGTGGTTGTACGGTATGTTTATCGCGTGTTGGAGAGAAGGGGGGGCAGAGTACACGCGCGCGTAGGGTCAGGGCCAGGAACCAGCACACGATAGCCGACTTCCGTCTGCCCGTAGAGTCGACAAAGAGGAATCCGTAATGCGGCGGAAATGTTACTTTCACAGGGGTGAGCCGCGGTGGTAACCGTCACATATAGGTGATCGTACGAAGAAAAATATTCCGCGAAAAGAGCACGGAGAAGAAACGTCGCTCTCATTTGTTTGTTCCGTTAAGCAGAAGAGATATTTTCGCGTCGCTTAAAATAAAATCACTTCAAGCCCACCAATACGACACTGCTATATCTTCGCAGTGTCGCACTTTCGGGCATGACGAAACGCAGGTTTCATCGTCAATTTCTCTCGCGGTTGTCAAGAAACGACAACACGCGCGAGATAACGATATTATCGCCAAAGTTTCACAATAATGCGTTTAGGATCTAGGACATTTATCATCGCGCCGTACAATTTGATGGCACGGTCTCGAGAATTTTTATTTACCACGGATGAAAGACTTTTAGTTAAAAGGGCTCGGATTCGAGGTCGCGATTTTACGACGTAAGTAACGTCGTAACGTTACGAGTTCTGGGGCGTTTTCGGTATATACGCCGTGTGATGTTAGATACGAGATAGCGGTCGTACGCTTCTCTCGCGAGACTCAGGGGAACCAGTTTTTCGAGTACTTAATATCTGTCAGGGATAACGAGTGAGATGACGTGAACTCGCGGAGACAAGTATCTCCGCTTTCCTTCCTTCTCGTACGTTATTTCAGTCGTACGGCGATAGATCTTAATGCTTTACTGGCCGTATAATGTAGTGTCGCTTTACCTTGAAAAAAAAAAACACAGTACTACTAGGTTTCCACTTTTTAAAATAAAAAATCGTAGTGCTACGTCGTCGGTGGCACACACAAGAAGATCGAAATTATTTTGCAGCCGATATCTCAGCGACGCGTCACACTGTCCCTAAAGGGGGAAAATTAACGTTTTCTGCTACCTTCGGCGGACACTATCAGTACCCACATGGTGGCCCTACTAGCTAACACAGTGCGGGACATGGATAAAAGCAGGCGGATAAAAGCTAGGTTTGCTATAACGGTGCTTGTCATAAAAGTGATCCAGGTAACGTAAAAACTTTTCTCAAAGCATCTATCACATTAAAGAAACCTGTCGCGAAAACATTTATGTCACATATATATTTTTATGAAAACATTCTTAATGTTTGATTGATTAGTATTATAATTAGTAGACATTTAATATGTAAAAATTATTATACAGTATTTTATTACATAACTAAATCTATCTCTCTTATATTGAAATAATACTGAAATGTGATAAAATAACTAAAATTAGACCATTATTATTATCGTGTAGATACATTAATCTCTTCAACTTCTACATTCGATAAGGAATCGTATTAAAATCATGACATTGAACATCTCTCTTGTGCGCGCTCGCGCACGTTATTCGACCTTCATAAATACAACATCGCTTGAAGAACACGGAGCTTTCGTCGTGCTTCTCCTCTCCTCTCCTCTCCTCTCTCCTCTCGACGAAAACCAGTTTATCGTGAAAAGCGTCTACCGCGAGTATATTCCGAGACGCCGCGCCGTCCCAGTCTCCACCATCGAGACTCCGAGTTCCGTTCTGTCGAAATTTTATTTATAACGTCGCCAAAAATCGCGTCGTCGTCGTCGTCGTTAAGAAGCATATGGTCGGATCAGTTAGTCAGGTCCCGCCGCCGATTACGGCTCGCACCTGTCGGAACTTGGCGGTAACTTACCGCGCCTCGTGCACTACGCTTCCTGCTTTGGCGCACCGCCAAAGCCGACTTCGTCGTCGATACAGCTAAGTTCCGTATTTATACGCCGAATGTTCACTGCATATTCAACAAAATTAGACAGCGATTGAACGCTCCTGTCCGACTCTGATTGCTACTTATCATGATCTACGAGTTAAACAAACGTAGCACGAAACCGCAACAGTTAAGTGACAGAAAATCAACAAGAACTCTCGACTGTGATAAAGCGACCAAAATTTTTATTTATTTTACGGATCTATTGTTTTTCTCGGAATAAAAGACACTTGTAATACCGACTAATGTTACTCTTCCGGTTAACGACATATGTGACACGGAATGTCGGCATGCAATAGCCTTGGCTGGTGTACTCGAAAACGGACGATTGTGCGCGGTTCTGAAACTGCGTTTCATTCAAGATAACGCGTTATGGGAGAGGTCGTTAGACAGGCGAAATCCGAGTACCAAGCGGACGGTCCACTCTCTTCGGTCTCGGAGGCTGCGCGTGGGCGATACGCTCGGAGCTCGGAGCGTCTTATGGTATTAAGAGAAAACGAATGCATGGTAGGGACTTTAACGCTTGCCGCTAACGACGATGATCTTAGGTCATGGTCAAAAGTAGCCTTACGATTGCGGCGGTTTCGTCGAAGGTACCTTAGAAAGGAACGTTCGTTTAAATGTGGCACACGTGCATTGCTCACCAACGATTCGTATAAGATTTGCGTGGGCGGTATTGTTGGATTGTTCTCATGGAAACGTGGCAAACACGATAATGATCCGTAAAGTCCCTAAAGCAATAACGAATACGAACCAACGGGAACAACGTACATACCGAATGGGACCAGCGCTAGGAGAGCTACGTGCCTCTGGATTTTTATGAGCTCAGAAAATTGCTAAGTCTCGAAATACTAATAAATCACTAAGAAAATACAAAGGGCGATGCATAGATATTCGAATGTAGAATGCTCCGATAAAATGGGAAACCACACTTACAATTAGTTAGAACCTCTTGAGCTTTATGTTATGTTCTCCGTTATGATCTATGTTGAGATTAACTGCATTTATGTGAGTTTTTTAGTATGCTCTATAAATTTTTTCCGTATGTCTGTTCGACTCTCGAATTTCGTTTGGCCCCTCAACGAAAATCAATCCGTAGAAGAGTAGTGGAGGGGTAACATTCCTCCACGAAGGGACGGCCGACCGCACTACTCAACACCACGATGTATGCTCGCGCGTCTAGATTTAAGCGCCGCGGTTTTAGAACGGGGCGCCAGAGGAATTCGCGTCCCAACCATCTGTTCTCAGCAACGGCAGACTCTAGTGGTTAGATGCTCCCTCTTTCTCGTCCACGGGGCCGGCGTTACGGTGCTGAATGTCCGGTTAATGCACCTGCGTAGTCCCGCGGCTCGCGAGCGGAACACCGTGAAGCGAAGCGGGAGGCCGCCGCGCGCGAAGGAAGGATGGGAGAACGGAACGCGCGCGGCGCGGCGGCGCGGCGGGGACAATTACGAATGATTCCGTCGAGCGGCTACCGATGACGAGAGGAAGAGAACGAACGGTGGAACCAGGAAGACGGGTAATGAAGAAGTCGACCACGTGAATCGGTCACCGCGATTCCGCAGAGTGGGAGGAAACGCAGAAACCAACCGCGGAACGGCGATACGCAAATATTAGCAATTTCTCTTTACTATCGCGTTACAGACTTCTTGGTTTGATTGATCTATGTCGCTTTGTTGATATTGATCTCGATCTTCTGTGTTTAGCAAATAAAAGCGGTCGATTTTAATGAACAAATAGATCGATGGGAATCTATATATTTATCTCGCGACAACGTAACAATTATAAAAAGAAACGTATAGCATAAGTTATGAATACTTTTTTTTCTGTTTTATATTTACCAGCATTGAATAACTTTCCGGATTTAGACAGTTTCCGATTGCCACGTATTCTCAGCGAATGATGTAAGCTCGGATGTAAGTATAAGTAAAATAGATTAAAAACAAAGCTTGTAAGTGAAATTTTAGTCAAGATGGAAGGTAAGGAATTTTAGCGAATCTCTAGGAATCGCGACGTTAAGCAAAGAGATGTGCTTGATATCCTTATTTAGAATTTTCTTTTCGCTCAGTCAGAGAAAAAGACGTTTTTTTAATTTCTCTTTTCTCTCTCTCTCTCTCTCTCTCTCTCTCTCTCTCTCTCACTGCTTCGCTATTTGTCCCCTCTCGATCGTCCCACCTTTCTCTCCAACGCTCCACCATATACCAATTCATAAAATCCCTGAAGCGAGCCTAAGCGCTCCACTAACTCTACCGACGAGTCGCTGACCTCAGGACTCAGTCGTGCGCATCAGCTGCATTTCTCCTCTTGCACATAGACTAGTTGCGCCGTGCGATGGTCATGGTAATTCAGAAGAAGAACCATGGTGCACCGATAGGCGCTAGACGAGGGAATGCTCACGGAGGAAATGAGAAAGGAGACGGTTGACGCGAATACATTGTTCGAATACAACGAAAATATATTATCAAATATTTCGCAAAATTAGAAGCAGCGTATGTGTCTATTTTGATGCGTTTGATATTAATTATATCGGAAGAAACGATGTTTCTCTATGATACCTTAGAATTTTCCGATGCAAGTCAAAAAAGTATTTCGTCTGGAGTCTCAAATTTCGTGTAAAGATAAAAAATGTAGAATATTGAAATTTATTTAAGATACTGTAAGCAAATATTTAAAAAATGACAGAAAACGCTTCTTTTAATGCTAACTTCCCCAGCCGATCGATCAAATTTATTTCATTGAATATTATTTATCATAGATGTTTTGCGACGAAACAATATGACTCCTAGGTGATAATCAATGATTGATAATCAATCCATCCATATAGATTTTCGGAAGAGAATTTCACCGTATTGGCGGAAAAGCAGACAGAGTTATACAAACCGAAGCTAATAATTCCGAATGGACAATCGCCCTCGCCCGCGTCTCTAAATTGTATCTCGTTTGCATCCAGTTATCAATCAATAAAGACAAGTTTGTTTTTTCTTTGTCTCGATCTATAGTACTTTTTATTAATTAAAGGATGCATTTATTTACGCAGGGCTGCGTTTACCCGAGTGCTGAAAATCTATAATGCACGTAACATATGCTGTAGGATTTTCAGCACTCGGGTGATTTCCTGAACGCATACCCCTGCGTAAACAAATGCACCCAAATACTTTATACGCTAGATATATCATATATTCGCAAGGTATGTGATTTCATTTGACGAGCAGATTTATCTGACCTTACATATATAACTTTAACCAATTATAATTATTTTGCCAGTATATAGAATAACAATTAAAGTAATTTAAATTGACCTGACTGGCAATATATATAACGTCTTTCTGATATGAACATCGAAAAACTGTGAGCCAACTTGGTTTGTCGGATTCACACAGCACTTTTTTCAGATCAATATTGAGACATTATTAATTTCGACTATGGGTTTTGGTCAGTTGATGTAATTTCTAAATTAAATAGTTTTTAAATTTTATTGCGAAAAATATTACCCCAGCCAGGGTTTGAACCTGGAACCTCCCGCGTATACCGTGCGGATGTCGTGCCAATTCGACCACTGGGGCTGTGGTAATATTTATCGCAATAACAACTATAAGATGGAGCACCGATTACTAGGTCGACGATGTATAATAAACAGAATAATAAATTTCTTTCGCCAGTATATAGTTCTATAGCCAATATATTTTTCGCAATAAAATTTAAAAACTATTTAATTTTGAAATTACATAAACTGACCAAAACCCATGGTCAAAATTAATAATGTCTCGATATTGATCTGAAAAAAGTGCTGTGTGAATCCGACAAACCAAGTTGGCTCACAGTTTTTCGATGTTCATATCAGAAAGACGTTATATATATTGCCAATCAGGTCGATTTAAATTACTTTAATTGTTATAATTATATACTATTTCGAATGTTTGGAGATGGGTCGAATTATTCACACTTTGACATAGTACAAAAGATTAATACTTTTATATAACATATAAAAGAACTTCGCCCATTTTATTAAGAGGTTTTGGGCCATCATAACACACACACTTGATTTCTATATCCATTTGTAGACGAGGTTGACAGAGATAATAATAACACAGTCTCAAGTCTTAAAAACGTGAAGAAAGATACTTTCTATAGGATGTGAATTTTGCATATCTTATACCATATGTAATATTAGCTAATTGGCACTAAAGCTTTACACTATTTAACTTAAATATATTATATATAATATCACTAATTTTTATATAAAATAATATATTTTATAATATCGTCCAGACTTTCTTGCGCCCAAGGCACTTTCCCGTGATGACGACGGTAACGACCAAATTATTGGTTTGTACGGCTAAGTCAGACCTGCGGCTGGTTTGCATTTTTCGATTGAAAGAAAAAAACACTCAAACGCAAGAATCAAGCTACCATCGGAGCATATTGAAGATATTTTTATATTATTTTCAGACAGTTCTGAAGGTGTGAAGGTGATAATGTAATGAATAGATATTAAAACTGGTAATTGAACCGGTCATAAAACTTCTTCCACCCACCGTCCTTTAACTTATTTTTCTAATAATGTACACAACAATACCTACGCTACAAAATGGCATATAATTCAATGTTGTGCGCCGATGGCCCATTTTGGGCGAGGTTCTTTCTAAATTGAAGAAGAATTTTGCTCTTCTGTGTGTTTAACGTTTTTCATAGTGGAAAGATCCGCGATTACAGGTATTTATGCCGCTACATGTAGCGTTTATATATATCCTGAAACATTGGAATATAAACTACACACGTGGCAATTCCCAAGATAATTATTGTCTGTATAAATTTAGCTTCAAATTCACGAATGGATCCGGCTACGTGTTCGTCGCGTCGCGACTTTGTTCGGCCGAAGAATAGAGAAAACAGTATAATGTCACATTGGCGACGCTTAATGATGATCTTTTTGAATAAAATAATGTGTCCGTGGAATGATACGTAAATGTCAAAGCACTTTACTCTTCGCCGAATAGACACGGCAAGATGCTTGTGTTTAGATGAACAAGGGAGAAGAAAAAAAATGAAGGATTGCCCGTCGTAATTCGCGTTCATTATGGTTCTCGCATGATTCCTAGAGGTTCTTGGCTCCGCAGAAGCCGCCGTGTAAATTCTATCAAAGTCTATCTTGCTCTACACTAGGATACGGTCACGGGGCCCCACTCCAGCGCAACTACACGTGAAAAGTCACGCTCTGCTGGATCCAGGTATAGTTAGTATCCAATATACCGGGTGGCCAATTTCGTTGACCTGGGGGCCGAGCGATTTTTGCCCAATTACGTCTGACCGAGCACTTTGACCGAGAATTCGAGATTCGTTCCGCCTCGACGAAAGTATCGACGAGCATTTTTCTTGTATGTTTGTATGCGCTTCTAAAAGATCGCGGAGGTAGTGGTGCGCGATAAAGAGGATGTTCCGCTCTCAGTGCGGCGTATCGGCCAACGACTATTGTTCATTTCCCCGCGAGTCCTGATTCGTAGGAAAAAATAAGCTCGTCCGGCCGCAATCGCGCGGTCGGTGGATTTTATTGCCCGTGCAAGCATAAACGTTGCGCAGCGTGAACGTTATTAAATAAACCGTGAAAACTTATTCCCATGCGGCGCACGTATAATCAACGTGTAAACCACGTATTACGATCCGACGCGCGTATAAAATCATCAGCGAAAAGATTATCCGTAATATTAATATAACCGTGAACGGTATTAAATCCTCATTATATGCCTTTGGAATCGTCTCTATTTTTTTTCCTAAACACGGTTTGAAGAAGCCTCCTACCTATAGATGAATTTACATCGGTAAACGGCGTGCGTCCTGTTCGAGAAAATCATCGAGGAAAGTCATCGAGACAATACTTCTCTCGCGTTGTTGTTACACGCGCAGCCATTATAGCTCAATCGAGAGTCAACGTACTCTCCTCTCTGATTGCGCAAGCCGAAATCGCTAATGATTACATCATTAATTGCGCGCGTGGACGCCGGGGACTCGCCGATCGCCGTTATGGTGACGATACCGGAAAAAGCGACGACGACCACAGGGTACCATCTCTTCTGGATCACTCTGTACGTGTGTATCCCGTATACACAACGTAGCTTATTTCGCGGCGCAAAGTCTTTGCTGTGTGCGCTGTCGGCCCATTCGTTCATTCCGAGCTGAGTCACACGCAGCGCACCAGATCTCTCCTTGCCGCTCCCACCTTTCCTCCCTGTCCCACCACAAGGCAACGTTCCCTCCGGGCCCCGCGTGGTCCCCGTACCCCCCCCCTTCCTCTCTGTTTCCTCTCATCTTTTCCCCGCCGCCGCCGCCACCGTCGTCCTACGTCCCACGGTCCCTCTCCGTTCCAACAGCGCGTCTTTCCTGCGGCCCCAGGGGCCGCAGGCTGACTCCCCATCAGGTCGACTGACCGAGCTGACTGTCTCTACGGCTGGCTGGCTGGCTTTGCTGGTGTAGCCACCCAGCCGACCACCTTCCTCTTCTTCCCGCGTGTGTGCCACCAGTCGGCCGGGGTTTACCTGGCGTTACCTGCCAGCTTGTAGCCTCAGTTCACTCACGTCACTTCGAGCAACCGGTTCGGAGTCCTCTCGGCATCCGCGCACTCGCACTCGACTTTACGCAAAAGCCTTCCCTTTCGCATTTCTGCCTCCTTTCCTCGCGTACATACGCGTACACAACTCTTCTTCTTCGTCTTCGATTCGTCTTCCTCCTCGTTCATCATCTTTTACCATTTCTTTTCTCTCCCGTGCGGCTCCGCCGTGTCGTTTGTGCCTGTCGGATATTAGTGCGCGAGCTATATCTCGTACGGAGAGGCGATCGATCGCGCCTTTAATTATCGCCGCACCGCTGAGATCGCACATTTTACTTCGCGCCAACTGCGAGAGACTCCGATGTGAACGACGACGGTCCGGACAAGAGTGAAGTTTTGACGAGCTTCTCGTAGCAGGACGCACCTTCTCGAGAAGCGAGAGAAAACGGACGACCGGTCTGAAGAGAATTGTAAGAAAGAGGATGTTAGCGATACTGATCAGTATCAGGTATATTCTCATTCAGTAAGAGCGGGGAGTGAGTAAACTCCGATCAACGGATATTACTAAGACGGGAGAATTGATTAAAATCTGATCGACATCTTTATCCCTTTTAGATCGAAACCGGTCGGCAGTTAAAGTAACTTCGCGGCTGCAAGGCCGAAAAATTCAAGTAAAAGCATTGAAATGAGACGCTCAATGTTCATAAGCGGCGTGTTTGCGAAATTATTTCTTATGTGCCAAGAATAAAACTCTGCATGATTATTTTTCCAGATCGGGCGGAATCGTAACGCGGTCTTCGTACGCATCGCTAGAGGCTTAGAAACGATCGTATCCCGTTTAAATGTCTCTCGATGTTTTTATTATTGTTCGTAACGATCACCGGTGAAATCTATTTCTTTGGTGTTCGCGAAGGGGCACGTTCCCAACGGTTTCTCTTTCTTGCGTATCCGAGATTTTCATCGGGTCACTGTCCTCGGGTACCGGTGACCGTTATCCGCCTCGGCTCCGACCTCGGCGCGAAAAACATCGACGCTGAGAAGTCGCGAAATAAGAATGAAGCCATCATCAGGCAGAAGTATGATCGTGCTCGGACGCTGGCCGTCTGGTCGATTGTTAATGACGAGCGTTCGACGCTTTTTATTCCCTCTTCCACGATTACGTAAATCCAGAAATACGTTTTTTTTTTTACGTTATAACGAGACGAATCAGCGATGTTTCGCAGGAGGCGAGCCTCCTCTAGCTCCTTCGTGCAATAATACGAATTACAAATGGCTTCAATATATCAAATGCAGCGCTGCGGTTATATCGAGAACTTATCGTACGAGAGCGACTTAAGAGGCTCTACGCGAATAATCTCGCGAGGCTCTTTCTCGGCCGGGTATGACAGAAAGAACGCGACTGCCGGAGTCGCGTTAGAAAATTACATAACTGCCGCTTGCGGCATGAGAACGCGTACCGAGCGAAATTACAAGTGCTAGTTTTCTGGCCTTTAGCCTGTCGCGCGTGTGTCACTTTTGCAAATATGCAAATGCATCACGTACCGCAATTTATCGGCTCGCTCTCGCGGTAATATTGTTCGCGTTCGTAACGGCGTATGTACGTCGTGATTTAATAAGATTTCGAAAGTCACGAAGCTAGACGAAGCGCGCGCGCGGAGTGTCGGAGCCCTTGTCCCGGGAGACCGTTTGATATTTTATTGTTTTCACAGCTTCACCCCACACCCACCACTAATTATCCTCTCCTTCTCCGTTCATCTAGTCTCTCGTCCTAGATATCGTTGCGTCGCTATGAAATCCTTTCGTCATGGCACCGAGATGCTATAGTCTCTAATTCTTTCTCAGAAAGAACTTTTTGTCCCCGTGAATTTTTTCTTACCGCAACTCGACGTTGCAACGATAACTCGCGTATCGCACGAATTCACAGACGTAAAACCATTCTTTCACGTGAAGTTAAATTTCTTTCCGGTAAGAATGAAACAGATGGCGAAAAATGCAATTTCTAATATGACACAAAGATTTTACTCTCAATAACTTATTTTATCTTACGAGATGCATTATTACGCTAACGTATTTGCACGCGATTAATATTCCGTTGCCGATGATAGGTATTGATGAGCGGCGAATGTAAATTACTGAGGTAATTCGGTGATGAAGAAACCAGGAACACGATTGTCGACATCGGAATGATTTTCTCTTTAATCAGGTGCCTTCGATACAGATTCATCATCGCTGCGCCGATCGAAACACGGAAGAGCGATCGGGATCGCGCGGCGCGGCGCGGCGGATCGTAGCACGAATCGTGGTTGGAAAGACGAAGAGAAGCGGGCATTCCAACGAGAAGAGAAGTCGAGGTCACACAAAACCTGTTCGAAGAGTTACGAGATCGCGAAATGTGGGCTTAAACACGCCCGAAACACGCGTTTGTGTTTTCGCAACCATTGTGTATCTTGATTTACACAAATCAACAGACCCCGTCGCGGGACCGACAGCGCAACTGTGTGTTGCGTCTCAATTTGCGAGGTACACACAAATTTTATGTCTGGTTCAAGCCCGACAGACAAACGCTTTGCATATACATTAAAAAGAGATCTATGACCATCTGCTGTAAATTAACGTAACTTGACTGTATATAGCGAAAACAGTGTTTACAATTTTGACGAGATTTTTGGTTTTTGTGTTATTTATATATTACGAAAACAATTTAATAACATAATTAATATTTAATAATATTAATAACGTTTATTTTTTGTTATTAAAAATTCGCGTTACTTATTAAATTATTATATGAAGCAGAATAAAATTTATATGACGTTCAATAATATATGCGTAAAATTTTTCTCCTTAAGTATACTTACAAAATTTCTTTTTTTTGTCACGATAGAGATACGCGCACAAACCTATTCTGGAAATAAATTATTTTCTGATAACTGTAGTTTTGCGAAAGAAACGCGCCGGAAAACGCGTATCTTTCGTCGAATGACTTCGACGAATAGCTCCGACTGACATACTTAACATTTTTTTTACGACTATGCAGGCTCGATAAGACGTGCCAACCAGCCAACAAAAATCACATCGACATTGACCGAACGGAGGAATGCGATCAAATTATTTTTGAAGTAATAATCGTTGTACGGGAGCATTTAACCGCGATGTACATTAAAAAGACTTCTGCGAGCAGCCATTATTTCCGTGCCGCGCGCGTTTTTCGATGTTCGAATAAACCGTGAGAACCAGAATGATGGCATGACCGGAAGAATGGCTTGAGAACTGAGAGACTTGCAGATAGTCGGCGAAGAATCGCAAGCATATACACGGTGCACCGAGAAGATTCGAATCGTGAGAACCGAGCGGGAAAACTCGATGTGGTACGCGCGTTACTCCCTCGGTTATATACTTTATCGCTCCATAAATAAATTATTTCGCCGCGTTATTATGCGCAAAATCGATTCCTCCGTGAAACTTCATCTCGATCATTTTCGACGGTCGTGGATCGATTTTGTCTTAATCAGCATGAAACGAATTAAATCAAGCTGCGTCGTAACCGCTCGACTACAAGATTCATTAAAGGTAAAAAAGGAAACTCACGATGCTAGATAACTAAGGTGTTAGTTTTTTGGTATTTTCTTGGTCATCGGTAATCGATTATTTTAAATGAGACAAAAATGAGAGTTATCGTATCGACGTTGGTTACCACGAGACAACCGCGAAAAATTAGCATAATACAAGAAAACATAAAACACTTGCGGCAAGATATACTATGTATATCAAAAGTTACGATATGCGTAGTTTATGATATTTAATTACGCTTGAAATCAGTTTTTTGTTAGCACAATTTTTTTACCACGAAAAAATTGACTTGGAATTTATAAAGAAACTTTGCAGGAAAGGGGGTACTTGTAACCGAAGGATACAGTGTGATTTCTGATACATTGTAGAAGTGGCTGGAGAAAGACAGGAACAGATAGACGGATACTTGACTAGATTATGGCCTGCGGGAAGACGGAGAGGATAGGAGAGGCACATCCCAACGTGAAAAACTCGACAACATGGCTCCGGTCGAACCTGAAGAATCGGTGTGGGAACGATTTCGTGGGTGGGAGCGAGCAAATCGAGAGAGAAAGCGAGCGGAGATAGAGAAAGAGGGAGAGGATTCGCGAGACGAGACGTTGGAGTTTGAAGGACGAGCGTGGAGAACGCCTGGAGAACAAATCATGGCGCGCTTCGCGAGATCTAGCAGACGCGGCTTCCGGGAAGAGTCATCGATCCGTGACGGAAGAACAAGAAGGGGAAAAGAAACAGTCGACAGGCTTAGCACTTGCCTCCGCCTTCGCCGACCCCCTCTGACTCGATTTTTTTTTTCCAGTTCTGTGTTCTTTTTCGCTGAGACAGAAATCTGTATTGACCCCGTTCCGGTCCTCTGTGATTTATGACTCGAAATTCTCGGAGTAAACTTGGGCTATCGGTCTATTAATACCGAAATCTATTTCCGCTGTCATAATTGTACACCGAGATTAAAATGGCCTTTGTATCGTCTCGTTACGATCGTCTTTATCACGCCATTAATATCTTTTCGCTTTGATTTATCCTAGACTTGTCACTCATTGTCAGTGCGACGTCGAGTCGACAATAGCTGTAGGATAAAAAACCGCTCTTGTTACGTATCATCCACTAAAGTCGTGCACGACATGCGTATAAACACATACAAACATATGCACATATACATATGTGACATAAAGAGACAGACAACTCGGGCACATACATAGGACATACATATATGCGCTACGGAGAGGTAAATATCCGCAAGTCTAGCGACGATCATGTCGCCACACTTTTCGCCTGACACAAAATAGGCTCGAGTCAAGAGGAGCCCCGGCGCCGAAGATCGCGGGAACGCCGGCTGGCACCACTCACATCCGCGTCTAAACAATCGAAGCGACCAAACAAGGGAACCTTTCGGCGGAACGGTGACGGCGAGGATCACGACGACTGAAAACTTCATTCTCTCGATATTATAGAAATTGTTATTGCTGTCGGTAAAGCTAAAGTTTCGGTAGAGCGACTTCTATCGATGCATGGTGCATGTGCATCTGGAGAACGTTGCGAGTTGCGACATACCATTCCTCGAAGGCCACACCGCTATCGATTATTACCTTTCCAAGTTTCTTTGTCAGGGTTTCAGAGCGAGGCGCAACCAAGAGATGGAAATTCCCCATACCAACTCTCCGCTGGCTTATCTATCGGCTTGGATTCTGTAAATGGCACTGGAAGAATTCACGGGGGATTTAAGCAATAAACCCGTGGAGCTCCCGTGTCATACACAGCGTCCGGCCTTACGGCGGCGCAATAAGCCTAGGAAATCATTTTCTGCTGCGCTGCAACAAACACGTATGTATGTATTGGAGAAACTTACATGGACCGAGCTCGTTGCCAACATCGCCCGCTCCACCATGGCTCTCCTGCCAGCTTTACACGTGAGACAAGAATTATTTTGCTCTTCGACTCTTTGCAGAGACATGTATAATATAATTCGTAGAAAGTATTACGTTTACTTTGTATAATTTTTCACAATCTATTTCTAATTAAGTTTCCGTCATCACTATGTACATCACTAACGCTTGTTGTCTGACCTAAGCAAACTTAAGCAACCAAAACTATTTTCTGATTGCAAACTTAACTAATTTTTCTAAGGTAATCTTTAAGAAATTTAAATTAGCAAATTTTGTGCATGTCTAAATAATAAAATTACTAATAAAATAATATACATTTTACAATAATTTTATTTACTTGAAATTCCATTTCGTGCAACTATTACGAGATACCAGCAGCCTGCCCCTATTCTCTTTACTTCCCGCGAGCCGCGGAGGCGCCGTGCATACACGTGGCAAGCAACCGCTTGGCAACGAGCAACGACCTCCTCCTGTGCAAGAACACGTCGCAAAGCGTCGCGGATGAGAGTCACGGAGAGGCGCATTTGCCGAGCGAAATGCTCGTTTCGTCGCGGCGCGCGGACGATGACGGCGTACGGCGACGACAGGACAAGGAGAGGAGAGGAGAGGAGCGTAACGGAGGAGACAGAGCCAACCGGAAACGGACTTTGCGAAGGCAGAAGTAGAAAATGTCTGGGGGGAAAAAAGGCCACGTCAAGGTCCTCAGGCAGATTCGCAACGCGGCTTAAGTCGTGTCACACACCACCTGTCGCGCGCGGCTAAGGCAGGTAAATGCGCAACTCTTCATCATCATCGCTCGCTGGAACCTCTCGCGGAAAAAGCGTTGACAACTCCGTGAAAGATTCTCCCGCTCGCGTCTTATACGCGGAATCGGCAAAATCAGAAAGGAATCCGATGAAATTTCGCTTGAAATTCTCATTTCAAACTGAGGCATATGCCTTAACGTAAATTCTTTACGCGATAATATTTATCATCTCATCTATCTATATCTGTATTATTTACAATAGTAAGTTAACAAATATTTTGTCGACATTTCTCATAATTTTTCTATAGAAAGAAATATTGAATTAGTTTGCGCGCGAGACTTAAAAACACCCAGGTGTTGACTTTCTAAATACTATCCAAGCTCATCGCATTCTTCGTTGAAACGATCATCGAGAAATAATGCACAGGGGGATGTAAATCTCGAATCGCAGACAAGTGCAGAAAGACAATCGATTCGACGAAGAACAAATCGTAATACCGGCATTTGATTACCTGTTGCGTCACACCTGTTGCTGCACGTACGCTCACCACGTGACTTCGTAGTGGCCGTGAAAAGATTTTCTCGATTGTCTACGTGCCACGTTGTACGATATCGCGGCAACGTCTATACGGCACATAGAAAAATATCAATATATAAAAATTATTTTTGCCCAAAATCATTCTCTTATCAGATATACCTGAAGATTTATGTACTGCCAAATGAAGCGAAGAAAGAAATTTTAAAATATCAGCAGAGTCGGAAATTCTTATCATTTAAATATGATAAAAATTTGAATAATAACAATATGCAAAAATTAATCTGAAAACGTGTGGCAAAGGATAAATTCAGGTTTTCCGATTCTTCTGACATGTTTTTAAACAATACACAGAAAGGGAGTAGCGCGACGCGCGCGGTTCTAAATACAGCGCAGCTTGTACACAACTGGACGTGACGTTTCAATTCGTAGGTTTTCAGCCGGAGAAATGAATATTTTCGATCCCGGCTGTTGATAAAACACCTCGTGGTTCGATCGTGCTCACGTCCTCTCAGGAATCTCTCCCGATCTCATTGTTCGTGGGCAGCAGGGCAGAAAGCGGCGCTTCCGGTTTCAGGTTGAGTTGCACGACGGTCAGACGAACGAACAGACAGGCCTGGCTGCATCCTCCGACTCCCCAGGTAAGCACCTGCGCTATGTTGAGCATGATATAAACGGAGTGGAAGGGAAAGAGCATCGTAACGTCTCATTTCTGCGCTGAAATTCCTCGACGGAGTTCGGTGTTCCTCCGATCCAACATAAGCGGTTCCCCGCGCTTAAACAAACAATCGTTAAGATATTTTCACCCGATTGTACCTATTCTTTTTTTATCGTGAATATTTCGCGATTGCATTCATTCATAATTCATAACGATGCAAGATTTCACCGGTATAATTAATGCGATGTGCATAATTAACAGCGGACGGTAAAGTTTCTGAAACGTTGAATTCTCCTCTCTCGCACACGGAGGAGCGGAACCGTGACCTGTGCGTGCGCATAACAACGTTATTACTTTTTTTTTAGCGCTTCTCCACGCGGTGCCCGCCGCGGAAAATTGTCATAGCAACGGGAAGTGGATAAGTCAGCGCGGAACCGGAAGTCGCCGTGGGATCGCTCGCGGAGGCAACGCTGAAAATACCGAGCGAAACCTTCGTGCTCCCTGGGAACCGCCGATTAGCCACACGCGCGCGTGTATATTTTTCGCCTGTGTCGTGTGTGCGGGCAATCATCGCCGGTATACACACGCATACACACGCGGAAACGTGACGACGCGCGGAGTCGGAGTCGGAGATATACAAGCACACGCGGGGGACGCGAAACGTTAGGCGAATATACGGCGCAGATAAATCCTGTGGCTTTTTACAACGACCGCCGCAGAAGTTACTTTAATCGTGAGAAAATAAAGATTATCGCTATTCACCAAGTCCATTGAAAGCCGCGTCGTCGTGTCCTAAGTAAAAAAAACTTGGAAACGGAGATTAGAGGGAGGTCAAATCACATTACGTTATTACTTGTGTTCCACGTTACACGGACGCAAGTGGAAACGGGTTTAATAAAGGACTTGCCTGCGTACCGTGACAAGGTAGGTCGATGACTCATGCTAATCATTGTTAAGCTATGGAGAAACGTTCGGCCTGGCAACTGTTAAGAAACGCATGAAGCCACACTTCGTCCTCAGTCTTTACCGATGTAGCGAAGAATGAACTTGACGAAGTGGTCGAAGGTGCCAAAAATCTAATGAAGCGCATCAATCAATGACGCGTCAGCGGACGGGACATCCGAAGTATTCGGACGCTATTTAGCCAGATGTTTGGCAATCGGAGGATTAACAATGACATGGTAATGAGAAGTGATTTTATGCCAAAGTACATTAGAGCGACGTACTTATCTATTCGTTTCTTGGTTTCTAGGTATCGAATTTGATCTACATCCAGAGACCGTGGGCGACGTTGACGTCACAGGCTGACCAATGACTTTCTCGGCTCGGCGTCCTTGAAAAGTATGGACACTTTTGCGGTGGTGATTCAACATCGCAATTTATACTGTTGTTCGCTCTGAATAACGTGAGAAAACGCATAATAGCAGCGCATAAAAAGCATTTACAGATATATGTTCAAAATCGACGATGCGATTAAATGAATTGAAAGAGCGGTCAATGAATTTTTCAAAAAATTCAAGAAAAGACATATCTACTCGCATATTGAATAATATTACAAAATTTATTTGGAATAAAAATGAATTTCAAAAAGCGCGATTTGAATTTAGGAAGATAAGGCGAATTATGAAGATCCGATACCTACTGCTGTTTATAATAGTTGGCCACTTTGAAATCTGTACACTTATTTCTCGAAACAACGATCGGTCTTCCCCGACAGTCAAACTCCGCCTTTCCTCGATAACGCGTGCGATGTTCACGGGCCATCAATCTTCGACTATCGTCATCGCGAAAGCTAATATTGACTTACGATCAAAATCAGAACTTCGTAACAAATATATATCGATTCGACGACTCATTCGCATCCGCAAAGTGACACTATAAAAACGTCCGATCTCCGCCAGAACGGACGCATTTGTTTCTCGAGTTACCGGTAAATATCGCCAGATGTTTACTATAAGAACTAAATGATATATCGTGGCGGTCACTCAACACCAACATCCCTGTCTAAATGTTAATAACGCGATTCTAAAAAAAAGAAAGAAAAATTTGTAACCTAATATCCAGAGTCTCTCTGTTAAATCAGGTCTCTTGAAATGCATCTTCCTGTTAAATATACAACAAAATGTTAGCGCACATTTTATCGATACATCGTTAAAAATCAGAATTCTTCTCTCCTCGTTTGTACATTATGAATACGTTAATAAAAAAAAGGCATTGTACTGAATGTTCCGGTAGATAGAACATCTACGTCGGTTGATTGGCCACGTAGCCTTTTTGTTGCGTTCCATTGAGTAATCGATGAACGGAGCTTTTATATAATGCGGCACAATAAATGCGGCGCTTATTCCATCGTCGAAAACACGTGTGCGTCGCGTCGTATCGCTGTCTCGTAACCGCAAACTATTTCAGTATACGCCTCGTACAAAGCTGGTATATGTGATTATTAAGGTGCTTATACTTGTCTTGGCATCGAATGACATCGCGCGACGGGATTTCCGGGAAACTATTATTTTTAGTTTGGTCGGTAATCAAGCCCAGCGCGTATTACGGAACGGATACCGAGACAACGATATCGAGATCACGCGACACACGTACGTGGCCGTTTCCTCTACAAAACTTTCGTTGAGCAGGGGAGAGACGAAATTGTTAAACGTTAAGAGGCCCATTCTCGTATTTCGCGTATGAATAAAACAGGTGCACCTCAATAATTTATTTTGCAAGCTGACGCAATATGTAACACTTAGGCTATATACGTTGTATCTATCTTGTTACGCAACAATCGCGCACACAGGCGTTGACGTTAAAGATCACGAAACACGAGGACGCCAAATATCGGTTACGAAAGAACGCAGTCATGGATTCGTGACGGTAATTTACCCGCCTTGCATACCCGCGAACTGTTTTTTTCCACGATCTCGAATCAATAGAAACCGTAAAATAGGTCCACGCGCTGTCGTTGCTCTCGCCGATAAAAAAAAACGGCGCCGATTTTTCCGCTGATAGAATCGGCGAACGTGCTTTTAACGCGCTTGCAGATCGCGGGCTAGCACTTAGCGATAAATATAAAAGCCCGCGATTTATGGGGGCTCGCTCTGGTAGCGCTGGGACCCGATACGTGTCGTCAGTCATCGCGACGTCGAGCGTCGGTAGCAAAATGCATCTGGACGATCGCCAAATTTAAAAATAAGTCGAAATTCGAAGGAATCGCCCGATCGTCAGCCGGCTCTCGCTCCGCGACCGTTGATCGTTTTGCAACGGCATCGGCAGTAACGTATAGTCAATTTATGAAATATACCACGAGGATATCCGCTCTCTCGTGAACTTTGATATATCTACAGCGGATTTTCCATGTTGACAAGCGACTTTTAGACTTTTAGTTAGTTTCTTTAAGCAGCGATCTTGTTCCCTTCACGAATATATTATCAATAAAAATGTTGAAATGCACAGTCATCGTCCAGCATGATTCACGAAATGAATTTCAGGCTCGTCAGACTCATCCGGGAGGGAGCGGTTAAATCTCAGGATTTCTCTCGGGCGAATCTCGACGAGAGAGCAGCCCTCGTATTTATGGGGTTGACGCAACCGTCTCGCGCACGTTCGCCAAAATACGAAACCGAAAGTTTTAATTTAGAACAAACGATTCGTATTTTTGCGCCCGCTTTTATCGGGCCACGGCCAGCGTCATGCGTATCTCGCGCCGATATCCTCCTCGAGGATCGATCGCGCGGTTCCTATAAATCTCACCGGCTAGATGGTACAGACCGATGATGCTCAGTAAGAGTAAGCGCGAGTGGGCGCGAATGGGGGGTCCGAGGCAAGGGAGGGGGCAACAGAAGGATAGACAGCCTTTTCAGACCCCTCGGTGACCAGTTTAGTTCTGCTTGGCATCCGAACTGCGCGCTGCGCAGGGTCCAGGGATGACGCGCTAATCATCCTCCAGCCAGCAGCGTTTCGAGTTCCGTCCGATCGAGCGGTTCGATGAATTACGACGGGGAAATGATACGATACAATTCTGCTGCTGCGACGTGCTCCGCTGATCGAGGCGCTTGCTGTCAGAGATCGCATTGGTGTTAGTGCGGCCCGACGCTCGTTTCTGGGAACCGAGCGGTTTAATAAGCAATCGCACTCACGTGCGCCGCTCAGCTGCCGCGTGTCGGAGTTTAAATATTGTACTACTCCTGAATATCGAATAAAATTGAAAAGAAATTGGAATTATATATCGTGAGGCAGACGCGTTGAAATTAGAACCAAGGATGACAGCTTAGTTAACAAAGTTGCAAAACACGTAGCTGGGCATACGAAGTGAACGGGCGGAACGCTATACCGATTGCAAATACCACTCGCGCGCGGGGTATACCCCCCCCGAGCGGAAATCGCGACTACGCTCGCGTGACGCGTTCACGACTGCACTTTTTCTTTTTGCAATGATATTTAATCGGAACACGGGAGAAACGAGCCGATAAAATTCGTCGATAGAGCCGCTCGACGCGTTGCGGCCGCGGTGGAAACGCGGAAAGCGAACTCGTTTTCTATACATTCGAATGCCCGAGCGAAACCGCGGCGCGCACTTGTGCCGCCAGTTAAACGACACTTGTGAAATCGACGCGCACATTTTCACCGCTCCGAGCGAGAGCCGCAAGAAAGGAGGGTCGTTGACGTGGACATTCGTTCGGCTCGCTTTCGAGCAGTAGTTATGAGAACACTTCCTGGAGACAATACCGATCGCAAAGTGTTTTCCAATTGAAGAAGAATTCGCGGAAACGCCTGCTATCGTCTTCGAACGCGATCAGCGTGCACCGGGTAATCTTTACACATTTAGACTCGCGATTTTTATATCGAAGACCGACGAAGAATCGTTTCTGGGAAGCTACGAGTTTACAAGCTACAAGTTGAAGTCACGCACAGCAGATATGAGCGCGGGTAGTCGTCGTTACGTGGTCTAAGAATATCGCGGTGTGTGGATCGTTGAACCAGGGCTTCCTTTCTTCTTTCCACGTGTCGAGGTGCCTGGGAGAAATAAATCAGAAACTTTCTCTGACGACGCTCGGCTCGACAGTGCTCCGTAAACGATGTCGGGGGACACCACGTCTGACGACGAGGGATCGCAGGAGGACCCGCCACGATATGACATCGACGATTTGGAAATCATCAAGACTATCGGTAAGCTCGAAATATTATCCTAGCCGAAAAACCGATTGGGATTTCTCTATTTTATACTGAGCTCTCGGTCTGTTTCTCCCTACAATTTTATTTTTATTAAAATTTTATCTATAGATATAATAATTGTAGTTGGCATAAGTGAATAGTAAAGACTAAATCGATACAATACGCCATTTTTGAATTTGAATTCTATGAAAGAGTCATTTTATATTCATTTTTCAGAAAATTTCTGAGAATTTTGTTTATAACTGGCACGATGTAAAAAAATGGAAATTAAACTCGATAGCGTAATTAATATCTTTTAAAATATTGATATATATTTATATCAAATTATAAATACTTATATAAAAGTACAAGTAGAGAAATTTCTTATTTTATTAACGATGCATAAAAGTACTGTTAGAAAGTTGTTAAATTCAGAGATATAAATTTGTGAATGTCGTATGTATATTTGTGCAAGAATAAATAGAAAGTAGAAACTCAGTTCGCAATAATAAAAATATAATATTTCAATCACACGGGATTTAAAAAAAAATAACGAGCGAGAAGAAATCAATAAATTTGTCGTTTTCGAAGTGGGACACCAGAGAGTAAGAGGATATGCGGTATATATATTTAAATGCTCGTTAAAGTGTCAGAATTATGTGAGAGAATGGTTCGGAAAATTGCAGGTGCTCGGCCGGTGAGACTCTCTTTTTCCTCTTTTCGTAATTTTAGCCCCAGATGCGTTCGAGCTATACCGTCGTCAGTAGAGAAACGATTTTTTTAAGACCCAGCTTCTGGATTTCGGTGTCGCTTGTACAATTTCTTCGCTCGAGACTGCCGCGCGACGACTCTTCACCTAAATTCGCGTCCGTCGCGCGCGAGTATTTAAAGCGTCCACGCCATCACCGGAAGCGCTTCGTCGTTTTACCGTTGACACCTGTTCCAAGTCATCGTTGGCCACCAGCGGTCTCCTCACCGTCGCGGCGGCGCGGTCTGTAGACGACGCGCATGTATCGTGCCGCCTGGCCGCCCCTGGCTAAGGGCCTATCACGCGGCCAATTTCGTCTCGCTATTCCACGCGCGAGATACACTTTCGACACAAATGCACGCGCGCATAAACAATCTCGCGCGCGGTGGCCGCTGCAACGTGACGGCCAATTTCGCTGTTTAATTTGGCCAAGGCTCATTGCATGCGCGCTAATTGGTCACGGTACGTTAACCAGAACAACCGAGTCACCTGCATTCGTAGGAAAGTGCATTAAATAGACCGCGCCGCGCAATGCATATCACATCAAAAGAACGTCGAAAGCGTTGGTAATTAACGGTCACTTCAATTGGGTTCAATAGATGGCACATTTTGCTATAAACGTACTTGTTATTCGTGAAGTCGTGTTGCATTGAACTTTGATCGTAATATCAACGGATCGAAGTATCATCGGGACCCAGTATCATCGGGATGTCTCGTAAAATGCGAAAATTATTCAATTTAATAAAATTGACTCATAATATTGGAAAGAGAAAATTATTATAATATAAAATAATTATAAATTCTAATTTACGGATAGGGGAGACCGGGGCTAATTTTCACACTTTTTAAATATTAATTTAAAAAAAAATGTTAGCAATATTTTATAATATCGTATACTACTTTATAATGTAGCTACATCTTTTAGGCGTAAAAAAAAAATATTAGACTTGTATATATTTATACACAAAAAAGTTATTTAATTCTAAGCAAAATCGTGCAAATGTGACAACTTATCCCATACCCAGGGTTGGTTGTCATATGACTCTAGATTGATTGTCATGTATCTATCATGTAGAAGAAACATACGACAAATAGTTCCTAGTTTAATATTTTATTAAAGTTAGCGCCAGTTTTTGGTAAATTTAACTTAATAAGATATATTGCAGCATGAATTAAACGAAAAATTAATAATTTTCATAAACTTTGTAATATAATTCTTATAAATTTTGTAATACTTTCATAACTTTGAGTAAATAAAAGAATAATAATTCTCATAAACTTTGAATCCCATCTCATTTGAGACTTAGACCCTGAACGGTCATTTTTTGAACAAAGAAGATTATATTTATAAACTATGTTGCAATGACGGTTAACTAAATACAGGAAAAATTATCTAAAATTATAATATTTCTTATGACTAAAAGAAAATTACGACTAATAATTCCAAAAACCAATAGAACAATAAAAATAGAGGTAAGGACAATTTACTCACGACCTCCAATTTTTAAAAAATGCTCGTAAATATCACATGCGATGTTTTTAAAACGAGCTATTTCGTACACCCGACTAACACGATAGAAGCAACCTACACTATAGAGAAGAATATTCCACTCAATTTATTAAGTGAGATATATAAGCTTTGTGACAACTTACCCGTGTGACTTCTAGCCCTGGTCTTCCCTATCTTTAAAGTCGCGTTTGTAAACCCTAATAAATATCTAATTTAAATATTTAAATACGATTTTTAGGCACAGGCACTTTCGGCAGGGTGGTTCTCTGCAGGCATCATGAAACGCCTCTCGCCCTAAAAATCCTCTCCATGATGGACGTGATCAGACTGAAACAAGTCGAGCACTTACGCAATGAAGTCACAATCCTAAAGGAAGTTAAGCATCCTTTCATCGTCAACATGTAAGTATTATACGTCTATTATTAAATGGAAAACATTGCTTGAGAATGGTTGGCAATTACTCCCTAACTACTTCAAGCGTGCTTGTTCGAACGCGCGATGTAATGAAGGGAATGAAGAAAGTGTTGCGTTTGTCGGTCAAGGAAAGGATTCTCGTGAAGACGCTACGGTAAAAAGCGCGACTAAGTCTAAGCAGATACATGCAAACGCCGTTACGACTTGCGCCACGTCGCGATTAATAGCTAGATAAAGGCGAGAGAAATCGATCCACTCGCGAGGGGAACGCTTTTTCAGTCAGCGCTGCGAAATCGAGATCTGCGCTCGCGTGGCGAACAGCTCAGTTTGTCACCTTCTTTTCAAACTATGACCCCGGACTATATTCATAGACGTTTCTTATTTCAAGACCGTCTTAAGTAACGTCTTAAGATGCTAATACGGCTCTGCGATTGGTTTATAATATCTTAACTCTTAAACTCTTAACTCTAGCTCGCCACACTCCGGTCCAGTGGACCGCTGAACGTTTTTCAGTTTTCTTATAGTTTTCACGTAATAACATAATTTTCTAGTTTCCTTATAATAAGTTTAGTTTAAATTCAGATCATTTTCTTGACCTAATAATTATCATAAACATCTTATTCAGAGTCTGTACTTCCAATTTCTACAATACAAGCTAAAAAATATTAATTAGAATGAAAATGACAATGCGACAAAGTCGAGCGGTCTCACGGACCAGAGTGTGGCGAATTAAGGGCTCGAAAATAAGTGTGACCAGGATTAAGATTATGGGGCTGCTTTTTTCAGGCTGTGGAGCGGCAGGGACGAGGCCAGGGTGTACATGCTGCTGGAGTTCGTCGCAGGCGGAGAGCTCTTCTCTTACCTGAGGGCGGCCGGAAGATTCGCCGGACCCACGAGTTGTTTCTACGCGGCCGAAATAGTTTGCGCCCTGGATTATCTGCACAGCAAGCATATAGTTTACAGAGACCTCAAGCCAGAGAATCTTCTCCTCGATAGTCAGGGCCACCTCAAAATCACCGATTTCGGTTTTTCCAAGAAACTTACGGATAGGTGAGTCACTCTCAAAACGAGAATAACTTAAAAATAGGATATGAATTGACGACGATTGAAAATAAATAAATTGAAGTTTGCTTATTAATAAAAACGGTAAAAAGATTATCTCTAGTAAGCGTGTAAGAGTAAAATTAACAAGTTTACATAATAAAATGTTCTGTAATGTAATGTCATTTTTTGTTTTTTACTTACTAATTTCTGTAAGTTAAAATTGCATTGATAAAGACCATCTGTTATAAAGCAAGATCTGCAATGTCACGCAATTAGCATATGCGTTACGGCTGAACTTCACCTGTTACGGCATGTCATAATAAACATTGTGAAACCGTGGCTATAATTAACACGTGCATTTTTAGAACATGGACTTTGTGTGGTACGCCAGAATACTTGGCGCCGGAAATAATTCAAAGCAAAGGACACAATAAAGCCGTAGACTGGTGGGCGTTAGGCGTTTTAATTTACGAGATGCTGGCGGGATATCCGCCGTTCTTCGACGACAACCCTTTCGGGATCTACGAGAAGATCCTGAGCGGTAGGATAGAATGGCCGAAGCACATGGATCCCATCGCGAAGGATCTGATCAAGAAATTATTGATCGCCGACCGTACCAAGAGATTGGGAAACATGAGGCAGGGCGCCGAGGACGTCAAGAGGCATCGATGGTTTAAGCTGGTCGAATGGCCCTTGGTAATTTCATCATATCGGTCTACTTAATTTCGCGTGATGTACGTGTGATGCGCAAGCGAGATAAAAAAGAAATGACGGAAGCGAAAAAATTAGTATTTAATAAGTGTAATTACTGTATGCCTTTACGTTTCGTGATATGTCGGAAGCGCAGCGGCGGTTAACGATCGATGAATGTCCACAGGTGCCGCAAAGAGCCTTGACACCCCCGATAAGGCCGCGAGTGAAAACGCCGGGCGACGCAAGCTGCTTCGACGATTATCCCGAAACCGACTGGCGTTCCCAACCACCCTTGCCGCCGGACCAACTAGTTTTGTTTCAAGATTTTTGACAGCTAGTGTGACGATACCCCTTGAATAGTCACAAATATTCTACGCTCATAAGTTCACCATGGCACCGCGCTAAATAGAAGAACTCACTTTGTGGTATAGAACAACCGTGATCACGATATGTTGATAATAATTAATTTTCCATTCTGTACATAGGTATAACTTTTTATATTTCGTTGCGTGTTACTTATTTATTTGTACGTGCTCTAAGCTAGAAAATCCTTTCTGTTGTTTTCATGAGATTCTGTAAATAAAGGTTGAACATTTGAAATTTTAAGTGTACATTTTAATGCTCAACTTATCTGTTTCTCTTACAACTGTTGAGAGTCATAAGATATTACGTCGTCATACGTATATTGCTGAGCTGTATTTTAAATACATAATAGAATCGATTTATACTTTTAATCGCGGTCGTCGGAAAATAAATCTGTTTAAAGTACTGCATTTATCACGATTATCAGATTTGCCATCATATTTCATTAATTTTGCAAAATGTAATAAATTATTTAAAGTCAGCCTTGACACGCTAGGTTTGCTTGATCGCAGCAACACAGCAACTTTCTACGCGAAGCGATAAAATCAACGTGATTCTGATCAAACAACAGTATAAAGCAGCACACCGTAGAAGAAGCATTATCAAGAGAATAGTTCTGTGTGTGAAATATTCTGTAAGCAGTGAACGTCAAAGAAGTATTGACAAAACCGTGGATTTTGATCTACGTCACGATGTTAGATACTTCACAGCATAGGCGACATAGAGTGAAGAAGATTACAGTGAATCATGTAGAAGCCTCGAAGAGGATGAGAAAAGAATTATTCGACCATGCTAATATCAAATTGTACAATCGGTCGGTGGTAAAGAGTAGAAAAGTGACTGCTCAACAACTCTTGCGAGAATATCTGTCTATCAGTTCGGTGCATGGCATGCAGTACTTCAGTAAATTGCAAATAAAATCCGGCATTATCGGAAAGATCTTCTGGACTTTAATTATGATTTGCAGTTTTGTGTGTAGGTATAACGAATGTATACACGGAAAGAATGGTTTTGTTGAAGTATCTAGCTAAAAATTTAACTAGATACAGATCTGAAAATAATTTTGTTGCAGCATCAAAATAATTATGTAGAACACTCAAACTGATTGTTAAAATGTCAAAATATTTTTTATAGCATTATTATCATACTTCAGCGACCTACTATAATTATTTTGATGGTGCAACAAAATTATTTTTAGATCTGTATCTAGCTAAATATTTTATAGATACTTTAGCAAAACCGTTCTTTCCGTGTCATACACAGATATAATACATATTTGCATTTTCAACCCTTTGGCTATGATTAAGTTGATCACGGAGCTGTACCGCTGTATGCACAGCTCGATGAAACAAATGCAGATGAAAGAAAATGAGGACATTCTGTTTGATAGCGATAAGACATTGAGCGATAAGAAAAGAACCATGCTATAATTTATAGCGTTTTGTCTCAAAAGATCGTTTAAAATAAAGCCACTATAATGACATGGCTAAAGAGTTAATTATTAATTAGCTGTAGTGCTCGATATATGTTGAAATTTTTCAAATGTGACATCGTTCTTTTAGTCTTAGCTTTGATGCTTCATAAATTCTGGGTGCGTTACAGCACTAATCCAACCCGCAGTATCATTCGGTCGTTTCACACGCCAATATTTGAGGCCCCCTTCCCAGCTCTGACTATTTGTCCATTAATACCACCGAAGGCTGCAAGACGCAGAAAAGTATTCGAAAGTTTGCATTTACCGCACAATATGACTAACTCCACAGCGAGATTCCTAGTTAGGTACATGTATTTTTTATTACAGTGCACGTAATGTGTAAAAATAAACAAATGCAATTATGCAATTCTGCAAACAACCAACTAATATATATTTAAGATTTATATTTAATAAAATAATAAAGAGTACGAAATTTCTCTTAGATACGGACCCGCATTTGCGAATGAGAATTCTCCTGGTGGTAAGACGCATGTGGACGAGTTGAAATTACTGTTAAAGACAAATAATATGACGCTGGTAGATTTAGTAAGAGCTTTGCGACCTTGCGAAGACATATTCGATTTCTGTAGTTGGAACGACGATAAGAAAGATTGCAGCGAACTGTTCAAAGTATCTTATACTTTCGCAGGTATATGTTGTTCCTTCAATTATCTTCTCGAAGATTACATAAAAAATGGCAGGTAATTATATCTATTTCATTACATATGAATTATTATCATAACACAATTGTCTCACGTCTTGACTTCGTTTCAATTAAAGTAAGCAGGCCACTGCAGATTTCGACGATCTTCTCACAACTCCTTTCTACGGACCAAGATCCGGTCTTAAGGTTATTTTAAATCGAGATTTTTTGGTCGAGGATGGGGATGACACGGAAGAAAAATACGTCAAATATTCAACAAATTCCGTCGGTCTTGTGGTACAAAATTGACAGATGTAATATTAACGTTTCTAAATAATTTAACGTTCTTCGAGTAATTTTATGTTTCATGTATTAAAAAAGAAAATTATATTCACGAATGTCAGTGAAAGACATTTTGCCTCCCACATTTCTTCAAATGCGTATTGTATATTTGATTTTTATTCTGTGAGATAGATGTTCTCTCATCATCCTCTGGAATATGTCACCACTATAGCTACTAGACAAATTCTGCAAACAGAGCAAGAATTACAGGTGATGATATATTTTCATATATAAATCTGTATCTGAGACGTAAAGAATCATATCTCCGTTATTATGAATTTAGAGAAAACAAGGTTTAAAGTTTTAAATAGGAAAATAATATATTTTTTTTTACATATAAAATAAAAGTTAACTGACATGTTTAATAGTACAACTGCCAATAACACGCTGTACACGGTTTAAAAATTAGGCACTGTAAAGATTTTTAATATGACTTTTTTTCTGAACATTGTGTGTATCTTGGGAAGTAATAATAATTAATAGACATAAGACGCTTTATTATTATATAATTTAAGCTCCTGTTATATTGAAAAATGTATTAACTCCATATTTTGACAAAAACTGGAGGTACGATTCTTTACTTCTTAGGTACAAAAATACAATTTATATTCTTTTCAGTAATATTATAAAAAAATGTTTAGTCAAACATTTCCTAAGTATTTCGCATAATATCTGATTACTTTGGCGCAATCTAGATCTCCATAACTCCGTCTGTCAAGAAAAAACTGTCCGGGTATTATAAACGAAATTCTATCGGTAAATGGGTTCCAAAATGCGCAGACAAGAAAACTGAACTGAAGTATTTTCCTGTATATCAATATTCCAACTGCTTTATCAGTTGCTCTATAGACGCTGTTCTCCAAGCCTGTGGTTGTGTGCCACATTACTATACGCCTATAGCTCATAAATGTTCTTTAAGAGTAACTTTAAAATTTTATAATAAAATAATGAAGATTTTATAATAAAATCATAGCATATTCTATAAATTAATATACTAATATACTTGTAGATTTGTGACTGGGAAGATTTCGAGTGTCTTTACAGGAACGCTAACAATATACGGGTCATTCAAAATGTTTTTACAGAAAATTTCACGTGTGAATGTTTAACTCCATGCTGGAACGTAATATACAAGCTACAAACTTCCATGCTTGTTTTAAATGGTGATCACTATTTCAATCCCCCGATGTAGTAAGTAATAATAAAACAACCCAAATCACATATATCTCTTAAGACTCCTGGATACTCGTCGCGACCGTGTTGGACTGTGACGTCAGAAGTGAGAAATAACACATTGGAAATTCTTGCGTGGTATTTCCAAATAAAAAGATATTTGCTTAAAATATTAACACTACAGATCACTTCATCACATTTTAAAAATACTCCGAGTTGCATCCCTTTCCTATGCGCAGGCGCATGACTAGGTTTCGTATTACATTCATTTTACGGCTGTTTATTAACTGTCAAGGGAAAGGGGTAGATCTAACCTGAACTCGGAGTATTTTCGAAGTGTGCTGAAGTGATCTGAAGTGTTATTTTATGCAAATACCTTTTTATTTGAAAATGCCATGCAAGAATTCTCAACGTGTCAAATCTCAACGTTTCTCGCTTCTGACGTCACATCTCACGAGATGTCGGGAAAGAGCCCAGGAGTCTTAAAACATTGTTTTTAAAAAATATATTGAATTCCCATACACATATTTTTTTTTTATTTTAGCCAAAATCTTTCAAAAGCTCAGTCTATTCTAAGAGTATTTATGAGATCCGAGACATTTATAGAAATGGATACAATTCCGGTTGCTGACGAATTATATTTGCTAGGTAAATGATCGTTTCCCACTTTTATACTAATCTTTTAATGTCTTAATTAAAAGGAAAACTTTTCAGCATCGCTGGGTGGCATATTTAGTCTTTTCTTGGGATGCAGCTTCATAAGTGCCATCGAGATTTTTTATTTTGTAGGATTATTTTTTTGTACCAAGTCCAAGAAATCAAAATAATCGTCGGTCAGAAGTTTCAAAAGCAATATATTAAACAGCGATTGTTTGCAATATATTAAACAATATTGTGTAATTAAGATTGTAAATTAAACAATATAATTGAATGTCCGATCGCATCAGGAGGATCGATTAAATGAGATACTTGTTGGCATTGCTACACCGGCATCTTTCGGGACACCGGGTGTGCGGATGCCACATCGAGCAACTACGAATCTGGAGCGATTAGATCTATTTCGAGCGGTTACTGGAGCGCTGCCGTAACATTTAAGTCCACGCCCGTGAAAATGTTTACTATACGACGAGTGTCCTATGCTACCGCGCGCGGGCGATCTTCAGAACGAAATCGTGTAACAAATGACCCACACAAGTTATGTTGCGACTTCTGGCCCTTCTTCAGGGTGTCGTTCAATCGGTTATGTAACTTGACACGCACTTAATTTTTGTACTCGTGTATCTCGTTTAATTTGTGCATTTCGTCATCCGCACCTGCACGCACCTGTCCGTTAATGTTGGCAATAATATAAGGAACATTTGAAATAGCCACATGGAAATATAACGGGATACGGTCAAGTACGAGGATAACAGATTTTTTAAAATAAAATAAATGTAAAAAAAACAAGTGATCTGTCAGAGGCGAGCAAACTTGATATTTTATATCAGTGATTATAGAGCAAGAAAAGATGAGAGAAACGGATAGTTTGCGCATATGGAAAAAGTGGATATTTATATCATAAAAGTCAGTATTGAAGTGTTCGAATACAACAAGCGAGTAAATTCGATACTTGTGCCATACGGCCTCAGGAAACTCTCCGCCTTACATAATGTTTGAAAGCTTTTCGCTAACTCAGCCCTAATTGCGGCCCAACATTGAAATGTGTACTAATCATGTCGTCTATTTTTGCGTACGCTGTCGAAAATACCGATTTAGTTCTACGCGGAACGTACGGTCGAACTTCGAGAGCTGGAAGCGCCGACTATTTTTGGAGAAACGCCCACACATAACGCGGACAGCATCGTCCACACATCTCTACAAAGTTCTCTCTATTTGCATCTCTCGTAATAAAATTCGAATTTTTTCGTAATTGCGTCCTTCTTTTTCAATCAGTCTGCTTTGCGCATACCTCGATAATAATCACATAATAACGAGTTATTTCCGGAGCGGCAGAAAGTAACAGCGAAATAAAACTACTGTATAGCCGGCTTTCCATACGAAGAGATTTATTTTATCGTTTGTAGCGCGTCGTGCATCGAAATTATGTGTACTACAACAAATTTTTAAACAGAAACTTTTTGTAAAACATTTTTAATATCGCAACTGTGTGAAGGTAAACAAGAACCGAGATATATATACGAACGTACGTGAAACAAACTGATATATTTATTTTGGTCACTTCTCAGATGAGCACAATTCAATGACGATGACGATGCGAATTATAACTGTAGATAATGTATCCATAGCTAATTATTTAAGAAAATGTAATTAGTGTAAAATCGATAGCCGATTCCCACGACGAAGTGGCAAGAAATTAAAGCGAGACACAATAGGGGAATAAACTTTTGAAATTCTTCCTATTGCCCGATAAATATATTTTTGAATAATTCTCATCGCCGAAATCGGTCACGAAAACACTCAAGGATGATTTGCGTAGAACATGTTTCCAGGCACCCAGATTGTAGAAAATATAATAAATGAGAACTCTCTCTCTTTCTGGTGAGAGCTTCGAACGAGGTGTCCGTGACGATTTTGGATCCTCTGAACGCATCCGCCTTTTGACACGTGTTTTCTCTGTTGTTCAGCCCTAAAATATACGATGTTTCATATTTAAAATATTATTAAATGTAATTTGAGTTTATATATTGTTGATCGTTTAATCGAGTGATTTACTAAAATAACATAGAAAACAATACAACATCATAAGATATATAAGATTAAAGCAAAGCAAAATGAATAATAAAATTCCGCTTACTGTTCGGAGATTTCAATGACCAATTTAACACACAATACCTTCTTAACCCCATAGTCTTACTCTGTAACTTCTCTCATATAATCTTAAAATTATAAAAGATACGAATACCTTTAGACAATTTTAATTAAAATAGTGAAAAGCATTCATTTTATGCAATTTTATCAATAATATTAAAATTAAATTACGGAAAATACTCGGGACGCTCGACGCGAGTACGCAAATGAAAATCGGGATTTAAACACATTCATTAATAGACGCAACTCACCATGGTGAGGAATGTCTGTCGTGCTTAAAAAAACAACCCTGAGTATAACACCCAAAGCGAGATTAATAGAAGAATAAGGATGAAATACGTCATTAGAAGATTCGTCGTCTCGTGGGCCGCTTGTGGCATGTTTTCACCGATATGGACAGCTCTGTGTGTTACGACATACAAATTTTATTCACTAAAAATACACTCATTATCCGATAAATTAGATTATCATAGATAAAGAATCAGTCGATCATCTTTTTCAAATTTATTTTATATAAAACGGTATATAACATTATAATATTTTTATTATTAAAGTCGTTCCGATTGACCTTCCTTTGAATAAATAACGATGATACTCACGAATGATTGGATAATCACGAGCTATAATTGCGAATTTTGCCGTTACAATAGCCGGTTGTACTCTATTTCCGATTGTAAATGTTATTGCATGAGAATAACACTTTGAGAGCTTTCTATCTTCAAGATCACTCGGATCCAGGAATGCGTTCCTCGCCGCCCTACGTGCGATCGTAGACTGGATCACGCGGTGCAGGATTCGCGCGCTTGGGCCGCCTTGCGCGATCCCGAAATTCCTCCAGGAACCGCATCACCATCCCCACCCGTAGCCACTGCGCGTGTACCGTGTCGCACCTTCCCGCGAAGCACCTTCTGCTCCAGGATTGGCAGAAGTCGAGATCCCACCATCGACTGATGTTGCTTGGAGAGCAACGAGTTTCTCGCTACCTCGAGTTATATTAAGGCATTGTGGATGTGTTAGGCTTAACTTCCTGACAAAAACGCCGTCAGATCGGTTCCAGATAACCGTCGAGACACCGTCTATAGGTATTGGCAGGTTCAAGATACGTTACGAAATCAATATGCAACAGCGCGGTCCATTAAGCGCGCCGTGATTATAGGAGAGCTGCAAGATGCTTCGTGTTATTCTGAAATCCGTTTGGGTGTACTGCCAGAACTGTTGCGCGCAATTAAGATTTCACTCCTTAGCCGATGCGTGCCAATATAGAAGGCCGTCCATCATTTTCGGGCTCTCGTCTAAATTTAACTCGTTTAGCCGAACATCAATATCTCGTGATGAACAATGTACGGACATCCCCGAACTCTCCAGCTCTCGGTCGTTATATAACGCGTCTTTCTCGTAAAAACACATTCCGGGCACTACTAGTCTTCTAATTTATGAATTAGACTCTGCATCAAAATCGAATTTAAACATAACTCTATGGAACGCATCAGCATCCAAAGGCTTAATCGATTCTTTAATTTTCTAATTTATTGAATCGGTTTAATTGTAATAGTAATCGATTTAATTTAATTAGTCGAGATAATTACTTAGTTGGGTAATTAACAGCACTAATTACTAATTGTATAAAAGTCTTAATTACAATTTTATTGTTGAATACATAATGTATGTACATAATGTTCGCATGTTGTTCGCAATGCCATGCACAATTTTATCTATATAATTAATTGGTTGGTAACTACATATTAATTTCTGCATGATCTTTATGAAATCGTTTCTGAGATATGCGATGAAGACATCCTTGCATATAATACTATCTACATAGGCACGCAAATATGGCTGCGTTCAAAGCAATAACTTTGGACGCGATATGACACAACTTACGTTACGAAAATAGGAAAGCGAAACTTTTATTACGGATTAAACTCGCGACACGGTACACAAGGTGCGCATATAAATAAAAATTAGTCTAGGATACAATATTTCGCGTTCTACAAATTCCGTACCGATATACAAAAGTTGCGGCGTACACATTTTTTATATGACTTTTACGAAACTCGGCTTCGAGTAAGAAATTGACAGTGATTCTTTCTTGGCACAAGCAAAAACGAGTTCTTTTATTTGCTTGACTATCCTTAAATTCTTGGCACCGACTCCGCCGCTATACATTTAAAACGCCATAACTTTAAAAATAAATAGTTCTAAGGCGTATCTACGAGCATGTGTATATATATGAATCGTAAAATATGATGATTATTGTTGCGTAATTAAAAAAAAAACATGTAGTAATAATTTAAATAAGTAATTTAATATATGTAACTTTTCGTACGTAAAAGAAATGAGAAGAGAGATTCAACATACATACAATTCATATTCCGCAATTTATGAAACAATTTACATTTTAATCATGTACATTTTACATTTATATATTAAATATATCTTTGTATGTATATATATACATACATTTTAAAATATTTATTTTACATCTTTTAATTTTGATTTCTTGTTCGTGTTGATAATTAGTCGAGTTGCCATGCCTTAATAAGGAAGACATTTTAAAATATCAAAACAATGTATGCCATGTAGTGTACACGTTTTTTTTTTTTTGTTTTTTTTTCCAAATTTTGATTTTTTTTTTTAATTCTATACAGTACATAACACGAGGTAGTACGAGGCTTTGTCTATATATATATATATATATATATATATATATATATATACAAAATAAAATCTTCAATAAATAACTGAAAAAGTTTACCATTCGACTCTGAAGTTTCAGAAAACCTCATCAGAGCCTTTTCTGGTATTATTGCATTTTACAAAATACTAACAATAATTATTCATCCTAACGCGTGAACTGGCCTGTTTTGTCCATATTATATAGACTTTAGTGATATGACAGTTCACTTGTACATTTGCTTCTGTTGATATTAACGATAGCACCTTAAGCCAAGGAAAATCCCAACACATCCTCCAACGAGTAGTCGAACAGCCTTAAATCTAATTTGTACAGATCTGCCAGCTTGCGAAGCTGCTTGTAGCTTAGAGTAGAGTAATATCTATCCAGTTTTCTCGACGTTGGCTCGCTGCTTAAAGGTCTAGCTGGAAAACTGCATAATTATATTTAACAAGGTGTTTCGCGAATATATCTCTAGAGAGAATTCTAAATATCTATACGGAAAGAACGATTTTGCTGAAGTGTCTAAAAATTTAGCCAGATACAGATCTAAAAATTATTTTGTTGCAACATCAAAATAATTATGTAGAACGCTCAAACTGATTGCTCAAATGTCAAAATTTTTTACAGCATATCATCATACTTCAGCGACCTACTATAATAATTTTTATGGTACAACAGAATTATATTTTCAGCGCTGTATCTGTAGCTAAATTTTTATATATTTTAGCAAAACAGTTCTTTCCGTGTATTAAAATTGTCATCTTGTTATTGCAAGTATTGTCACAAGTGCACTGTACTCACTTCACGGATGTGACACCTATCCGTTCGAGAACTTCCGTGGCGTCTTCGACCAAACTCTCGTACTTGCTTACGAGATTGTAATTAACTATGCACGGTTGGCAAAGATCGTATATCGGTCTCCAATGTTCATTCCGAGTTCCATTCTCGGTGTCGTCGGTGATGAAATCGACGAATTCGTGAAACGTCACGTCGTCGCCATTCCTCAAAGACTCCTCGGTCGCGTTCGGTCTGTATTTCTGTAAAAATTTCGCGTAGTTAAAGTCTCGCTGCTTGTGTGGCTTGGTGTTTTTTTCAACGTTGAGCTCATCTCGATTTGCATACGGAACTTATCGTTAACGGTTAACGCGATAAAAGTGGGACATAATTATATAATCGTAATCATATTCCGAGAAGTGCTCAATTATACGGTACTTTTAAATTTGATGCAATTTTATTGAAAAGAAACAAGAATTTAAATCTATAATGCCTAAGTAAATAAATATTCTCTTTCTATATAAACGCGCATGGCTCATCCATATAACTAAACTGACTCGATAAAAAAAAGAAGCATCAAAACAGTCGTTTATTGATATTCTGCCTATGCTTTGCTTTAAACTATCATATCTAAGATAAGATCATAGCGCGAGGTCATAAATTGATCCGTAAATATATTGCGTAATGAATCAAATTAGCGATCAAAATTAAAATTAAAGACGTACAAAGCAATACGTAGTATAGAACTATATATTTGCATTGTACTATATTTAGAAAGACTCGTTCCTTACCTTGACGATTTTTTTGCCGAAGCGAGTCTGAAAATATTTCGCACTTTTCTCGTGTTTGGTCTCCAATTTATTCCGATAGGCCGATAAAAGCCTCTCCAGAGGATGTCGCACGACGATTAGCTTGTCGTACGTCGCCAATTTCTTCTCTATCTCGGGCAGAGTGTAATTGTTCAATCGCTGAAAAGTGCCGGGGGAATGAGCTTGATCGGCCGGTATTTTTAAAGGATCGTTACCGGGCCATTTTCCGGTCGCGATCATTAATACGCGCTTCCAATTTGTGCAAGCCACCTGAAAGATGAAAGACGCTTAGAACGTGCAACGCAAAAATTTATTCTTTACACGTTATTCTAGATCATCTCAATGAAAAGACGACGAGTTTTTGATACCTTTGGTACATAACAATAGAGCAATTCATGCGAATCATCCACGAGGATATTTCTGAATGATTCTGGATTTAACGCGTCGATATCAACCTCGCTACTTTCAAGCTCGCAATTATATTGCAGTCTTTCCTGTCTCTCTACCAAGGCCGACCTGGCCAACGCGTTTGGCCCTGTCCAGGAATAAATATATTTGTTCGGCTCGAACGGTTTCTTGTTTTCGTCATTTAAATAGATTTGCTCGACGTTCGTGTTTGCGTTCGCGGTCGTTTTCCATATAACAACGAGTAAAATTATCCTCCACGCTCGACATCCTGTCATCGTTTTCCTTTATCCACCGCGAGCATTAGGCTCTTTTGCAAAGTACAGTCTGTAAAACTCTGAATCTGCAAAAAAAGAAGAACGGTGCACTTTTTACGGAGTTCTCCATTAATTCCAATGGAACACCCGTGCAAAATCATAATAATAATTCTACAACACTAAACGCAATATTCTCTTGTGCTACTTTCGATTAGACAGACATATAAATCGTATACGACAATAAACCAGTTATAAGTAGATTATTATCGATTTATTATACACGACGGGCGTGTGTGAAATAGTATCGACAAAAAACTTTGCACCGTAAAACGACACGATAACTCGGAATGGAATAAGAATATTAATGGCATAAGAATTAAATAAATTTACATAAAATTTACGGATATATAGTTATTTATATATGTACAATAATTTAAAAAAAACGTGATTTATTTATTTTTTCTCTAAATCTGAATCAGTGAATAGTACTGCTGGACTATTCACTGATTCAGATTTAGAGAGTTCGTTTACTAAAACAATTAGGAAAGATTCTCAATTCCGACTTTACAAAATTGCGGACGGACGTAGTAAACACATAAAAATGATATGCTAATCGTTAGCTATAAGTGGATGGCTGCGGCGATTTGAATTGCAAACATAAAAAAAACCTAACTTATTTAAAATAAGAAATCAAGGAATATTAGCGAGAATCGACGTTTAATTCTTGATAACAATCTTCTCTAGCCGGCTTCAATCAGTTTTTACACAGTTGATAAGATACGTTACAAAGTAGCACAGTTATTATTACGTATCTACGATCGAAGTCGAGCTAATTCTTTTCGTTTTTAACTAATTATTTGTATAATTAAGGCCATTAAGGTATTTGCACGCAAAATATCACGTCTTCTTTTTTTACAACTTTTGTTCATTTTTTTGTATTTCTTTTTATTACTTACTAGTCGCATTTTCTTTTTTTTTATACAGACAATAGGACAATAAACCGCGATGTAACTTTCTAGGCCAATGTTACGGTCGTAGCACAAGTGCAATGCAGACAATGTTCTCCTTTTTTACGCGTGCTTATATTTATCAAATAATGCATAGTATAAAAATGCAAGATTCTCAATTTTCAAAATAACTCATGATAATTTTTATCTTTTTCAGGTACTTTCGGGTATAAATCTGATCAGTTTCTTGTTACAAACATTCTGGCAAAAAAATAAATAGATTTTTTTAATAAAAATTGTTAATTTTATAAAAATGTATATCTTCTAAGAATAAAGTCGCGAAAATTATTTTAATAATAATCAATAATCATTATTGGATTGAACATTCGATGAAGTCTTCACATTTTTGTAAAATACAAACAACTGTGTGTGAAATCCGAAAATAGCAAAGTAATATTGTATTGTCTGTATAAGCGCGTAACAAGCGCAACTAAAACGCATCCTGAAAATATTAGAGCGTAACCGCTGCTGTTTGATATAGATATTTCCAAAGTATGTGTCAGACACGTGCTCATAATGTCACATTCCACTCCTCCTCCTCAGTCCTATTACTCGTGTCCGAGCGTGACTTCTCTTCATATACATGTGTTGCGCACGTGGATTATACACATTGTATATGGAACCTACAGTTTAACGCCGATTTCGAACGGCAATTTTCTAGAGAAGTTCTCGTGGCAAGACATACTCTCGGTGGTTTGCCATTGCCTTCCGAGAGACATTCCACTCAGGTATGGCGAAATCGAATGTGGAAATGGAGAACAACCGGCAAAAAAATCGATTTAATGAAATATGAAAAAGTGATGACGCGAAAACCAACATTGCATTCCACCGCAAGTTGTCCTGATTCAAAAGTATTCCAAAGAATACTTAGCTACTCCAAAATTCTATGCATCGCGTACCACATATCATACGACAAGAATTTTAATTGAAATCGCGCTGACAGCGTCGTGTCTCCACATATTAACGATACATTTAACCCAAATCAATCATGCAAAGTCATATTAGAAATCCGTAATTGTCAATAAATATTCGAATCGTCAACGAGAGTGACGTGTTCCATTTATCATCACTGTTAGTCAGCGAGAATCGCTGAAATGACACGTGAAGTTTCCTCGATATCACAGTCAGTTCGTTGTGACGAGATCACTTCGACCGAGCGGCGATCAATCGCGATCGATCCGCATAGCCACTTCTTTGTAATTATTCGTACAATTATTTATTATGCTCACGTTTTTGACCATGAATTATAAGTAACTCGCGAAAGGGTTAAACGCGAAAAAACCGATGTCTCCGCAATAGTCGCGACTTACTTCGTGATCCGATTAGACAGGTAAGGCGTGTTCAGAATCGGAGCGATTAACGTGCTCCGCAATTCCGCAAATCCCACGGAGCGCGCGCGGTCAAGCGCACCGACGTTCTCCCCAGAGCTTCATGAGAACCTTGGCCTCCCAAGGGCGCGTTATCGGCGCGCCCGATAAATCGTCCGATCGTCTCGCGGCTCGAAAAATCTCTCTTTGGGGCCACAAAGTCCAACACACTTCCGTTTCACTTTTCCCGATACTTCGTGCGGGATGCACGGCGAACTGGCCGCGCGCGCGACAACGTGAAACTCATCGACGGATACCGCGCACCGTAAGGAGAACACGGAGTGGTCAAGCAGCCGATCGACGTAACAGCCGGCGATCGCGTTAGGTCGCCTGGAAGAGACTCTCAGGAACGAGAAACACCGATGTGTCGGTGTGTGAAGTGAAAGAGACGGGCTGCGCGCGCCTCCGCTCTTTCGTTCTCGTTCCCTTTTCGGTCGTCCCGGATCGGTCCATCCTCCTCCGACTCGGCGGGTTCGTATCCACGAAATTCCCCACTTTCGGGCTTAAGGCGTTTCGCTACGTGCTAGTCATGTGACTGTTTGTAGGCTTTCACGTTCAGAAATATATTTCAGGCAATTTTTGCTAAGGGAAAAATAATTTTATGACGTATGGTGTAAAATTTCATACGTGACAAAGTATGTTACTTTTTCCAAATTATGTGATTTTTTTCATTTGACTCCGTTTTGATCAGCTGATCATGCGAGTCGTCGAGAAAGGTTACAAGTGAGGTTACATCTCCTTTTCGATTGAATTTTGACACGTACTGAGAAAGAGTTTCAAAACGCATGACAGGGGTGTCAATCACTATCCACGTCGGCTAAGAAAGACGAGCCTCATAACCTGCACTACAGTGATTAGCCAGTGGCGTTGCCAAGTCACAGATTTCTATTAATCTGTGGCCAAGTCTTCCCAACTTCACCTCGACCAAAAAATGTCTGCTCGATTACCGCATTTTCACTAAAATAAACTAAAAAATTAGCAGCGAAATCTCCGGTAAACTATATATTTTATGGTTGCATCGGATTCTTCGAAATCTAATGTACAAAAACAATATGTTTTTTCTCACTTCATCTAATCGAAAAATGCGAAAATATGTGATTGAAACCGTGATAGAGCCTTCTTTTTCGTGCCGTCTGCATGAAGTAATGCAAACGTTGTAATTTTTGAGATCGATTTTCTAGAGTAAATAGTCGGTAAGGAGCCACAGAAAAAATCGACTGCAAAGCTGATCATATAATTTGATATAAAATCCAAAATCGAAAACTTTATCTAATACATGCCCTGACGAGACGACTATCTTAACCCGCTCGTGTGCGTATATATTCGTAGAAACCAAAGATCACGCGATGTAAAATCAAATCTCACAATGCATAATTGATGAGCTCGCGCGAGCGAGCTGATGGGCCGCCGCCTGTCCTCGCGGCGAACCACGAAAAAAAAACCTATGACCGATGTCCGATCTCGATCTTAATAAGCAAACGGAATTCAACGTACGCCTTAAAATTTATCCAAGTGGAACGAGATAAATTGGAGACCGTGATTTCTTTGATCTTTGAGCTGTGAACATGCGTTAGTACGCAGCTGAATCGAATGTTTCGCGTTGGTTTACGTGTTTATTCATATTTCGCTGCACTTTTCCTGATCGTCGCCGACAGTTCCATCTCATTGCATAGTTTATATACTTCACTTTCACTTTTATGTCACATACGTGTTTTTCTTAAAATGGTTCTCTTCTCGACGAAATGACCACGTGCGCTATGACGCAATTTTTTCGTTACGTAACTTACACGAAAGCCTCTGTGCCATAAATCCTTTTTCCTTTTATGTTGCAATAGTTACGCTGATTTATCTATTTTATATCTGATAAAGATATCGAAAACTGCTATATATGGTGTTCAAAAATTGCGGATGATTCGCTTTATTAATAGCTGATTAAAATTTTATTCCAATTTGAAGTTCATTTTTCCTTCCAAAAACATCAAAGTACATTAATAATGCTTTTTTTATTAGCGATTACAAATAAATTGCACTTTTTGAGAACTAAAAATTAAAATTAATTTTCTAAATAATCTCCAGATGGAGTTTACCTTACTAGAGTTTTAATTTAAAATTTAATTATTGTTTAGTAAACAATTAGTCATTTCCTTAACATCTAAAAAGAAATCGAGTCTAAATTGATATAAAAGAATCTATCATTGAAATGAGTTTTTATTTTGAAACATTGAAATCTGTATATATATTGCATTGACTTAACTTTGTTTATTTTAAACTAATTTAACTAATCTAAGAAGTTTAAAAACAAAGCTTTGAAATTTTTATATTTCCATTATATGAAATAAATTATCTACATATTTTCCTGAAAAATTGAAATCTTTTAGTTTTTTAATTTCATAGACTTTTGTATATCTTATCGACATAAATAAGTTTTACAGCTTTTATATATTATTAATTACAAAATACAGTTATTCGTTGGTTCCCGCTGAGTGAATTGTAGGCCGGGAAATGCGGTCATCAGCCATGCTATGTAAGAGTGACCTTTTTAAAGAAAGATTATATCAAGTTACAATCAGGGTCAACGAGTTTTATCATAGGTTAGCAACATGTTCACATACAATCGCACACAATCACAGATAAATGTCGGATAGATAAAATTGCTTCCGATTCGCGTTGTGTTTAACAAATTTCAATACGAGTAAAATTAGTCACAAAATCAGCTCGTATAGCTCGTATAGATGTAACACAGAAACGTATTCTAAAACAATCGAATGGTTTAACAAGCAAATAAGTTAGAAAAGTGAGAAATTATAAGATATATGAAGAAAAACAATGTAATCACAAAGACTAGAAAAATCGGTCTCTTTTCAACAAATCTTATGTCAAATCTTACACTAAGAAAAAAATGTTTTGAATTTTAGTAAATATTAGTTTGCATACGACTGTAACTTTATTTATAAAAAAACTTTCCCTTTTTATTAGCATATTTTTTCTCAGTGAATACACATATACTAATAAAAAAGAAAATTTTCTTTATTTTAGTAAATGGAGTCACAGTTGTATGCAAACTAATATTTACTAAAATCCAGAACATTTTTTTCTTAGTATACATATATAGGTACGTATATATATCTGAGAATTTATTTCTTATAATCTCGTAACTGTCTTGTTGAAGGCATTTATATGCTGATGTTTTCTGAAATGTTATCTTCTATATGTGATTTTTCACATATCATCAATGAATCGAACATCCGCGACATAACTTTTACTGCCGCGGAGATACAGACAACGTTAAATACTTGATAATTGCGACCTCTAACTCGGTGGAATAACACTTACAATAGCATTTATGCAATAAAAGTTGAAATTATTCGTTTGACCTAAAAATACAAAAAAGAAATTGTATATAAAGCCACGGGAATTTCAGCAAAAGGAGAAAGTACCATGACTTCTCGACTTGGCCTTCAGTACAATCACCGGAGCGAGATGACGTTTAGTCTTGCTTCGGCTTTCGTTCTTAGAATATCTCTTTACCGCGCCGGCAATCAAAAACGCGCACAAAATAAAAGTGAGAGTGGATATTAGAGATAACAGAGGAAACACAGTTTTGGTAAGACACAAGAAGAAGCAACTGATGAGCACTTTTGTTGCATTACCAAAATATCTGTCACGATTAAGCAATACACTTTCACGTGTTGAAGCCTTGAGATTCCCGCAAATGTTTTCTCAAATTGTGACATTGTATTGACGTGAAAACTTTGAAGTTTCCAAAAGTTCACGCACGATCACAAAAACTTCTAGAAATATTATTTAAAATTAAATAGAGTTTTTTAATTCAGTATATTTCTCCTTTCTATCACAGAAATCATTATAAATTATAAACAAATAATTATAAACAAACATCTCTTGCCTGGCAAGAATACGTCAAAATTTTTTGTAATAAAAATAATAAGAAAGTTATTTTCTGTCATTTTTATTTGTAATAACTGAAATATTCTTCTAATTTGTAGGTAACGATAGAACATTACGCACGAAATAACAAGAGAAAATGCTATTAACAATAGCATTTTGGATGTTAGTCATTTTAATTACTTTTTGGATTCTCCTTGGTCCTGTCACAAGATTTCTGCGTGTGCTATGGGAAATTATTATGCAAATATACAATAAGAAGGCAATCGATTTGCGAACAAAGTTCGGTGAATGGGCGAGTAAGCATGAAAAAATTATGTCTCTTATACTCTTTGATTGTATTTAATTTATAAATATAATATTATTGAAATTATTAACAACCTCCTCTGATCCTTAATATAATATTTTATCTTATCACTTTAGACATTTTTTATGAGACGAAAGAAAAGCAAAAAAATCTCTCAAAAGTACATAGAAATTGTTATCTCACAAAATTAAATAAAAATTTTTATTAATTATATTATATAAGTAAGTAATGTAAAAAGATGCTTACATATCACATATTCTAGTTGTCACTGGCTCGACTGACGGTATCGGTAAAGCTTACGCCAAAGAATTAGCAGTAAGAAATATGAATTTAATACTAATTAGCAGAAACTTAGAAAAGCTTGAACGCACAAAGGACGAGATACTGCTAATAAATCCAAAAATTGAGGTGAAAGTTATCGCTGCAGATTTCGCCGAAGGAGAAAATGCTTTCACCAAAATCCATCCCCTGTTGCAAGATATATCCGTCGGCATATTAGGTAATTAAACTTATTTATTTATTTACTGCAATATATATATATAAATTAGTGGCTGTAATCCCATAATCCTTGCATGGCAAAAAAATTTGAAATTACTAATGTTCAATATTTGAGCTGTTTTTCTTTTCAAATGATATATAAGTCTATTTTTGAAAAAAATATGAGTTACTTTTACAAATTTTAGTCCTTTTTATTTTCAAATTCAATACTTTACGATATTCTGATAAATTAGTCAACAGAAATTTGACTAAATTTTATTTGTAATTTCAATGCGGCCAGTACGAGTTTGAAAGTGCGGTTGTGCCCGCGATTAGTCAAATCTTATAGTACAAATAATTATACTTGATTGTGATTTCCAAACCGGTTCTATTGAAATCCTCTTCAGTTAGTGACGTGCGGTGGACTGGCATAAATATTTCTTTTGAAAGTGTGAAATAAGTTTATTATTTTTAACAATTTCTTTTAAACCACACATGGCCTTGAACAAAATTTGAGCAAATCGTCAGCAAAAATACTCAAGTGTGTAAGCGGTTTTAAGTTATATTATTCAACTGAATATTAAGATACTATGTAATTAATAAAACTATGTTGTATGTTATATAAATAATAGCTTAATTTTTCTCAAAAATTACTAACTATATGATATTTAAAATACTATTGTATCAAATAAATATAATTCGACATAAATATATTATTATTATTATTTTAAAATTACATTTAAGAATAGTTTACTTCAATTAAAATCTGATTATAAATTTGATATAAATATGTATAAGTCTATTTTTGACAATTCATTATTTTTGAAAGTGGTATAAATGCGATCAACAGAAATACTGTTTAACTTAGGCCTTAGACAATGCTTATAAAAATGGTTACATAATAAAATTACACATGTCTAGTTTCTCAAAAACAAAACAAGCTCATTAACGTTTAATAATATTTTTAAACAAGGTAAGATACAAAACATTAAATATGTCGAAACAAAAAAGAGTAAATTTATAAAGGTGGATTTGTATTTTCGAAAGATGCTTATATATATGAAAAGTCATAATTATTACTTAAGAAATATAGAGAAAATCAAAGATTAAGAAAATCATTATGTGTAATTTCTATCTCAATTTACTTCTGTGAATGTTTGATAAATCTATGAATGATCAATGCAATCTCTGTTATTTTTACATGCATGCTTTATTTCATAATCAAATAATCTTTGATTTGAAAATAAAATGAGCAAGATCTCGAGTTTCTCACCATCAAATTTCTCTCTAAAATAAATATAACAATGTTCTGTCGCAATGCCAGGACAAACGGGTTTACCGAGCTAAAAATATGCTATTATATATTAATATGTACTTGCTTCTTTTAATGTCGCGATCTTTCAATGTCCCCCTCTCCTCATTTTATTACCCGATGGGCAGAGGTCATTCTCCCGTGGAATAAAGAGTATAGATAATACACAACACACGATAATACACAAGTCAAGGGTACATAAATTAAGACATGAATTATAATTTATAGTATCTTTACATATAAAAAAAATCATTGAATGATGCTTCTGGGCGCAGTATAAACAGCCACCTAACAGTAACATTACATCAAAATTATAATTTCCTATTCAACAATGTAACTGTTATGTACAACATGTGTCATATTACACTTACATTGAGTGGAAAATTATAATATTGACGTACTGTTATTGTTAGTCGGTGTTTATCGGTTAGATACAATATGTGAAACGGTATATCAAACATTTTTTATTTTAAATTTAAGTGAACAACGTGGGTAAGCAGTACGAGTATCCCATGTACGTCGGAGAGGTGCCCGAGAAGGAACTGTGGGACATTATCAACGTAAATGTGGGCGCCACCACGTTAATGACGCGGCTGGTTATCGGGCAGATGCAGAAACGCAAACAAGGCGCGATTGTCAACGTCTCCTCCGGCTCTGAGTTTCAGCCGCTGCCGTTGATGACGGTATACGCCGCTACAAAGGCGTACGTGAAGAGCTTCTCCGATGCTCTCAGAGCGGAATACTCCAGATTCGGTATAACCATTCAACACCTGTCGCCTCTTTTCGTCAACACGAAAATGAACGCGTTTAGCTCTAGACTACAGGTATTGAAAGCATTGTTGAAATAATATTATTTTAAATGACACAGTTCCATTAAATTATTGAAGCAGTCAGAATTTTTGAGCTCTTAAAGCTCGTTTTTAACGAATCAATTTTATAGTTAATATATAGTCAAACACGTTAATTTTATAGTGCTGTATTTTTAGACAGCACGCATGTCTAAAAAAAGTCATAAAGATATCTTTAAGATATGCACGTGTTGTCTGGATTATATTCTAGTTAATCTTGCGGTTTTTTGCAATTATTGAAAAAATTGTTATGTACATAAATTTGATCGAAAACCGCAGGTTTCAAGTATATTTATACCTGATGCCACGACTTATGCAAGAAATGCCATTGCCACGCTGGGCAAAATGGACAGCAGTACTGGTTACTGGGCACACAGTATTCAAAAGTTCATCACTTTAATGCCGCCCGTATGGATTAGAACAAAAATCGGACAAATCATGAACGAGAGCTTCAGACAAGAATATTTCAAGGAAAAGCAACAAAAGACATAGCAATAAGATATTTTACGTATAACTAACTTTTTTCAAAGTATATAATGTAATATTGTATCGTACTGATGTAAAAACTGAGCAATTTTTAATTATTACAAATAATACTCTTTAAATGAAATAAAGATAAGGAGATACAGCGAGAGAGAAAGAGAAAGAATATATATGCAGAGAGAGAAAGAGAGAATATATGCACGCGCGTGTATGCAAGAAATAAAGAGAATATAAACTTTTTTTCTATGTCCTTTAATATTGTTTAACAAAATTTCAATTCTCATTTCTTCTACAACCAATTTTCTCTGTTCCGAGATCGAGACCAAACATTTCCTCATCCGTTCTAATATCTTCCTATCCTTAATTCGTACTCTTATTCTGTAATAATGTGATTGTGCAAGTTTAAATCGCAGCGCACATGCAATTTTGATACGAAACTGATTAGTTTGTAGCTTAATACGTTTTTATAAGGTATCTTACGTATGCGATATTAAAAATCACACAACGATAATGTAATTAATTATTGTACGCTATTTGCCTATACATTTTTTTTTTTTTTACAATCAGTAATTCACAATGTTATCCTCATTGCAGGCTTCACAGCCGAATGCTGTGCGATGGGGTAAAATAACGTTATTTATATATCCTCCACTCGAGTAATACGTGCAAATCGATCAGCATTGTAATATAAAGTTGACCTGATTGCCTCGCGTATTATTCAATTATTCAATTAGAATCTGTAAGTAGATATAATATCTCCACGGCCACTCCTCGACTATAAATTCTGCCCTCTGAGAAAAAAAATAAAGTTACATAATCTCATTCACTACTCCTCGCCAAACCGAACAATCGAATCAAACGGTCCGCGTCCGACTGGGGAGGGGAAGGTCCTGGTAAAGTTTGTTTATATACAAGTAATATATGTATATATATACGCACGAACCAATCGGCGAATGGAAATATGATGACCTGCACGCTGATTGGTTTTTGCGTTTACTATACTACTCGGTTGTAATACAAACAAGTCGTCCAATCGGACGGACGTATAAGATAAAAGTTAGAACAAGTTGGGTTACACACATATTTTAATATTTTTAATATCTAAAATTATATTTTTAAATTTAATTAAATATTTTAGTATTTATATATAATATTTTTTAAATTTTAATCCGAAAATAATCTCTTTTATACATATTTATAAGTACCTATTCTTCTGATAATTTGACGAGTTTTCGATATAGAATATAAAGAATATTCGATAAATGCAAATTCTAACTCCTACTATTTCTTGTTTAATTATATTTTCTGATATCTATAACGCATTAACACGCAGCAAAACATTTTGTGTGATAAAAAAAGAACGTATAGTAGCCAATCGACTTTCTTTTACGGATATATATTTTTTCTAAAAATGCAGAGCACTCCCAATGAACACAAATGTTCCAATTGTTCTAAATCGGAGACATAAGACGTCTTAAAGATGTCATTAAGACGTGTGTCTTCAAATGGCTGCGCTAGTTTTTAGAGTTTTATCTTTTTTTCCTTCTAATGTGGAGTAAAAAAAGATAAACTCTGATCGAACTAGTGCAGCCAGTTCAGCAATAGAAAATAAATCCCCAAGCCGCCTAAGATAGCTTGAAGACGTCTTTGATTTGGAACATGCGCGTTGGGCTTCGATTTTTTCCGACCTTTTGTGTACATGCATACATTGACAAGATTTAATTCGGTTCCTCCTCCGCGATCGCTAATTTACCAATAATAAATGATTTAATTGCCGAAATACAATATATACGCTGAAAGCGACGACAATGAGGAGAAAGCGAATTGAATTTCGTCAGCGTACGTATCTTCGGTACTTATCATCACTCTCGTTGCGCAAGCCCGTGGACAAGCGTGCGATGTCAGCGCGTTCCAAAACTCATCCGAATAAGGTGTTCGAATTGTTCCATTGGCGTGGATATTACGTAGCGTACATACGTATCGCGCCGATGTTTTTCACAAATCGTGGTATGACGTGAATCGAGACAAGATATACGTTTATCACGATACAGGCGCCTCGTACCCGGTATTTCTTAACCCGAATCACCTGAATCACCTCTGGCATTCCCGAGTTAACGCTCGGGCATGGCCAATCGCGCGGGAAAGCGATCGAGCGAGAGCAAGCGAGAGGTCACCGACATGTGGAGGGGAATGGGTCACGTGATCGATCGAAACTCCGACTGATCCGGAGCGGAAGCCGACGGCGCCGACGCGTACGCGGCGTTGCTGAATTCTCCCATTCCCCATCCATGAAGCTCACGAGGAAGACGTTTGGATTATCTCTGCGCTCCAGAATACGGGCAAGATGAGTCTGTAGTTTAACGAAGAACTTGCACACGCAAGTGTGCCAACGCCCCTTAAGTAATCATGCCGTAAGTAACAGAATTTCACTTGTCTCGTGGATTATTTCGCGTCGCGCGTCCGGATCTGAAACGCGCGTGCCACAACGACGCCGTTTGGCCATCTTAATTGTGAGTCATCATGGACGCGAATTGGTGTCATTTGTGGAGACCGCGATGGAGACATGGCCACGTTTGCCTACGTCGCGAGACTCGCGAGACATTTCGTCGTCCGATCGCGCATCGCGTTGATTATATGCGACCCAAATATCGCGATTCGTGCACATTGCCCGATCTGAACTCGCCGAGAGATCTTGCCAAACGATAGCCTCGCATTGCGTCATGATCATGATGCATCATACATCGATACGTAACTGTTTTTCGGTTCCCCAGTATCTGCGCGAAAGAAAAGTCATCTTCCGCCAAGATAAGCGGGAAATAATCATTGATTTCCGGCCCGAGACTTGACATCTGCGTCGTTATCCATTTTTCGGATGTAAATAATAATTTGCAGAATTTGTGAGAAATGTATTAATTATATCAAAAGTATATAGAAAATTTATGGTATTTTTTATTATGGCTGAAGAAGACTCGGTGTAGTACCAATTTATTTTTGTATATATCTATTAAAATAATAATACATTGATTAAGTTAATTATTGTTAAACTATTGTTGCTCGTTTATTGGCCTTTGTTATTTATAGTAGTAAATTTATGTTCTCTTTAACAGAGAGAAGTGCGATTAATTTTCATTATTTAAGTACTACATATCGTTTATTTGCTGCAACAATGTCATAACTCGAGAAACAAAGTTTTCCAGAAAATAAGTTTGAATGTTTTGAATTAAAGTCAACGCTCTGATTATGAGCTAAGCTATGTAAAAAGGTCAACGGTCAAAATACGAGCAAAATAAGGATGTTGGTTTCAAAATAAAATAAAATCTAATTTATTTACAACTGTACTTATGTCTATCTACCAATGCAGATTAACTTTAATCTCGATTTAACTTACTTTTATCTTTTTTAGAAGTAGAAAAAAATTAAAAGTAAGTTAAATCGAGATTAAAATTAACTCTCCGTCTATATACGTGAGTCTACGGCGTCAATCAAAATGATATCTGTTCGTAATTATAAAACCTGCTAAAAAATATTAAATAAACTATGTTTATCAAAATTATTACAAAATCGTCAACTACAATGTAGACGCACATGTTTCATGAATTTTTTCAGATTTTTTAAAATATTTTAAGATATAGGAAAAAATAGCGTTGAACGCGTAACAGACCCACGTATACACTCCGAGGGAGCAAAAAACGTACACACGGATGGAAGATTAATCTGCATTGGTAGAAATTGACATTGGTCTTCTTTAGCAACAATAATTCAACATGAAAAAAGAATAAGAAAGTCAAGATTAAAAAGATTAAAAATTAATAAAGAGGAAGAGAACATATAAAAGTTAACATACGACGAATAATGCAACATCGATTCGATTCATTGACTCAATATATTTGTGAACACTTTAATTTATTCTTATGATATTCAATATTTTTCTATTTTACATGCTCTAACAATGGATTTGACCTCTGCCATATTTCTTATCAAACAGACCAGCGTTGTATTGTTGCGATTTTTATTTAGTTATTATATGAATTTAATCATGGTGATACTTATAGCTTATATGTTCTCTTTCTCTTTATTAACTTTTTATCTTGACTTTCTCATTCTTTTTTTATACAAAATTAGAAATTATTGTTGCTGAAGAAGACTAGATACAGTCAAAACATTTAATTGTTTTTAATATACTAATGTAAATAAATTACATTTTATTTTAAATTACCATCCTTATTTTGCTATTTTTGCTTGTATTTTGACTGTTGACTTTATATATAGATTTGAATATTTTGAGTTATTAAATATTTTTATAATATTTTTTTAAATACGATTTTGGAGTAATAACACTGATTGTAAAAGAATTAAAAAATATAAAAAATATATTACATAATATATATATAATATATTACATATAAACAACTCAAAAATAATTTTTTAGTTATGTCTTTGTTGTAGCAAATGTAGCAAATGAACGATATACACATATCTTTGAAAAAAAGCGAAAGGAAAAAGTAAATTCATCAATTTAATCATTTACATATTGTAATGAAAATCATGGAAAATATCGGAAAAAGCATCGCTGTAAATTGGAGTAATTTTTACACGAAATTAAAAATCAGTCTTCTTCTTTCTTATTAATATTTTTTTATAATTAACATGGAAATTATTCTTTATTTTTCAGTGCCAATATGGCGCTCGCCGCGAGCTACGTCGCTAACCCGACACAAATTTCTTTTCATCATTCTTTAATATCCCTCGGTTGGATTTGCATCGAAGATATCATCGAATCGGAATCAAGATCAGGAGATGTCGCATTTGTGGAAGGACGAGCCGGTGTCCCCCAGTGGGTCACCGTCGCTAGATGTTTATGATGTTGAGGATTGGCCTTTATATGAGTCTGTAGATTTCTCTAACAATGCTGCGGAAATTGTTATGTACGATGACAATTTCTCCCGTGCACAAAGGGCAACAAAATGTCTAGAAGTATTGGACGAATGGATCAAAGACGAATATATCAAAGAAGGTAAAATATTTTGTTAAATTAATTTTAACTTAATTTTGTTTGACGGCATTCATATCGGTGATAAAAATACTTATATCGTATATAAAGTTAAATCAGCGACGTAAATCGGTGATAATTAATATTCAATGATATTGTATCTCACGTTAAACAAAAAACTGGACAGATCTTATAATTTTCAGTATCTTCAAATGTACAGACAGCGTCATTAATGCCTTCCACCTGAACGCATAGTACATGTAACGTGCACTATAGAAATCCCCAGAACACAGCTAGGAAACCATTAATGACGCCGTCTGTACAATATGTATGTACAATACATATCTATGTAATGTTTTATTATTCTAGAACATGATTAACATACAAGAACACAATTTTAAAAATCTTGCATGAATAGCCTTATCTCCTTAAGCTCTTATCTAAGAACAGTAAAAGTCAAGTCAGAATTATAAATCAGAATATATGAAGCAGAAGCAGTGATTGTGTACATATGAAGATAAATAGAAAATTATATATCTATCATAAATATTGATTTTCTTCTTCTTTTCTTTATATTAACAAAATACAAAAATCCATTTGAAAACGTAACTTTTAATCTTAGGTCATTTTGATTTTTGACCTGATTTTATAAATAAGATTTATATATAATATAATTTAGTAAATCACTGATATGACTTGAGTATTTATACTAAATGTCATTACTAAATTAGATGACGAATGCTATGCTTTAATAAGTTTGGAGTTTATTTTTTTTTTTTTTTTTTTGAGCAAGGAAAATTGCTATTTGAAAAAATGGCGATATTTTTGTAGTAACTTTAATTTTCAATGTAATGTTTCCGTAATTAAAAATTGCATGAAATTACTTTGACAAAACTTGCTCGAATTTAATCTCCAATTTAATTAGAGAGAGGATTTGTCATTAAATTTAACATATCGAAAATATGAAACTCAGTGTGTCAAAGATATTCATCCTAGTTTGTTGTCAAGGCTCTGGAAGATTCCGTCGAAACTTGCTCAATATTCTGAAACATTAATGAGCCAAATTTACATTCTTGACAAATTATTATTTTTTTCTTTTTGCTTTTGTTATCACATACAGACATTGATACGGTTATTTGTTGTGTGACGAATAGCCCGTGCTATTGACAAATGTCGATCGGCTTACCGAAATAATTAATCAAAAGGAAATAAAGTGTCAAATTTACCCAGTAATTTTTTTAGAAATCGGCGACATTTATCATAATGTCTAATGATTCTAACGTCACAAGAGATAATTACTTATACATATAATTACTATAATTGATTAGTTACGCGACTACATTTCAAGATGGAGTATATCTGCATGAGCTTTAATATAACTGTCGCGCACCACTTGCTTCCGGGGGAAAAAAAGGCTCATGTCTGGCGTCAAGTCACTGAGATCCTCATGTTTATGTAATTACATATCGCACAATTTTCACACATTACAACGCATCTGGGCGGTAAGAAATCTCAATCGCCGCATATTATCGCTTTACCGCATATTAAACGACACCGTTATTAATAGGCGGATTTAAACAGAGACGGTCGCGCGTCATAGACCTCGGCATACGCAGCGTTCCCGATATTCCAAAGCGAGATGCAAAAGACTTCTTTATGCTTTCGAGCGATACTTCGCAATATCCGCGCGCGCAGATATAATCGAGCGGCAGACCATGGTAAAGGACACAAGACTCGCGTGAATGCGCATTAAAGAATCGCCTACTTTTCACATTTTTCCCTACTGCGCAAAAAAAAATGTGAAAACTGGTATTTTCGTTCGATTTCGTATCCCGGCTAATCGCTTTCATTCTCTCTCGCTGGCACCGCTCGGCACACGCGTCTCTCTTTTTCTCCCTTGCTCGCTCCTCGTCGCTCCAGGGCGCTCCTCTCCTTTTTTTCTGCAAAAGAGAGTGGGACAAACTGGTTAACCTCTACGCGAATGGCTCCAGCTTGTGGGACGATAGGGGGGCGACGGCGGTGTCAGCGGCGCGATTGAAAGAGGAGGGAGTAGGGGAGACGGAGGGGAAAGTCCAAAGATAAGCAGGAGTGGTTTCTCGGCAGTATACAGGCCACCGAAGTCCAATTTGCACGATCGCCGTTCGCTCGAGCCGTCGCGCTGCATCAGTATTTAATTACTCGCCGTCTACGGAATCCGCGACATCTCGTTCTTTATCGGTGTCTTCCTATCGCGGTATCGCGCTCCATCTCTGACACCTCGACTGTTGCGCGCGCTTATCTATCACGTGGAAACGCCTTTTTCCCGCTTCTGGGATCTCCGTCGGTTTCCCGCGCGAACACGGAAAATTCCGCGTGTCTGTCCCACGCGGAGCGGAACGCGAAGTTCAGTTCAGTCTCCTCGAGTTCTACGTACTGTCGAGCAAAAAAGCGGAGCTAAAGAAGCGGAGCACGCGGCTCCCGTGAAATTGCGCACCGGACGGTAACATTGGACACTCGCAGACACCGAGAACACGTGGTCGCGCATCGACAACCACGTGTCGTGTTTCAGAAAGATCGAGATTCTCGGAATCTTCACAGTACGGAGACGACAGAGTACCACGTGAGTTCGCGGACCACGTCGAGCATCACGGTCCGGAGTAAGCGCGGGACGAGTTGTCGCGAAACATCTGCGAGGCATTTGTGAAAGCCGGCGAGAGACGCATCAGCAGGAGGCCACGCGTTTGAACGGATATTTGTCTGTGCATGGGCACGACCGTACAAGTGGTGACCTGAAGAGAACGGTGGCGCGGCGCCGGTAGCCCCTATACGAGACTGGCATCATTAAAGTTGATCCGTGAAAACGACCGGTCGTCTCGATGGTGGAGTGTACTAATGTTATATAATAGCATGCAGTTCGCATATCGGTACACGTGGAATCGAGAGATCATCGTCAACTCCCAGAAGCTCGTGAAAAGACGCTGAATATCGGCCGAGCCCGTCGCGATTACACGTGGGAGGATCGCAACGTTCTTCTCGACGTCCACGTACGAGCCGCGGCAGCGCGCTACGTCGTCGGCGTTACCGAAGAAACGAACGTATTGGGATTATCGGCCCTTACCAACCAGCTACATTAGATACAAACTCCCACCTGATCTCTCTCCCGTCCCTTTAACAAGGAAAACACACCAGACCGCGCGCAATTACCATGGCTGCCTTATGTTACAGCGGTAGGTTTCCTTCTCCCCCTTTCGTTCGCTTCCCCTCCACCCAGACGGGTTGCTCCAAGAGAGTCGAGGCATAATATAGAATTTATTATCTGGTCGGGGGAGCAGAGGGGACAGAAATGTTATCTGGTCACATTGTAAATGTAGACATAACGATCTCTTGGTTCTGTGTTAGTTGTATGGTTACTATTACAGCTGCTAGTATGACGTACTTCGCGTTCTTTGCAACGCGAAATAATATCGAAACGCTCGCCAATTAAAAGGCATACCTCTATAAGCCCGTTACTTTTCTCACGTAAAATTTCGTTCTACGAATGCAACTCGATCGCTTCAAACAGCATTTGCAATGTTTAACGTATTACAGCTGTCCGCTTTTGAATAGATTTTCTTTATTCATCGGAAAATCAATCCGTGAAATTGTGCGCTTTTAGTCAGCGATTAAAATGAGCAATTCGTTTGTATACAACGTACTTTGGTCCTTCTCACGTTTGGTGAATTTCACTTTCAGAAAAATCAGAGCATTCTATGAAAAACCAGAAAATGTTTTGAAAATTATTGTTTCTTTAAGGATCTCGCCTTTATTTTCTTTATAGATCGTATATGTTTTTATGTGCGGTGCTTCAGAAAGAAGAAGTCTGTTGTATCGGAGATGAAATTTTTTGACGCACTCTTAACTTTTTTCTCTATCATTATATTAGAGTCCCTCTAATAAGAGTCGCGACATCTTCAGTTCTGGCAAAATTCTGCGAGAGAGAAGGATATAAGAGAGAGAAAGAGAAAGCGATATACAAGCGATATACATTTCATATCGCTTTTTCTTTCTCTCTTATATCTCTTTATCTTTCTGTTTCTCGTGCTTTTGCCAAGAAATGCGAACCAATCAAAAGCTACTGCTCTGTGTCGCGACTCTTATTAGAGGGACTCTAAGATTATATGAACTAATTAAAAAGCCCACATATAATAAACGAATTTATTTTAGATTTGTATCTAAGGATTTTTTTGAAAACTTGAACGAATTTAAAAAATTCTTCCAAGATTTAACCCTCGCACTTATTTTTGAATACGTATATAAGCCACACTGAAATCTGGACGACCCCAGTCATTTTTCGCTCATAAGTTTCGAAAAATCAACGTATTGTAGTTTTTTTCTTTTTTTTAATCGATCATAAATTTTCTAAGAATTATGATGTTAGTCTCAGAATTTTTTTGTCAAAAGAAAAATTATTATCAAAAAATACTCATTAAAAAATATAAATGATAATTCCAAATAGTTTCAAAATTTCGTTGGGGTTCCTGAGATCCCGGTGTGGCTTTCGAGGGTTAAGTAAACAACATCCCGATGTTGTTCGTCATCGAAACGTATCTCGCGCACTTCCCATTAGCGCTCGGCGACAGATGAAACTCCAGACTTGCGGCCCAGCAGAGTTTGAAGTGAAAATAAAAGATAAAACGCGAAATCGCATACTCCATAATGTAAACAACAGGCATACGCGCGAATATCAGGAGAATTCTCAGCAATATAATTGACGCACATAAGTATTAATTATCGCTTAGAAATTTATAATCTATTCACATCGATCTCGATATCACTTATTTTGCACTTTTAACGCGTTATCAAGTCAATTATCCCGTTCGTTACGGAACATTTTTGTAAAACTACATTACTGATTATGAGATAGATATACCGTTGAAAAAAAATCAGTCTTATCTCTAGGATACTTGATAGATATCAATCCATTTCCTTAAGAGAAACAGAAGAGTATAAAAACTATAATAATAAACTCAACGTATGTGCAAAAACTTTTAAGTAAACAGATATGCGAATGTTAAAATAATATCATATTTAAAAGCGCTGTTACACGTGCGCGTACATACATTTTTAGAGATACCAATTTAACTGCACTCGCGTATCTCTGTTTTCCTGAAAGTTCTTTGTGCATTTCTAGCATTTAACGTCATCCGAATACAGAAGTGGTCTTATCTAACCTTCTGCCCCCTGTATTTAAATGAAGATAACATCCACTAGCTGCTGCTGATCAAAGTTTCATAAAATAGGTCACGGCTGTCGTAGAGAGTGCGAAAATTATTCAATTGCAACGTCGCGCACTCCCAGGTCCTTGGCCAGCTATTATATACATCCCCGGAAAGAGACTGTACTTTCCAGAAAGATAGAGCATTTTAATAACATTCGTATAAGGTCGAGTTCTGTAAAACCGCCGCATGTGCAGTCATTAATTAATAGCGATTTAAAAAAAGGACATTTTTTTCAAAAGCGTTACTTTGCATACGGAATAACAAATCGCTGCAACAGCCAAGCAATTGATCTCATTTTAAAATGAGATTGCAAATGAGGAACTTGTTTTCCTAGTTAACGTCCATGAAATTGTATTTAACGCGCCACACCTATTTATTGTTCGCACGCGTTGCAACTGTTAGCTATTGGCTCGAAACATCTCGATCGTTTTAATCGAATTCACGTTAGATATAAAAATATTGCGAGCCGTGTTACTTGGCAGGGGGCACGATTACATAAAACTAATCTCTTTTCCCGGGCATCACGAGCGCGCCAGCTGATACCGTAGAATGAGAAAGAGAACTCGACTTGATGCCGCCGATAAAACATAGAAAGATGGATAGCGTAATTTCCAGAATGTAATACGCGGTAAACAGTTCTTAACGCTATGGGAAATACGGGGATCGATCATTCTCTAGACGTCGTTGCATATTTGCCGCCCGTGCCGCGTTTCCAGAGGCGCGCTAGAAAGCTATTGCGTCTCACGTTATCCAATAACAATGCACATATACCAGGAAATATAATATCGCCAGTGTGATTCATTTGCAAACTAATGAATGCATCACGAGCGTGGCTGGCGCGCGCAAACTGATACGCGATGTCAATTAGAAATAAGACGGGCGCGTTTCGATCTACGGCGCCGTCCGCGCCGTCGACGTCGGTCGCGGCGTATCCCGCCGACCCTGCCCAAAGAATTGCGCGATATTGCTCGCGCACGCGGACTGCGGAATTTCTCAAGCAAAAGTTTGGGCACCGTCCGTCATTTTCAGCCTAACTATGATGCGTTTTTCAAAAATGTTTTCAAATCAAGTTTAATATCTGCACAGTTTATTGATACAAACATGAATTTAATTCGATAGTTTATATGTATAAATATTATTATTATTATTATTACAAGCAATCTGTAAAATAAATAAATTTCTTTGTAGTTAGCCTGAAACGCATATGATCAATCAAAAATTGTTTAAATGGTGTCCAAACTCTTACTTGAAAAACTCCAGCAGATTGTCGCACGGAGAGCAACATCAAAAGTTTAGGCGTACAAACAACTACTGTACTAATCAAGATTTATTGTCCGTTTGCTTGCAGAACACTTTTCTGATTGGCTGGAAGAAAAGATAAATTTGCCCATATATGATAATCTATCCTATTTCGAAAACAACCTAAACAAACTGCCGCAACCAACTGCTCCGTATCCTCTCGCGAAGGTACCACAGCAGCAACAGCAACAACAGCATGACAACACGCAAACCCTCTTGCAGGAGTTCGAAACGGTTTTGACGGACGTCGAGGCTTGCCATCAGATAATTCCGCCAACCAGTTCGACGCTTACTCCTCCGCAATCGCCCTCGCATAAAACGATCAATGTGGACACCCAATTGCTGGTTACCTTGCAGCCCGTGCAACCGTTCGCCGGCAATCAGCCGATATACGATATCGTTCCATCTGAAGAACCGACATACGTGAGCGATACACCGCGTCAATGGAACGTCGAAAGCATATCGCTGAATCCTCTCGGCGGGGATGTTGCGAATGAATTGGCGGTAGTGGACGAATACGTTCGCTCGCACACCAAGGATATACCGTCTCCCTCAAGCCCGTGTAGTTCCGGTGGTAGTAGCATCTCGACCGATGACTCCACCGACGATCCCGATTGGAGTTTCGAAACCGAGAGAAAAAGCCTGAAGCAAACGGTTCACGATTCTTCGAAGCTTCGTCATAAACCGTACTCTCGATCGTCTCTCGATGACAAGAAAGTAAGGAAGAAGGAGCAGAATAAGAATGCGGCTACTCGTTACAGGCAGAAGAAGAAACAGGAGGTCAAGGAGATACTGGGCGAAGAGCGCGAACTGGCGGAGCATAACGAAAAGCTGAAAGAGAAATTTAAAAGTCTGCAACAAGAGATAGGATATCTGAAGGGATTTATGAGGGATGTGTTCAAGGCCAAGGGTTTTCTCAAATAATCCATTCGTCCAGGAACCCTCACCGCCGTTAACATAATTGTTAATTTTAGATATTATTATATCCATTAGTTTTTTTATTTTTAGATGTTTTGTTTTTGCCACTAACTATTTTACAATTGTACTAATATTTTACGGTAATTCACGTTTCACACGTTATCTATTTGTTCGTGATTTTCTTATTTTTTAACAAGTATTCGTCAATATATATATATATATACGTAATAATGCGTACGCAGCTTTTTAGAGAGAGTCTACAGACAAACAAATCGTACCTACTCGAAAGAGAAGGCGCATGCAAGGATAAAACGCGAGAAAGAAGTCAATAAAGTTACACCTACATTTTAGAATAAAATGTACATTAGGGACGACCTAATAATCCACTAGAGAACGAGATCCATCAACCATCTAAGCACGGTGCGTTAGATAACGCGTGTAAACTGTCGAGTACGCACATGAAGCTTTAACGAGCGGAAACTTGCTTACTCGTATGCATTCCACCAGTTATCTACCGCACCTCTCACGAATGCGAATCTTTTCATTCCGATTAATTTTTACCCTTTATTGCATATTATACTTTCATACGGCAAATTATGTAGAATATAATAAATGGGTTCAATGAAACAAGTGTACAAATGTTATTTACTCACTAGAGATCTGCTTGCAGGCCGATGACTGTTTTATTCATCTCCGAAGAGAATTCAGAAAAATTATATTCATAATTTATCTAATGTGAAAAGCATCCAACACTGTCGGATGCTTGTATATACATCGATCCTTTATTGTTCTCTAATGAAGAAAATCATTGTCAAGAGAAACTATACAATACGAGAACTGTATGTGTTTGTTGCCAGACGAATCTTGGCTCGCAGATAAATAACTTGGTAGATTAAAATTTGAGATAAAACAACGTCTACTTGAACGATGACGCACCAATATTTTTATTAACGGAGAATCAGATAATTTCCACAGACGAATTTAGAGTCCAAAAATGTGCATTGAGTTTAGTTTCTCGATACACAGATTGTTTACATTATCACGCTATCTGATAAAACAGGCTTTAACAGGCTTAATTATATGTATACGATATATAGCTCTATAGGAGGGGGGAGTGTCATCAGGTGGTCTCGCTCGAAGCGAATCAGCTTTCTTCCTAACCGACGCCTTTTATTTTCTTGTTATCTGTATTATTTATAAATTTCTCCTTTTAACTGCACTTCCTGTATTTCGTATTTTCTGCTCTCCGACCCCACTTGAATGATATACTTGTTTAATTTTAATAGCATGTGTAAGAACAGTGCGGCTAAAGGGAAATTTTATAATATTTAGATTTATACATTTTCACCTTTTTGCACTGGATTTACACCCGATATGATCTCGCAAGGATTTTTATTCCCCTTATTGAGACACCGGAGAAAATTTCCTCGCGCGTTCTCTCGTCGGCCCTGTACAAACATCATCGTAGTGGGGCAAAAGTAGAAACGGCAAGAGTTGGGCAGCCTTCCCTCCCTCCTCGATTCCGCTGGCCTGAAACTCCCGGAGAGGCCTGTTAAATTTAACGGGACAATTCGCGTTCGTGACATTACCGCCGATACAAAAAAATGTAACTCGCCCAAAAAGAAAGGGACTAGGGCCGCCAGGGCCGGGGTACGGCAAAAGCGGGAGAAATGTTTTCAGATTACGGCCGCTATATAAGCAAACACAGACAGAGCTATCGTCCTTTTTATCAGTTAAAATCTCGCACGCTAGACACGAGTCGCAGAAATAATTTATGCCGCATTTCTTGGTTTTGACGTCATCGATATCGATTGGCCGACCTTGGGCAATTTCTTTCTCTATTTTGTACGAGATGCTGTACACATACAATACATCTCATTAATATTTAACGAATTCTTGTTTTTTCTCCTCGCGCGCGCGTGCGAAAGGTGAATTTTTGGAAGTTCCTGCGGGTCGCTGGCAGCCAACATTGATAAATCCGAGAGTAGAAAAACGCCCGGACGGAAAAAAAATGTTCAGAGAGACAAACGCAGAACGTATACAGTAATTACTCCTAGTTCATTGTACCTTTATTTTTTTTTTTTTAACACACGAGTGCACACACACACTCAAATGCATAATTATACACACGTACACGCACGTGTGTGTCCCAGATAGCACAGATGATCATTATATGAACTCAAAAAGGATTCGTGAAATCCTTTTTGAGTTCATATAATGATCATCTGTGCTATCTGGGATGTCTTCGTCTTCCGTCTTTTTATAATATTTACATGCGATATTAATAAAACAAATGAGATATTTCAACAGTTGTGGCGTAAAATAATGAAAGTCGGCTACACAGAAAACTTATTAAATAACGCTAAGCTAAACTGTTCGTATTACTTGCGAGAAATGCAATTTTATCGAAAATGTAACGTCTTCCCACATCTCTTAAGCGTCTACATTTTACTATATATATACAAAATACCACATACATTTATTACGTAATCACATATATGTATATATATTTTTTTCTGTCGTTTCCTTGATATTCGTTTATTATTTGCGACGAGAAAACCTGTTTTCTTTTCTCTTGGAGATAACATATAACTATTGTCCAAAGTTGATTATTTATTCCGTGACCTTCACAATAATCTAAATTTCATTTATAATAGGTGATTATCGTGATTGTAATTAACACGTTTTGGTGCGAATTTACTTCATCGCGGATCCCGAGCTCCTGGAAGTGTAACTCTCTGTAGAGTCTCGCAATCACATGGCACATATTAATTTATAGATTCTTAATGTCAAACGTTAACTGCACAGCTCACACATCGATCGATAACGATAACGTGTTAAATACATATTTAACAACAACATTCTCTCGATTTCAATGATAAAATGTATGATCGTATGATGTAGATCTTTTTATGTAATATAGTTAATTTTACGCACTATGCTTTTATACTCGTTTCTAAATTAATGTACATGTAATATACATGCGATTAAATCACCAAAGTAAACGTGAAAGCACCCACAAATTAAGATAACAAGAATAGAATATTGTGCAATCTAATACTTCACACGATCAAGATTCGTTTCACTATAAAAATGTAGATCTGAGCCTTGCACGGTAGTTCGATGCGGGCACACATATAGAGATATACACACACTGTATACTTAAAAAAAAAAAATATGCATTATAATTTAAATATAATTTAGTTATAATAGATAATCGAAGAATCGGGAAAAAATCAAATGATTATCGGCGTCCTGTTATCGCCACTTTACAAGGGCAAAAAAAATAAGCTGACAATCCAATTGATAGAAATCCAAACATAATTATAATTTAATAGCACAAATATTTTTATGACGCTCGATTGTAGCATGCTTTACGGCAGTATAATAAATCTAACGTCCGATATATGTATATAAATAAATTCCTGGAATGTTCCTGCATAAGAATTCATTATGAGTATTTGTAAATTATTAGACTGGTTGAATCACATAATTAATTACGAGTCATCATATTGATTATCTTCTTTATAAAATTAATCATCATATAAAACTTATTAAGTGACTATATAAAATAAATGTATATCGGAACAAATATATTATAACTATACAAATTACAACATCTCTTATTATGTCCAAACAACATCTAAAACATAAATATATAATTAATCACAATATGCTCTGTCTCTCTCCTCTTTTGACTGAGATATGCATTCTGCCCTTTTATATTATGTATCTTCTAGTAAGACGCAAAAAATAAAATAAAACGTAAACTTAACAAAATGCAATGTATATCTATATATAGGTTGCCAATTATATCGTCTCCCATGGAGACTGGGAGCCTAGGAAGAGCGCTTATATTTTAGCTCAAAGAAATAATTAAGCGAGAATTCTATTAAAAAGTTTGGAAGGTCCTATGTCGTCGCGTCGCCTTCCTCTTGTTCAAGTCTGGAAGAGCCGCAGACGCGGCATTTACAGCATACGATGCAAGGTGCCGCTAATAACAGCAAGGGCGATGCGACAAGTAGAAGTATGCCAAAACCAGCAAAGATTCCGATAACTTGCGTTCGATGCCATATCACGGACGCACGTGAGTGGCCCAATTTATTCTTACATGGTCCCTTGTCGTAATGTCGCAACAGAAAGTCATCCTGCGCATCAACAATTTAACAATCAATTTACGTCCAGTGGCAGCATTGTCACGTATAAAGAAATAACGTTAGCAATGTTAAAGCAATGTTAAAGATTTGGAACGTATACTACGTTTACGCGAGCGTTACTTCTGTAGTAACTTACGCGACGTCCTTCGCGTAAACGAGTGATATCGCGTAAGTTACTACAGAAGTAACGCTCGCGTAAACGTAGTGGTAGACCGCATACTTTTTCTTTACCGTCTCAAATACTCACATCTAAGGATGCTAAGCAGTACCAGCAAAACACGTGTTTACATCTTTTGCACATCATTTGAGCACAACCTTCGTCCTTTTCTATCGGCACGGAACACATAGGACAACACTTAATGTGATCGCTACCGAACGGTATTCCTAATGGAAGATCTGAACAGGCCCCGTTGTGCCAAGGCTCACGGCATACCGAACAGAAATTTGTGGAGCAGTTGGGACAGTGAACAGGACCTAAAGGAGCGCCGCTCTCACCGTTGCCGTTTATCGAACATATTGTTTCACAACCCGCTCGTGGACACCACGCGCGTCCTTTGTCCATTGACACATCTGCACACAAATTACATCGATCGTATCAAAATGTTTAGTGCGCGGGCTTGATCATCTCGCGCGAAAAACTACACTTTTGCATCTGACGACGCATAACTGAATATAGACAGAGAATCCCCCACTTACCTCTATTTAAACGAAACTTGCAGTGCTTCTCCACGAGTTCCGTGTTGACAAGACTCGATATCTCTTTCAAGGATAGTACGGCGCCACGATCACACTGAGCATCGGGACAACTAATTTCGTACGCGCCTTCCTCAATTTCAAATTCTACGTAGGCACGCATACACTAAAAAAACAAATCATTAGAAGACAAAATCATAAATAATATAATCTTTTTAACGTCTAACAACGCGCATATTCTTTCGAAACTGACAACAGTTCGACAACTTACATCTTTACAATAGGAACAACCGCATCCCTCGATCTTAAATGTTTTGGAGAGAGAAGTGTCGACGAGACACAGCTTACAAAATATCCGTCCGATCGTCTGCTGCGAGCCCGCGGGAACAAAGTTGCCAGCGGCCAGGCTGTAGCGCGAGCTGGACGCCAGGGACAAGAGGCTGGAGCAACGGGAGCAGACTCTGCTGCGATTTATGGGTCTCCCCTCGAGAGCCGAGGTGCTCAGTCCCACGGCGGTCTCGCACTTCCTCAACGCGCCCGGGCCCAGGTTCATCCAGCTGCCGCCACGTGCCTCGAGGCTCGCGCTGCTCTCAGGACGCAGGAGAGGCGCGTCCGCCTCCCTGCCGCCCGGCGCCGTTCTCTCCGTCAGGGAGAGATTCGCCACGCTGGCCTCCTTGCGTATCAGGGGCAGCCGGATGCCGCTGCTGATCTTGGACGGCTTGTCGATCTTCTTCTGGCTGGCCGTGATCTTGGCGGGTGGATTGACGGCGGTGACCGAACTGGTGGCGGCACCCATGTCCATCAGCGGTGCCCGTCGTAAGACGAGCGAGTGTAGGCTAGGCATCCCCTGGACGTCGCTGCCGGTTACGGACGACGAGCAGGCCCGCGTACGCCGTTCCCCCCGCGGCGAGGTGCCGGTGCTGCTCCCTTCCGCGCCCGTCGTCGCCGTCGCTGTTCGCTCGCCGCTGGCAGTAAGGGAACGCATGAACCCGGATAATCATATGTACATGGCAAACACGCACGGTTCACCCCGGTGTAGCTGCGCGGACGTCGATGGACCCACGCGCCGCTCGTCATAATCCCCGTCGTCGTTCCGAGCCTCCGTCACCTCCCGCGCACATGCTCCAACGTGCCCTGCGCGTTAAGCTGCTGAAACGGCACCGTCGTCGAACCGCCGCCTCATCGTCCCCGACGATGTCGTAACTCGACCTTTCTCGCACCTGCTGCACGCCGTTTGTTTGACGTTACATTTAGCGTTTCGTGTCGCGGTATCGAGCCCGCGCGACGGGCATGTCCGACCGCTGATGCGCGCTGATGGACACCACGACGTACGGAACACCCACAACAGCTGATCGTCCTCGGGCGCCTCAAGACAGACGGAGAAAGAAAGAGAGAGAGAGAGAGAGAGAGAGAGAGAGAGAGAGAGAGAGAGAGAGAGAGAGAGAGCGCGCGCGTGTGTGTGCAAGATAACCGTCGGCGTGAAGGAGCGTGAGCAAACCGGAGTATACGCGCCGCACTGGCGAACGTGTCGATCGACGATGCGCGCTCGTACGCGAAACGCGACGCGCGGCGCCTCAACGATGAACGGTCGCTGCGCGCTACCGCGCTTCCCTGCTTCTCGCCTACTGCTACAGTGATTGCCGCAGGATCGTCCGCTTCGTCGTCGTCGTCGTCGCCGTCGCGCTTTCACTATGTGTCCACGAGACGCGTCCCACTCCGTCGTGTCACCTATGTCAGCGCGCCGCGGTCTTTGCCAACATTTTCACCTTCGCCGTCGCCAGACCCAGTGTATATACACTGCTGTGCGCGACACACGCACACACACGCACACGCGTGCGCACAGCGCACACCCAGAGTCAGAGAGAGAGAGAGAGAGAGAGAGAGAGAAAGAGAAAAACCCGTGCGCGCGCGCGCGTTCATAAATTATCCGACCCGCGATCCGCGATAGTACTTCCGCTCCCGCCGCTTCCTCATTCGTTTTCCCTTCTCGCTCTCGCCGAGGAACGCCGCGGTCGCGACGTGGGTCACCCTCGCGATTAGCGGGACCGCGCTTCTATTTTGACGTTGTCGCACTGAAGTTACACACCCTCCGCGGGTGATTCATTTGTTGGCGCGCATCGTGCGTCGTGCGCGCGAAAAGTCGCGCGGAAAAGCATATACAGCTGACGCGACATGCCGCGGGCGGGAGAAGCGGGAGAGAATTAAAGAGAGCGGTGTGGTTCCCGCCAGGGAACTCGCGAAAGCGCAATTTCGTTGCTAATAACGTGACGTTCTGTCGAATGGTCGAATTCGCGTCGCCGCGCCGTCCGATTCCGCCTAATTCAGCTACACTTTCTGCACTTTACTTCTCCTTCTCGTTCTTCCTCTCTGCCCCCCGTATCTTCGGCTCACCGGGGCCCCGGGCTTCAAGCTCGCAATGTGCGCCTTCTGTTTGTCAGCTAAACTCCTTATGACTTGATTCTTTTGTATTAAATTTTTATTTACCGTTTTAATTTGGGATTTACGCTGCCATTAATATGTTTTTAATGAATTATATAGCGTGTCCTTAAGAAGCAGCTCACACGAACGGATCGCTGACTGTTCAATCGATTGCGATATTGCTCGTTTTTTTTGTGCGCGGTAGGTATATAGGAATGTTGCCAAGATTTGAGATACGTCGCTTTCCAGATAATTTCCAAAATCGAGACATATAAGACGTCTTAAAAACGTCATTAAGACGTCTTCAATTATTAATTAGCTCGACTGTGTTTCACGATTTAATGGAAGCTCGCTCGATCGTGATCAACTTTCCGTATATACGTGCCAATAAAACATATTGCAGAAATTAATAAAATATATATCTACTTTTTTATTATTTATATATAATTTATTCGAATTGGAGAGAATTTCGTAAAAAAGCGATCTGACGAGAGAAATTTGACGTACGCTATCCTCATGCCGCGCAAAATAGAATTCTAGCAATGTCGCAACGATCCAACAAAATACCCGCAATATTGCTGCCAGTATTGTTGAAATGGTCTGTGCTGTATGACAGATCGATAGACTGACGTTGCATAATTTAGAGAGATACAGACTATATTGATTAATCTCTCTTTCGAAACCGGAGGAGCATAAGAAAAAAAGGAGAATGGAGAGGAAGGGAGAGAGAGAGAGAATCATTTATTTTCGCGAATTATATATCAAGTCTGGATTATATATCAAGTCATGTTTCGCTAGGAAGCTCCCTTTCTCTTTGTTGACAATACTAATCGTAATTAACTCATCGCATGACTATAGTGACATTCGTGGAATACATATCCCAAGTAGCAAAATTATGTCATAATGACGGTAAATTTTGGTCACAAAATGACCAATCAGACGTCCTAAATAGGACTCGTGAAACCCGAAAAAAAAAATGACACGTCGATATATGATATATATATTATATATGTCACATCCACATATGACATTTTCTGACGTCATATTGACGGCAAAAATAGGACCAATATACGCGACATACCGGTTTCTAGAAATGTTTTTTATGAAATTAAAATGTTAAAATGTCCACTTGATAAACATTTATTTTAAAAACGTTTTTTTCTTTATCTAAGAAAAAAAACCGCTTTTTTAGCCGTTCTTTCAAGGCGATCACCGCCCCATCCTAAGTACAGCACCGCGCCCGTGTTGCTTGACTTTGATGATCCAGTGGACAGTTTTTTTTTTTTTTTTTACGAGAATAATTTATTAACTCATATAAATACAACTATTATTTTACTATATACATTGTAGTTCCTGCTTATTTTAGCTTAACCTAATTTGTCAATTAAGTACAATAAGTTGATCTTATGGCCATCTTCGGTACCTTTTACTTTATTCTCATTACATTATATACCTATCTTTTAGAATATACTTTGTAGGAAAAACATGAAAAAACCTACTTGTCAGATGAACATTTAATGCAATAAAAATTTGCAACACTTTTGATTCAAGTAAAAAGTGGACCAGTGACGATTCCCTGACCCTGACGCTTCCTTATTAACTGTACTTGTCTATAACAGGTACATCGATCTTTAAAGTGTTCAATAATTTTAATGCTGTCTCCTTGATAGCTATAACACTGCATGAAATAGTTATCATAAAACTATAATCACACGCATTATACGCGCAAACTATACGTCCACTTACCATAAATTCACCATTTCAATCATAAAGTTGCGAAACATATTATTTGTAGTTAATTTTGTGGTTTTTATTATATTATTACTTTATTATACAATATTAAGAAATAAAAATAGTTATGTTACAAAAAGACCTTATATTTGGTTTAAAATGACGTCTTTATAGATGGTCTAAGAAATGACGTCTTATAAACGTCCATTATTAGTCGCCGACGTCATAGACCAAAAATGACTAAAAATATACGTCATTATGTCGTCACTTTGCTACTTGGGATGCATACTGTCTCAATCAAGTTTTTCCTTCAAAACGCTCAATTAATCGATGCGAATTCTCAAATTGATCCCGGCACATTTATTATTTAATAAAACATAAGAAAAATAATGCCAGAAATGCTCTTAAATTATAAACTTTCGTACATTTATCTTTTTTCTCTTTTATAAAATATATATAAAGATTGGAAAAATATAAAAATTGGAATGTATAAAATATATATACTTTAGACTCGATCGAGAAGGTCGATTACAGAGGGTGTTTTTTACTTAAGAATCACCCTGTATATGAGATTAGGACACTTATGGAACTTTTCGAAATGAATCAGAGTTGTTTAGTTTTTTTCCTAGATTTCTCTTGTGTTTTCTAGAGAAAACGAAATAATTCCAATCGAAACTCATTCTGAAAAATTCTATAATACGTGCCTGTATAGTATATCGAGAACAAAGCGAGAACAAAGAGTAAAAAAGGCAGAACTGTAAGAAGTTGTAAAAAATAATTTTAATTAATTGAAAAGTTTATTTGTTCATATAAATACAAAAGAGATAATTAATTTAACTACTTATTTTATCATTATGGTGAGTAAATGAAGTTCATTAATTTAAGTTTAATCAGTATCGCAAATATCGCTTATGCTCATTTACTACGTTTACGCGAGCTTTACTTCTGTAGTAACTTACGCGATATCACTCGTTTACGCGGAGTAACTTATCTAAGTTACTACAAACGCCCGTTTACGCGACGGACGTCGCGTAAGTTACTACAGAAGTAACGCTCGCGTAAACGTAGTATGTATTTCCTAAATAAATACACAAACTTGAAGGGGATATTCCTTAGCTTATTTTAAGAAGAAAAAGTCCTATAAACATATGTGCTAAACTGCTTCGTTTTCAAAATACAAGGTGTCAAAGTTGAGAGAAAGAATATGAAAATTTCGAAAATCTTTAGATGCACCAGGTGCGCATCTAAAAATGTTTGACTATTTTGAAAACGAAGCAGTTTATGACATAGGTTCATAGGATCCTTTCTTTCTAAAATAAGCTAAGGTATATCCCCTTCAAGTTTGTATACTTACTTAGGAAACACCCTATATCATAATGACATGTGATATACATGTATATATGTATATGTATGTATATATTTACACATTAATATTTACACACGAGCGATTCAGATAATGTAGTTCTCGCTTATTAAAAGAGACTTTTTCCTACGATGTACATATACTAGCGTAAATACACATTCGAATTTAGCTGTATAAAAATTGAGCAAATTATATTATCTGGAGTAACAATTACGTTGCAGTTAATTGTTCGAAAATACCAGACTAATAGATGCTGTCGTCGGAAATACCAAGGGTAAGCTAAATAATAATTAAATTTAATTTAATGCCTATTCATTTAGGAAGTAAAAACGGGCTACGGAAGTTTTTCAAACTTGCGTCACTAATAATAGCTAAAATCCGAGGAATAGAGGTGGCATGCCGCTTAACCCTTCATAATTGAGCACTGAACGAAAAACGACGATAGTGACGAAGATAATTTTCGTACAAAGTGAGGAATGTGCTTTTTTGTTCATTAGCTGCTGCGTGTAATTTTTTTTTTTTTTATTATAGATAAATTCAGAAACGTTAGGGAATGCACGAGTGTGATATTATTAAAATGTCATAAAAATAATAATATATAAGGATACATATATATGTATATAAGATATTCCATTTTAATGGAAACAGCTAGCTATATATATATATCTCCTAAACATATTAGTAAAAAAATGTTTCAGACAAAAGTTATATATATGGTTTGGAGGACCATAAACTCAAACTATTGATTTTTTTTAAACTCTACTTCAATACTTTTCTATGCAGAATAATTAAAAGAATGTCATATTATGTAAAAAAAATCATATTGTATCCATAAGTTACTTATTACATATATTGCATGTATGTAATAAATTACTTATAGACACACGTCGTACTTATGTATTATTCCTTCGAATAAAGTTATTGTAAGAACATTGGATGTGCAAATACTTTTTTGATCCACTGTACTTCCCAGTGAACACAATATTAAGACGTCTTAATGATGTCTTTAAGACGTTATGTGTCTCGATTTGAGACATGCGTGTTGTCTATTTAAAAATAAGATGATGATAACCTTCATATGATTTTATAAAAACGTTTTTTTTCCGAAAATTGATTTTACCATTATTTGTCCCCTTCCAGACTATACGACTTTTGTCTGAAACATTTTTTTGTACGTCAAGTTTAAGAGATATACAGCTGTTTCCATTAAAATGGGGCACCCTATATAACGTAATGCAGATTGTTAAACTTTTTGCTTTTAATAACCTTTCGCTTAACATTATTATGATTAATAGAATATTTAATCATCCAATGATTTAAGATTATAAGCAATAACTAATGTACAAAACATTTCCCACTTTGTGCTACGATTGTTTTATGTCTGTCTATAGCTATCTTTCGTTTAGCGTTCAGTGACACTTAGCACAAACAGTCAAGCAGTACGTCGTTGTCTTAGAATCTTCAAATGGGCTCGAATAATATATTTCCTTCAAAACCAGTCTTCGAATACCATTACGTATATTTGAAATATGTGAAATTTTTTGACTAGACGTCTGTATCTTTATGCACTGCGACAGTTTTATAAGCAATAAACCAAAAAGCAAGAAACCAGAGAAGGCAAAAATTCAAATAACTTCATGAATTTGTCATAAAAATGTCTTCAAGAAAATACAATTATGTTGTAACATCAATATTTTGCCCCGAAAGAATGAATTAAAATTCACCTGTTAAAAGAAATGAATAAAAAAGAAACAAGATACATATTACGAAATCAGAAATTATATACAATAAATTATATGTGCGATTGGAAGCATTTATGGGCATAATATCAACTGAAGTTATCGCATTTGAGTTCAATAATTCAAGAGGGACATTAGCTATAAAATCAATCGTCGAGTCAGATCCATTATAATGTACCGTGTTATTGTGAGACGTTATTTAAAAACTATTTTTATCACAAGTACGCGTTGAACGCAAGTGTAAAGAGTAACAAAACAGAAATAGAGAAAGAACGGAGATCTCGAAACTTGACGTTGGTCCTTTACAAGAAGATATTGCCAGGTGTACTGTACTGTCCTTTTCGAGAATGTGTATCAACCGCTCTGACCGCAAAGTAATAATTGTTACCCTCGGAAAACTGTAACAAGAATATTGCTCTCATTAGTATTGCGAATTCCAAACAACGCACGAGGCTCGTTCTATCCCTTTGACGAGTTACAACATTGATGTTTTCAATTTACCTGAGTCAAGGTACACGCCATAGGCAGCGGAAGTGCGCGCACATCCCCCACTTTCTTCCACAGTGAAGTGCTAGGACTCACACCAGCGACTTCCTGATAAGCGTACAATTGATAACTGGCGATTTCCGCATATTTATCCGTTAGATTCATGTTCCAGGATAACACTATGCCTATGCGACATTAAAGTTATATTGAGAATTTCGTAGCTTGAAAGTTGACGTTGACGTCGTTGTATATAAAATAGAGACATTCATATAGAGTTTACCATTCGAGACTTTTGAAATCTTCAACGATGGTGCGGGCGGTGGAAGCTTCCAGCCAGGTGTCGTTGCGTAAGTTGGAATGTCTGGCAGTGGCGCCGGATGCTGAAATAAAACAGTACTAAAATCATACGCGCGTTCAATAAACAAATGTCGTACGAGATAGCATCACGTGCTCGCGGATATTCACCTTATTTATCTGTAGAACTGCAGGCGTGGTTAGTAGGCGCACAGTACCATTCGCGAGTGTTGATACTCCTGTTGACAAAATAATGAAGTAAATAACACAATGTTAAACAATGCGACGAGCATCATATTTTTTGTAACCATTTTTCACTGTAGTTCTTCTAAATCGTAGTATTGTAATAATGTATTATACAAAAAAAAAGATTGCGTATATTAATACACGTTCTTTTCTTTGATATAATTTACGTACCTTTATAAGTAACAGTTGAAAACGGTGGCCTATTAGGTGTGCTCACAGGTCGTATCTAGAAAATATTTGACGTTCTTGTTCATATAAAACAACATTACAATAACTTTCTTATTCTCAGAAAGAACGTTTCTGGCAAGAACGTGTTACTACTAACCTGTACTTGCTGATTAGCATTTGATGCTATCAATACTTGTCTTGGCGAGCCTGTGCCACTACTTTGCATCACATACGCCTGCAGTCTAGGCGGATTCACATTATTCTAAAAAAATTAATATAATATATATAATCATACATCTCCTTCGTTCCTTTTTAAATACTACCCCGATAGGAAAATTACACAAATATTGTGCAATACGTGCATCATTCACGTGAGAGAACGTTCACACGTATTGCGCTAAGATGATTCCTCATAACGTAGCGTTCTTGCCGGTATAAAATTTCTAAATGATATTTGTACAAAAGTTAATAACGTCAATTTTAAGTTTAAATTTTGCACAATTATTTCAACATTTAAAAGCAAAAATTACTCCAGCAAATATCGATATACATACAACAATTACATTCATCATGTTTTACGAGAAAAGATGTCATCTATCGGCGACCCAGCAAATACAGAATATGCTACGTAATACAGGAGTAACACATAATAAAACTCAACTATATTTCTCAATTATCTTGAAACTATTCGCGCACGTTCTTTTCAGCGTTAACTTTGCAATATTCCGCTAAGATCATTCCTTATAACGTTGCTGTCTTACTGAAACACTATTTAGAAATAACGTGTGCAAATATTTGTTTAAAAATCTAAATTTTTAATAGCCGTGTTGTATATCGTTAGCATTCATACGTGCGGCATTCCCACGTTTATCTAGATTTTATCATATAATTTTATAAATTTTTTCCTCTCACACATGTACAATAGATAAGACAAAAATGCTTACAACGAGAGCAGTTGATACTGGCTGTTGATTAGTCGTTATCACTTTTATACTAGTCGGCTGCGTCGTAATTGCTACGTTTGCCGGTAATGTCTGTATTACCCTTTGGAAAGATTGCGCAGGTTTCGGTGTTATATTCACGTGCTGTTCAATTATAGGTGCTGTAGTCTTAACTTTCGCATTTGCTATTACAATATAGAACATGTTAGATAATGAGGAAAACGTGATAATTACATATGTTTATTATCACGCGTCGTGATGAAGATAGATTATGGCCTTAAAGCATGCGCCATCTGTATATATGTAAATACGCATATACAGAAATAGTTGAGAAATAGATGAACATACATTTATTCTTTTCTTCCTCGTCCGTAAGATCAATAAGATCGTTATTTCTTGGCTTCGGAGCTATCGGACGATTTCCTTGATTTTGTATTTTGCCATTTAGGACAATAGTCTGTTGCGGCTGCAAACGTTGCATAAATTAACGTAATGCGATGTCATAAAATAAGTTTTCTGCTTTATATCGGTTATAAGTAGTATTAGATTAAGTCTTGTGTTACTTACAGCAGGTAAGATTGGCTGAATACCGCTAGGCTGGTTGGACAACGTTAGCGTGTGTGATGCTTCTAAAGGTTTAGCAACAACCAAAGCTGCGGGCGTCACGGTGGAAATAACAGACGCCGTTTGAGCCGGATGATTCTGCGTGATTATAGGAGTAGAGACGGTTACTACAGGTCGGGGCGATCTTATTTTAATTCCACCGCGTCTTGGACTTGTTACATTGTTATTTGCCTCAGTAGGTGGAGAAGTGGTGCTGGTGGTGGTGTTCGTGGTGTTTGCTGCAGGCTTGAGATTCGCGGTTTGCCGTAGATTCTGCATTCCGTGTTCCTAATGAGTAGAGACGTTAATATCGACCAACATAATTTTACATGAATACCGCGGAAATGAGTTCAACGATATCTCAGCGATAAATAAATACCGTTATAAAGCTGACTTGCAAGCCTACAGATCTATTTATTTTTATAGGCGCGACAGATTTGTCAGGATTCGCACGACGGTCTATCGCATTACGATTCAGCACCATTTCGAAATCCTTCACTTGCTTCATCAACTGTTGCATCTTCACACGTGTTGTTTCTTGATATTTCTCTGATATGCGAGCTTGTTCTCTGAGCTGTCCAATTTCACTGCGCATCGCGATTGTTTCGGCAATCTTTTGAATCAGGAGCTCCTCCAATTCCTTAAGCATATTAAACAGTAATATATAATAAGCACGCGTTTTAGTTTTCGTAATTACGTGAGATTCATTTTCATACAACAAACATATAATTAAAAACAAGTACGTAAAAGATATCTTATTGTATTTCAATATAAATATTTTTGTTTACCTCCTGCGTAAGTTTTGGTAATTTCTCTTTGAGGTCCCGCCGGAAAAATTTCTCTATAAAGGACAATTGTGTGACATCTTTCTTTTCTTCCGAGCCCTTGGTACTCATTTTCGCTTTCTTAATATTACCATTAAAAACCTCGTTTTCCGGACAATTACGTTTTAATGAAGGTGGTGATGCAGGACGTATATCCGGATTCAGTTTGTGATTCATTGGTACGAATACTTCCGTATTATCGCTAGAATCACTGTCGCTATTAAGATACTTTTTCCTGATTATCTCTTCTGCGTTTTTAGCCGTCTTCCGCTTTTGTCGCCCGCTCTCCTGTTCCTCTGTAATAATAAAATGCAAAAATATATCTTAATGTGTATATTAAAAAATATATAGTAAGAATTATAAATAAATCATAATAAAAGATTTTTACGTACAACAACAAAACACACAGACTGTACTGAGAAATGATTTATTTTAGAATGTACCCGGACGCATATCAACGCGAGGCTATGACGTCTTAAAGACGTCTTAATCCCAATTTGAGACATTGGGTTCACTGGGTATACTTTCTTATAAATGATACTGACAGACGTAAATAATTTTAAAACAATCATCTCTATAGAGATGATATATCCTCTTTCTCTACTTATCACATATTTCATATTATTATTACTACATTATTATAGATACATATAAATATCAGGATACGTTATGCGCGATATCGCCCTTGAAAATCTTTTGCAAAAGTTGCATGCAATCATCCATAAATCTACTTAGAAATCAGAAAATACGATTGCACTTGACTATCCAGACAACACAATGTCCAAAATCGGGGACATATGACGTCTTATGACGTCTCAATGACGTCATATGTCCTCGATTTTAGACATTGATAGCGTTTTTTCTTGGCTGCACTATTGCCCACTAGTGCAACACTAGTGCAACATTAATGCAACGCTATTGGGTAGTGCAGGGCAGTGCAGGGCGATAGTGCAGCCAAGAAAAAACGCTATGAGTTGTCTGGGACGCATGTTTCAAATCGGGACCCATGATGCCTTAAAAACGTCTTATGTCCCGATTTGAGACATGTTCACTGAGTATATAAAACTAAATATTCTTGTATCAAATTTCTTTAAGTATTTTTTTTAATCTTCTATTAGATATTGATAAAATACCGTATTTCGCTTTTAACGTTAAATATTTCCTACCTTGTTTATCTTCTTCAGTACGATCTTGTACCGTATTGATTGTTTTTTTAATTCGTTTATTTCTCGGAATGACCGTGTCAACATTTTTCGTTCCATTCTCGCTATTAGAATTATCCACATCGCTAGGTACTAATAAAATGTTTGTTAATAATAAATTATTATCTATAGTTTGAGTTACAAATTTATCAACATTACGGTCTTCGGTTACTTCTGCGTTATCTTTAACATTGGATGAAATATTTTGATCTTGTATCAATGAAATATTCGTCACTTTTTCTGTGACGTTTGAAATATTTGATGCACTTTTGCTTTCTGTTACATCCATCGGCTCTGAATTCTTGTTTTTATTTTTATGCGCAATAGTATCTATATATGATAATGAATCCTTAGAATTACCGGACGTGACTAAATCCACGTAATCTGGACCATTATTAAGTTCGACATGTGAGCTTTTTAGAGAGTGACTGTTATTTTTAATACGTTTGTCTACTATTTTGTCTTCTAAATTATCATCATTATTATTAGAAACAATCACATTTGTAATCAATTTTTCACTCTTACATATCTTAATATTAGCAGAATCTACAGAAGGGATATTACTGTCTACACTGTCTACGTTATTTAGCTCACAATTTGTCGAAATTATTTTGTTACTATCGCTGGATGCCTCTTTTAGATTTTCTTCACTATGAGTTGTTAGTTCTGCATTTCGAACATTACTTGTGTGTGTATGATTATTTATAGACAATTTATCATTTTCTATTGCGATATGTCCCTTCAATACTGCACTTGGACACGCGTTGGTTACATCGGTAATCTTTAAATCTTTGCTAGATTTGAATGTACACTTTTCATTAAATTCATTAGCAGTCGCACTGGTATTTTCCGACTTACGTATATTATCTTGTACTTGTTTGTTTTCGGATGTATATTCATCTAAGGGCGCTGCAACAAATCAAATGATTGATCCCTCCTTCGTTTCCAATGTTTTAAGAGTGAGGAGCAATATAAGAAGTGATTACACAAGTTCATTTCAAAAATTTGCATCAATATTCTTGATGTGACGAAAACTTGATTTGGTAATAGTAACAATTTTGTCATTCGCAAAGATCTTACCTGTATCATGTTCGTTCTGCGCTGATTCTTCACTATCAGACTTGGAAACTTCTTTTACAGTCTCCCGCAGGTCGGAGCATAGTGTTTTTTCTGCGATTTTATCTAAAATTGGTTGTTCTGCAAACAAAACAAAAATGCTAGTATTTATATAGATGCAAAAAAACGCAAACACATCCATAAATAAAAAGACTTCCATTTTATTTAATTTTATAAAATATAACTACTTTCTTTCTCTCTCTCTTTTTCTTTCTCTCTTCTGTGACATTTATGTTTGGGTATTTCTAGATTTAACATTTTATGTCTTCTTTTGCAAGTTATTTTATGGACAGTTCCATTCAACACAATGGAAAGAAACATATATATCAGGGTATCATTCAGAAATTATTCAATGACATATATCAAGCAATATATGTTAATTTACTTCTCATAGATAAAAAATAATAATTACATACCAGCTATTCTACTTTGCGATTTTAATTCCGCAGTATTTGTGTCATTTGTTGTAGTGTTCTCTTGCTCGTCATCGTCAGATAATCTCAAGCGCAAACTATCATCGGACAGTGCATCTTCGTCGTCCCCGTCGTCTTCTACACCGAATAATAATTCATCCTCTTTCTCTTTAGACAGTTCATCATTATCAGTTCTATCGTCACATGTGACTGGGGAACTAGATTCTGAATTATGCACTGTTCCAGCTTGCGTCTTTTCCATTATAAAATTGAGCACCGTAAAATGTCACTGTTCATTTATCTTGACAATTAAATACTTTTTTCAATCTATAATAGAAAACTACATGAGAGACATATGCACAACATAATAATACACTATTTAATATATAATCCTAATTTAATATATATATATATATCTGTACTATATATAAGAGTGTACTATATCGCTGTAAATATACATATATATGTGTATATATAGTCAGAGATATTTTAACATATATTAACTCAGAGGTAATTTAGTAAATTAACGCAAAAAACTGATATTTCAGTGAAATATTTATAGATCTTTATTCCCACAAGATTTTTACAATCATAAAATATATATATAGTGCGTTGTATTTGTCTTAAATATGGTAAACCATTTATGCCCGATCTACAATGGCTGTAGTAAGTCTCAAGCTGTAAGAAATTGACCAATTACAGGAATGTGAGGAGAATAATCGACTGTGATTGGTCAATTTCTTACATCTTGAGGCTTACTACAGCTTACTACAGCTATTGTAGATCGGGCATTATATTAAATGTATTCAATTTTTGGGGACTGCTACAGAAAATATCTCGAAAATTTAAAACATCCATGAAATAAAAAAATTACATAAGACAAGCACATTGCATTTCGTATCCCGATTGACAGCGCCAATATATATTTGACAGCATCATCAATTTCGCGAAAGTATCGTCAATGAAAAAAGTAGTCCAGTCGTAGAGCGGGCGTCATTGTGGTTTAGGTACTGTTTGTCTCGTGGATAACCTCTCTACAAGATCCGTTTCTAAACCGAAATAATAGTAATAAATTAATACGTTTAAAAAAATGGAACGGAAAAAGAAGGGGAAAAGAAGGCAAATAATTCTGACGCAGTTTTGAATAACAATATCTCTCGAGTTTCGAGAAATTGCCATCTTCGGGACAAAACAGTTGAATACCGAGACACACCGTTCCACTATCAACCAGCTTTGCACCCGCAAAATGAGGGTTTTTTGCTCTAAATAAAAAAAACACTTCGAAAAAAAAAAAAAGATAACTACTTGTCATAATTGGCTTATGTTCGAGAAATTCTTTCCTCCTCCCTTTCCTCCCTACCCTTTTTCGTACATATAGTGCGTTTATTTCTCTTTTTCCGCCTTTTTGTGGGCATCCGTCTCGTGGGATCAGACGGAATATATTTCTGTTTAATGTGTCGACATAATTGCCGCTCTTAATTTAACGATTAGTGCATAGAGGTTACTCATTACTCGTCGAACGAAAAAGCACCTTAACATTTTGACGCCTACTGTACACTGTACCGCGTGCGCGCGCGCGCGCGCGCACGCCTCATTCTGGATCGATGCCCGTCGTACGCGAGGTCACTATTTTGCTGAATATGACGATTGACGCAAAAATCCGATGCGTCCCGATGAAACGGGATGCCCGTCGCGTTCGTAAGATAAACGTGTGCACAAATCGTCGCGGAAATTGTTCGCTTGTGATCGAACGACGCGATCAGGCCCTGACTAAGGGGGCCGAGGGCCCTGACCTTATCCAGGTATAAAAGATGGCGGGCCGAAAACGAGTATCTCCCGCTTGCTCCAGCTGAAAGTTGTACAACGGCGTACTTTTCCAGTCGGAGAAGCCTTTATCCGTGATCCTCGATGTGATCTCGTTATATACAAGTCTGGCTTTTTTTCCAATGACGAGGGCTATCCGCGAGTCGTGTTGCACAACCTCGAACGGACGCGAGAAAGCGCGCTTATCTGTGTAAAATCACTTTAAAGGTGCATCACCTCGAAAAGATTATGCCCCTTAAATAGGGCACGTTGCCTTGGTTTTGCATCGGCATGGGCGAAAATTTCGAGAACACACGAGTTGCGGTAGCGGAGAGTGTGTTTCATCGGGGATGTTCGTTCAGCACAAACGAGATGTCATGGAACGACACGATGGCACTTCGGTCGAGAACGGAACGTCGCTTGCGGAACGTCGCGAATGTCGCTATCGCCGCTCTGGCGCTCTCCACATCGTTCTCCCGGTTCTCCCCCGATATCTTCAAACGCGAGTTAAAGAAACCGCGCGAACTGTCTACAGCGTCATCGATGGGTTTGCGCATCGAGCGTGGAGTCGGTGGAGTACACTGCACTTAGGCCCCGAGTTTCCATCCCGAAGATTGCCGAGCGTGCACGAAGCATCGAAAAATGCGAGCAGAAAGCAGAAACTGCGCTTGTAACGTCCCGATTCGCTGCGCAATAAAGGAATCTTATTTTTAACCGGCACATACAGGCCGACATACCGGCAATTAATTTTCGAAAAAATTTTGCTGCTCCATTTATGTCCGTCTGGAGGGGCTAGAAAGACGCGTAGCACGTCCAAAAAAATTTTTTTTCTAATGACGTGGCATCAAATCCAAAAACATGGTTTGTTTCTGACCGTTTCGTATTCCACTCGAATTTTTCCTTTCACTTTCGTAGATTCATATGTTTTTATTCGAATGTAACACACGCATACACGAAATAGGTCTTATCGATCTTACCAGCTTGTTACACATCAGCTGGCATATTTGCATAGTTTTTGTTATATTATTCCATCAAGATCCTTATATTGGGCCCAAATTTATAATCGATTTCTCAATGACGTCTTGTGCGTTCATGTGAGATCATTTAATAATTTACACACATGGAATGTTCGTCACGGATTCGTTTTATTGAGCGGTTGATGAATAGAGCCCTTCCCTTTTACTCGCCGCACCAATAGCACAGTTCATGGTGGGGGAAACGGTACAGCTCCTCGTCGTATTGTAGGACGATCGATTTTCGTCACTTTGCCTCGATCTTAAGTTCGATACTTGACTGTAATATAGATTTCTGCACTTTTGATCTTGAAAAATTAATTCTGCCTCATTGCTTAATTAGGTTGACGCGTGTACATATCATCCAGTAGACGTCAGTGCTGACACACTATCGAAATTTATTTTTCTTCAATAACACAATTCTAATTCAAGTTATATGTGTCAACATATTCATAGGTTTCTCATTAGCCAGACAACCTTGGCGATATCGGGAACAAATTGACATCTTTCCCCCTCCTCTTTTTCCATCTTCCAGGTCGGATATTATGCAATCTATATTTCCGACAAGCAAGAGAGGAAGCAGGAATTATATTTTTAGGTACAATTGTCTATTTGTAATTTGCAATAGAGCAAAAAAAAAATTTGCAGAAGAACACAACTAATTCGTCTATTACTACGTTTACGCGAGCGTTACTTCCCGTAGTAACTTATGATACGTCACCCGTTTACGCGAAGGACGTATCGTATAAGTTACTACAGAAGTAACGCTCGCGTAAACGTAGTATATCTTATTTTAGAAAGTTCCAAGTGAACATAATGTTCGTTTTCGCTACACTTCTGAACTAGTGCAATAAGTTAGAATGAAAGAAAATATATTTGTTTTATTCTAACTTATTACACTAGTTTAGACGTGCAGCGAAAACAAACAGGCCTAATAATAATAATGTCTCAAATCGAGAGATATAACGTCTTAAAGACGTCATTAAGACGTCATATCTTTCAATCTTTCTTATGCTACTATTAAGGTCGATCTACATTAATCGTAATGTTCATCGTAAACTCCTTACGACGATAGCAGCTATCGTAAGCTCATCGTATGACGTGATTCAACTTGAACTCTTGATTACGACGCTTGTCTGGCGTTACAACAGTAACCTACAAACCTAACCTATCAACCTTCTCGACGCGCGAATAAAAGTGTGTTTATAGATATATTCGCATAGATATACTGTTTACAACAGCTTTTCTTTGCTTACGACCACGATCGCTATTATGATTAAAGCATTACAATAGATGTAGATCGGGCTTTAAAGACGTCGTCATTATATAATTAAGACGTCATATCTCCCGATTTGAAACATACGTATTATCTGGGTTCTTTTTTCCATATATCCTTGAAGCATTTTATTTCAGAAAATTCTTTGACACATCTTATTTTAAAAGTAATTTTTTTGATACATCCTTTAAAGTTTCTACTTCTGAATACGGTACCTCTTTCTACCTGATACGCTTCTCTCTCCGCTCTTCGAATGTCCAAAATGTTTAACGCTATCAGACACTGACTTAACCCTTAAAGTGCATACGTTTTTTCGGTACCTTCTAAGTGGATATGTGGGTCTGTCACGTTCAACGCTATTTTTCCCTACCTTAAAGTATTTAAAAAAATCTAAAAAAATTCATGAAACGTCTGTCTACATTGTAATTGACGATTTTATAGTTAATTTAATAAACATCGTTTATTTAATATCTTTTAACAGGCTTGTAAGTTTTACAGTTACGAGCAGATATCACTTTGGCTCGAACGCCGTAGACCCACGTATGCACGTTAAGAGTTAAAATTCTTTTCTCAGTGAGTAAAATTTTTCTGCACGTGTAGTTTCGAAAAATATAATATCCGAAAATTTGCGATTACTGTAATGAAAACATTCATGCTAAAAAATACAATTTTTTTTCATTTCAAACAGTTTTCAAATTATGGGTTTGACGTTTTCCCAAGTACGATCAGGCGTAGTGTGAATGTTTTTTGTTTATCTCCAGCATCCAATAATCGCGCGAGATGGACAATCACATAAACGCACAGGCACACGCGATTCACAGCATACTCAACATAACCTCAACTCGTGATTGGCTAAATGCTAAATTCCTCGCGATTTCAAAATTAGTATAGATAATAGAAAAAACTCTCTTTCCGTATAACTTCGTATGAACTTTTTTACTATAACGTTTTGTGAATTTATAGACACACGGCAAAAAACCTAAAAAATATTGTACATTGGATTTTGAAGTACAATAAAAATATTGCTGGCTGTCACATTAACGACAATGATAAACTTTTGCTTTATTATAATATATTAAAATATATAACGAACCGCACATGCAAAAATTTTATAATTTATTCTAACAATTCTATAAAAGTAATAAAAAATGTTATGTACAAGCCTGTATTTAACTGCTGTTACTGTATGTACTTTTGTCACCCACGTGACCCATTTTAAATGCCTACCTTAAATATCTCTTGAACAATACATGTTAAAGAAAAATGTTTCAGATAAAAATTGGAGGGTTCAACACGGGCCTTGAACCCAAAATCTAAAAAGATTGTCTATTGGTTCTCTTTGAATCCTAGGTTCAACTTTTATCTAAAACACTTTTCTTTAAAATGTATTGTTCAAGAAATATTTAAGGTGGACATTTAAAATGGATCACCCTGTATATATACATATTTATTTATTTATAAAGTTTAGGAAAGTATATAATAACTCACGTTTGAGGAATCTAAACTATGTAGAAAATTAATAGATATAATAAAAAATTGAACGTATTCAATTTACTAAGAATTAAAGAAATGTTAAAATGTCATAATTTAAAAAATGTTAAAAATAGATATTTATAATAATAGAATCAATAATTAATTGTATTTTTAAAATATGTTTATATGCGCAGTATTCTCTAGAAGTCTCGATGGAAGATCGTTACTGAACAAGTAGTGCCATCTGTCGTTGCTTTTATCTTGATGACAAAATGATGCTATGTCATTACGTAACAATGTTGCAAAATGTGAAATTATCTTTCAATTTCTTATATTGTAATTGCCAAATCTTCTTTCAGAGATATAATCCCAATATTTGATTATAACCAAATACATTATTTTCTAATTTAACACGAAAAGGTTAGATAATATAGATACCAGAACATTTTTCTTGTTACTGATATCTATAAAAAAAACCTTGTAGAACATCATAAATTCATTCTAAACAGTCTCAAAGATACAAAGCATCTCCTACTTGAATATACATAAAAATGAATATAAATATGAAATAATGCGAAATATTGCGCGATCGTAACCTACAAGATATTACGATTACAATAACAAATAAAATTATATGTATGTATATATATATCAAAAAATTTCTACAAAAAAAATAGATCAAACTAAATGAAAAAAATATTTTGAAGCTTTAACATTACCATGTGATTTGAATCGATTCTTGTGATATTCTGGTTTCGGTATTACGTTATTGATGAACGCGCGCGCAACAAATATAATTCGTAAACAAAAGGTCAATGAAGACGATTGAAACATATATCATTTATATCTACCTAATAACTAAGATTTCAGAAAATTGAACATTTGTCGACGTTCGTGAAAATATTATGTATCTGTATATCATTGATTTATGATATATTACAGTACGACGTAAAAAATAAATCGTACTTCTCGTGGAATAAAAAGTTTGGTTAACCTCAAAATTGATGAAATCATCTAGTGTGTATCCTAGAAACAACAACAAAATGGCGTACACAAAGCTACATAAAATGGTGTCGTTGCTACGTCAAAGAGTCTCTATATATCACGAACAAACGACTCCGTGCATATTTGGGCCTTGAGGCCCAATTCTGGCAATTTGCCTCATTCGATCCATGGTTATAATTACTGGTATTTATTTCGAAAAAATTTATAGATAAAAATACAAGTGAAAAAAATTATTTTGTTTTACGTTTTAAAATACGCACACACATCTCTCGAACATCTTAAAAATCTAAAACGGGACTGAGACGTATACGAGTTCAAAATTTGAATAGAGAAACGTGCGATAAAATGACACGCCGCGCAACGTTTCGAGTCCCAATAACACGTTTGTTCGTCACAAATCCAACGGCGTTAACACTAAGCCTATATCAAGATATCATATTAAAATAATAATCGATAAACTTACGTTATATTATTGTGTGGGAAGGTTTCAAGCAGTGTTGTTAACTTTTCACCACGTGGAAATAGGTTATATTTAAGGCAAATATGCCAGAAACACTGACTGCACTTCTACTCAGGCTTGCCAGATTGTCGAGCAGCTGCAACACCGCAAAAAGCTAAACAAGCGACTCTGGCAACGTTGCCAGTTCTCCCTCTACCGTTACCTCCGGCGCCTCCGGCTAACGTGTTGTGTTACAATGTTACCACGGGAAATACAACAAAGTTGCGGTTGATTAAAGGCGTACGACGCGTCGAAGTAAGGCAGATGATCGAAAAATAAAATATTAAGATACGAAGGTATTGTAATGCGAATAAACGCATATCTAAAAAGTTATCGACCTACACGTCGTCGTGTGTTGACACACAACCTTATCTGCGCATGCGCAGCGTTACCTAAATCTTCTCCGAACAACAATTTTAGCCTAACTACAGGGACTGCCTCTTTTCTTTTTTTCTTTTGTCGAGGAGCTTTGCGCGAATATCCCTTTTCGTTGCTACAATTACACGCACGAAATATGAGCGACCGTTATCGCGAATCCGGTAAGTAATGCAAATGCATCAAATTCCATCACGATGACGCTGTTGTTGGCACTATAAGTGTATATTGTACGATATTGTACGTACAATATTTACGAAACGACACGTGGTATCAATGAAGAGATGCTTAAGATCACGTTGTTACCATGTTATCAAACAACGGTGTCATATTTCAAATTCTTTACCACTTACGTAAATCACCTTGAAAGCCCTTGTCCGAAACCATCTTGCTTGTGTTTCGTCGTATTATAATATTTGTTGCTACTTTGTATTATAACTTTTGTCCTTCTATCTACTACACATGTAAATATTCTATTTAATTTTTGATGAGATTATAAAATTGTGTATAATTATATTATTTTATACAGTTTCTATAATTTATAGTTGTTACAATATTTTTACTGAACAATTATAACTAAAGAAATATGTGTTTGTTCCGCCAATGATAATAAACAAAAGGTGCATATATTTGATCGACTATAATTATATCGAATATAATATATATATAATAGATGACAAGACAAGACAATCTATATAAATCCTTGATTAATATTGAATAACTCACGGAATAAACTTAAATGTGTCAAACTATTGCGATTGCAAGTGGCGATACTTACATAATTTTTTTTATTTGACATGCAATGTTTTTGAACGTTTACTATTTAGTTAAAAAGAAATATATTTTTTAAATAATTTTTTAAATTTTTATAATTTTTTTAAATAATACACGTTCTTATTTTTCTATTTATCGAGTTATTTATATCATGATTGTATTACTTGCCTATAAAATACCTATTTTTTATCTTCCTTGGATAGTTAAATAATATGCAAAATCGAAATTAAATTTTCTGTAAAAATAGATCTTATGAAAATTCTATGTACGTCGTTGACATATTAATATCGTTTCACACATGAATTATATACTTAAATAAAGTTGTTTTTTATATATATTTACATAGTTTATGATTTGTGTTTAAATGATCTTTTTCCATGCATCTTTTTCTTTTGATATTGAATCTGTTAATTTATTTTTAATAAATCCAGTTTTACGTGTCATACATCTAAGAAATTATCTAACAAATATATTCTCTCATGTGAGAGAGAGAGAGAGAGATTCCGATCAATATATATAATATATAATAATTATTTTATATCTATATATGTAGTATATAAGTTAGTCACTATTACAGCAGATCTAGGATTTTAGGCTATACGGTCAAGTGGAATGACATTTTGGAGACCTAATTTTGGAATGTAAGTGAAGTGACCATTCCATATTACAAACCTCATCTTCTCCATTTTCCTTATGACTTCATAATAATATATATAAACGATTCGGTCAATGGTGACGATCATGGCGCAGAAAGAAGGGCGCTGCTCTAATGAGCCGAAGATCCGAGTTCAAATTCGACCAAAAATCGTCGGTCTTTATTCGATCGCTATACTTACCTCTCGGAAGAGTTAATGGCACCCGCCGAGAGTTTATCTCTTGTCACGAGCACCCCTCTATATTTGAGAACTGATCCTCCAGGCTGCAATGGGGATTGGGCACTAGGCTAACAACTTGCAAAAAATGAAGAATTAAATTTTCATAGATAAATAACCCATCAAAGCAACAAGAGATCTGATCGATGAATTTAATTAAGTTATTAGATGAAAAATATATTCCCGTAATAAAAATCACAAATAATGAGCTATCACAAACTTTTTGTATGGACTATATGCTAGTATTTTAAGGCAATATTGATCTGCACATGCGCTCTAATATAACTAATAAACCGCGAATTTTAAACTTACTTTCTCTCTCTACTTTTTATTAAAGACACCTTTTACACGTATGTCTCTCAATCGAAATCTAAAATTTAAGTAAGTTAATCAATATTAGTTCCGTCTATGCTTAAACTTTGTTTGAATCCACGCGGACTTCGAGAAAATTTTCCAGCAAATCAAGCTAATTTCAGTCTCATCGAATAATAGGGTGTTTTCCAGTTGACACAAGTCGACACAAGCGTCACTCTATCCTTGTTGTTCACTAGATGTTGAAAAAAGACAGAATTTCACAGAATGATGCTTGTATCGACTTGTGTCGCTAAATGAGCACTCAATGGCTGTGTTCAGCAGAGAAAGCAGGTCAATGAGCGCTTAATGATTCTTTTTCAATGACTTTTTATTACGATTGGTTTTTACACTTGGATCCAGGGAAGAATTAAAGGCAAGATCCAACCATTTTAAAAAGTTACTGATCGCTCGTTGAGTTGCTTTTTCTGCTGAACGCAATCAATGGAGAACGCGCGGAGCATTCCGAAAGTAGGGCCGGTATCACAGTCTCCGATTACGTTGGTGAAACCGGGCCTGAGTTTAATCGGAGAATCTAGGGAGAATCACGTTAATCGGAGACTGTGATACCGGCCCTAGGTCAGAAGGAAACAGGATTAAGGTGGAAGCACATAAAATTGCAGGAGCCATGAGCAGAATGCAGAAGCCATATGCGCATCCGCTATGGTATCTGTAGAGCCCGTACGTTCCCGATTCAAGCAACGCGATTGGTCGAAACTTTACTGTTACTGTTACAAAAAAGTGTGTGTCCGGGGGGCTTAACAGTCGATTATTTTTCTCAAATTCGATTGTGCGTGGTCCATTTCCTACGACTCACGACCTACGACTCGCATTGTAGACCCCGCATTAAGCTGGCCACACACACTTTTTGTAGAACGTAACAGTAGGATTTCGACCAATCGTGTTACTCGATTCGGGAACGTACGGCCGAAATCCTACTGTTACTGTTACGAAAAAGTGTGTGTCCGGGGCCTAAAGGCCTTCACACACGAATTGACGGAAGACGTAAGACGTAAATTGTAAGGAAATCCACCACGCAGAGTCGACTATTCCCCTCTTTAAGAGGGAAGAAGAGGGGAATAGTCGACTCTGCGTAGTGGATTTCCTTACGATTTACGTCTTACGTCTTCCGTCAATTCGCGTGTCCAGGCCTTAATGCTAGGTTTACAATGCGAGTCGTAAAGTCGTGAGTCGTAAGAATTGACCAATCACAATCGAATTTGAAGAAAATAATTGACTGTGCGTGGTCACGTCTTACGACTCACGACTTCCTAGCATTAGGGTGCCGTCACATGGCAGTCAGAACGTCGGAAAACGAAATCTCGAAAAAGTAACGGAGAGGGGGTCAACCAATCAGAATCTGCTCGATCGGTGCGATTTTTCAAGGGCCGGGCTCCCCATGGAACGACTTTTACGGAAAACTGAATGGCATTCTAACCTTAACATATTTGTAAATTAAAGAGAACGTTCTATATAATTTTAGAGTATAATAAAAAATACGTCGAAGCTTTATTTTTTAATAGACTCTACTACTACGGTAAGTATCTTTTTTCTTCTAAAACAATAAAAATAATTTTTTCAATTTTTACTTATTCCGGAAATATCAGTCCATGGGGAACCCAGTCACAAAAATCGTTACTTTTCCGAGATTCCGTTTTCCGACGTTCTGACTGCCATGTGACGGCACTCTTATGGCTCCTGCACACAGGACGCGGCAGCGCGGCAACGCGGCAACGCGGCACCGCGGTAACCAATTACCGTCTTGCCTTTCCGTTCTACTTCTGAAAGTAGTACGGAAAGGCAGATGGTGATTGGTCACCGCGTTGCCGCGTCCTGTGTGCAGGAGCCATTACTGTTTACGAAAAAGTGTGTCCGGGGCCTTATGGAAGATTCACATTGCGTCCGATCACGTCCGATGTTCGACATCCAATAACAGAATTTACTATTAGAGACAAAAATTTCCTATTGGATGTCGGATCGTCGTACGTCGAACATCGGACGCAGTGTGAATCCTCCATTACTTCCAGGGATTCTACAATTTAGCGGAACAGCGGATTGGCTCGTGACTCTCGTGAGCAGACGGGACGGGCCAATCAGGGCCAATGAGAACCGATGTCGCGGAGTAACGCGCCGCGTAGCAAGGAGAGTGAAAAAACAAATCGGGCGATCCCGCTTGACGAAAGGGCCGCAGCGCGCGACGGCGACGGGGGTAACGAATGAGTCCGTCGGTGCCGATAAAAAGGGCGAAATTTCCGGCGACGATGCGCGCCCGTACCGGTCGACAAGGTGCCCGCGGCTGGATTGCGAGATTTGCGAGGCATGCCGCCGCGCGGTAACTTTCACCCGCTTTGACCCGTCGACGTGCAGCGAGCAGCGAGGGGCAGTAGAGAGGAAACGGTCCGGTCCCCCGTGCCGACCGCCGACCGCGATCCCTTCCGCTTTTCCGGAAGCGGCGGGCGTCGCGCGGACGTGAGCACGACGAGCGGGCCGCGGTGAGCGCATAGCTGCGGGCTGCGGGACTCATCTTCGCGCGCGCGAGGGTCTCGGGACCTTTACGGGCCGCCCGTATAACTTGCGTCCGCATGCGTAATAATTGTCTCCTTTTCCGACGGGCCGATCGAAATACATTGTCCGACCGGAGAGCACTCTCGGGGTACTCCGCGAAGGAAGGGAAGTTGCTGTAATGGCCGCCGTGTCATGAAATGAAGGTGCCCAGCCAGTTTTGTGGTGCCACAATGGAGGATAGCTGCAGCCCCGCGTCCCAGAATCACAACGGCCAGCTGGCCGGCGGCGCGAACGTCTCCCTCGCCAACAACAAGCACCAGGGCGGCAGCGACAATGGCAGCAACGGCGACTCCAAGGACCAGCGGCCGCAGTACTCGATGCCTGGCATCCTGCACTTCATCCAGCACGAGTGGGCCCGCTTCGAGCTCGAGAGGTCCCAGTGGGAGCTGGACAGGGCGGAATTTCAGGTACGGGCCCCGCACGGCGGATGCGGCTATGCGCGGGCCGCGGCATCCGCTTCGCGAGCCAAGCGTGAACGCGCGCGCGAGACAATTGTTCGCCTTCGTGTCACTTCAGCTGTCATGTGATGGTAGGGAGGCGCACAAGGAAGCACGATGCGAACCTTTCGCTTCGGGCTAACGCAAACGAAATGCGTTAGCATCGCGGTAGAACGTAGAACGTGTTAATAATCGACATCGTGCACCTCGAGCACGTATAAGTATTCGTACCGATGTTGCTCCGATTTGTCACACTGTCAAAAAGCGGAGCAAGCGTGTTTTTTTTTTTTTTCTTGGTACTCGAGCTTGTTGGTGTTTGCGCGTAGAACGTACGAAGAACGTGCGATAGTATAAAAAAGTAAAACTGTTGTCAATTGACCACGTGGATTAATTTTTCCTGGTGTTTTATTGCGCAGGCTAGGATAGCTTTTCTTCAGGGTGAAAGAAAGGGACAGGAAAATTTGAAGAACGATCTTGTGAGGAGAATAAAAATGTTAGAGTACGCGCTTAAACAAGAAAGGTAAATAAATTAAGTAATTGCGGTGATATTATTTGATACATTAATGGCTATTCATATACGTGTCATTTGTATATATACGAATGATACTTCTTGTTTTTGAGAGTATTTTATTATTCAGATAAGAGTAACGTCAAATTTTTATTTAAAAATCCCATTGTTCAATGATATATTGATATGCAAAAAAATTAATAAATATGAAAGAAAATATGTTAGTTTCCTAGAAGTTTTCTTGGAACGTGTGTGTCATTCACGTATGAGTAATATATATATGAATAACATTGGCAGTCTGTGTGTTGAAGGAGGATTCAAGAAATATTTTTGTTAGCATTAATATTCAAAATTTGAATACTATACACATAATATTTACATACATACTTTTTTAATAAATAATACGAGTATGTGTATGTATGTCGTATATATTGTTACAAGAAAAATTACATACGTATACTTGAAAAGAAAACATGCATTATATATATAGTATATTACAAATTATAACTGTTCAAGTCCATAATGTGAACGTAGAACTTAACGTGGACGTTATTATTAGGATTTCCATATACAAATGAGAGATACGGACATTAACATTATACTACTGGACTACCATTAGACTCTCGTATGTCTATACTTTATAGTAACATCTATTACAATGACCTTACAATACCGTTTCTTGTAATTTCTACAGAGCAAGGTATCATAAGCTAAAATATGGTACTGACTTAGTAATGCAAGGGGATGTCAAACCACCTCTTTATGAAGAAGGTACCACGTGCACGATCTCTGAAAGTGGTAGTGGTGGTGGCGGTGGAGGAGGCGGAGGAGGAGGAGGAGATGGAGAAGCTTCATTTACATCCATCAGTAATGTTAGTTGGAGACAAGGTCGTCAACTTCTGAGGCAGTATGTAAAATATCTGCTTTAATTTCAGAGCTGCTTCAGAGTTTTAAAGCTGTTAATGTTAATTTTTGCATTCTTATTTTGTATTCAACGTAGGACTTTGAGACCGAGAGGAAAACATTAGTGTGTACGTCATAAAAAGATATCATAGTAGAATGTTTTTTTTTTTTTCCAGGTATTTGCAAGAGATTGGATATACCGATACGATAATAGATGTACGGTCAAACAGAGTACGATCTCTGCTTGGCTTAAACAATAATACAGATACGGAAGAGATGAATACTCCAGCGTTAAATGGAAATGAAGGAATAGCACAGGATAAGCAAGAATATAACGAGAGTCTCGTATTCCGAGGAAACCAGAAGCGTCCCCCAAAAAAGGTAGAAATAAATAAATATATTTATATTTGTTTTAAACTTTTTAAATGAAACAACTTGTATATATTAGCGCTACGTGCAATATTATTCAAAATTTTATATATCTAACGCCACGTTTATATATCTAAACAAAAATTTATAACGAAATTATAATGAAAGAAAGCAGTGGAACGCTTTATGTAATTTTTGCATAAAAAATTTGATGATATTTAAATTTCAGCAGCAGCCATCTTCTATGGCAGAGGCAATGATATTAGACACGGAAGCGGCTGTTATAGCAAATTTCGAATTTTTGCGTCACACGGATATGGACATGGAAGAGGAGGAAGGAGACGTAGAAGACGAAATTTACGATGCAACGACAGATACCAAACCAAATAAGGTACGTTCTATTATTGCTTTGTATTTCTATTGTATAATATTTTATTTTATGCGGTCGTTATTTGCGACATGTGTGTTCTATCGCGATGACTTTCATATTTGCCTGCAGGCATCTATTCCTCTTCTAGCGGATGATGTTGACACAGATGCGGAAGCAGAAGAAGTGTTAAACGAATTAAATCTTCTCACAGAAATCGAAGAATCACCACCTGGTTCTATTCATCTGGAAATGAATTCTTCAGAATGGAGTAAGTAGTATCCTTATTACGTGACATGTATTTAAGATGTTTTTATTATATCAAAATATAACGCTGTTCGCACGCGTATTAACGCGATTCATATTATTGTTACACTTTGCACGTTGCTAATCTAACATCTTTCCTGAAGATGCGGCATTACATAGAGGATTGCAACCAGACCCAAGACGCCCAACGAAGGAAGGTGATTCTACACTGGAATTAGGAGAATTAGAACAATTATGTGTTAACAATGATGCAGAAATATCGTATGATGTAAGTCCAGAATTTTTATCGTGCACAAGTTGATTTGATACGATTCATCGACGCTTGTAATCCCGTTGTTTCGTCCAACAGATGGTTTCTACCACAAAAGAGACCTTCAGGAAAACATGGAACGCGAAATATACGTTACGATCGCATTTTGACGCTGTTAGGGCACTTGTCTTCCATCCCACAGATCCAGTTCTCATCACCGCGAGCGATGATCATACGCTGAAATTGTGGAATCTTCATAAGACTGTACCAGCGAAAAAGTTCGTAACGTCCATTTTGTTATGAAAATAACTGAATACGTATACGTTTTTACGTCGTATTTTAAAGATGTATGTTATATATTGTATTTATTTAATATTACATTTACATTTTTTTTTTGTTTTTATCTTGCAGGTCAGCCTCGTTAGATGTAGAACCACTTTACACATTCAGATCACACACTGGACCTGTTTTGTGTCTGGCCATGTGCAGTATGGGCAACCGATGTTACAGCGGCGGTTTGGACGGCAATATCCATTGCTGGACGCTTCCATCGGCTAACATCGATCCGTACGACTCGTATGAACCAAGTGTCCTTAGTCATACGTTAACAGGACACACGAACGCTGTTTGGGGTTTGAGCATGTACTTACGTACTATGCTGTCGTTCAGTGCAGATGGAACTGTAAAATTATGGGCGCCACAGGCCCCACAACCTCTTCTCAATACGTATGTTTCGGAACAAGGTACGCAAACCCTAACGTTTTTAAGCTTGGGACAATGCGCTGTTAGGTCATGATTAGCTAGTAGCAAGTTGTATATTAAAATAACACGGGAGTCTCAGCGTCGCACAGCTTTATCTAACAAATATTGATCAAATGTAAGTTTTCTCTCTGTGCCATACGTTTCTAGGTGCGTGTGTCGTAACGGTTTTCCTTTTGTTTCTTCTTTTTTAGACGGTATACCGACTTCGGTTGACTTTATCAGGGACGAACCGCACAAGCTGGTCGTGGCTTATGAAGGAGCTTGCGTGGTATTTGACACTGAAACCGGCGCGATCGTGGCGCGACTCGAGGCGAACGAGACGAAAGGCGTGAATCGCGTAGTAGCACATCCGACGTTACCGCTCGTTGTGGCCGCACACGAGGATCGGCATATTCGATTTTACGATCACCGGTCGGCTACTCTTGCTCACGCAATGGTAGCGCATTTGGACGCAGTCACTAGTCTCGCTGTAGATCCTCATGGTTTATATTTACTTTCAGGAAGTAAGTACGGAGAAGGAAAATGACACTACGTTTATCACGATAATATAACACGCGAAACAGTTAAAAATAAAAAAATATATGTATTTGAACGTATCGCTGGTCTCTCTACGTCGGTATTTGCTCATTGCGATTGCAGGTCACGATTGCAGTATAAGATTGTGGAACATGGACAACAAGACTTGTGTTCAGGAGATAACAGCGCATCGGAAGAAATTCGACGAAAGTATCCTCGACGTAGCGTTCCACCCGTCACGACCGTTTATAGCGAGCGCCGGCGCCGACGCTCTCGCCAAAGTGTTTGTGTGAACGGTGTAAAATCCAAGATACACTCGCTACATCAAAATGATTTCTACTATCACGTCAAATCGAGCAGTTTTTGTACTCGTACTCATTTTTAGATAGCCTTATATAACTTTTATGTGTCCACACACCCATCCACCATACATATGAAACACACATAAACATAAAATACAAACACTTCCGATATATTTCCGTTGTTAATTCCGCGCGTTCTACCATTTCTGAGATACCGATTTATAAAGAAATCAAATCGCTCGTGTAGTTTATTCATAAAGAAAAATGAAAAAAATTATCAGTAACTCTTGTCTGTGACACAGTTTATGGGGGGGAAAAAAGTAATTTTAAATATATAAGTGCTGCTTGTTGATGTTCGATCATCATTAAGTAGCCGATACTATTTGGAATAGCGGGGAGGGGTACGCATGTAGAATATTAGCCGATATAGTCCTGATAATTAGAGGAAAACCAACCCCTTGCCCACAGAGAATCCAGGAAGTACACTGCCGCGGTAGCGTAATATTTATCCTTACGTTAACTATTTATTACCAATATCGCCGTTACTGTTGCACAGCTACTGGGGATTAATACAATCGTACGAATCGACTATACAGTTGCCCTAAATGAATAAAAAAAAATATATGCATTACGTAGTCTCCCATTACACATAATTTTTTTTTCCTGCTGCCTTATATATTCATCGAGGCTAGCACATAGTTATTATGATAACGATAATAATAATAATAATCGTAAGCTAAATATAATAGACATAATATTAATAACAATAAATTATACGTGTGTGTTTCTCTCTCTGTAATATATTGTATTTAAAAATAGATAACTGTGTAACGTATTATAATGAACATTTTTTTATTAAAATCTCACTCCATTATTTTCTTATTTTACATCCTTCACAAATCTGGATCATCGGAGACCCCTCCCCCGCCTTCTCCGAGGCTCAGCCCCTTTTTTCATTATACCTTGCGCGATCGCGCGGTCATACGATTACCTCATTTTTTTATGTACGCGCATCGCACGTGATCCCGAAGAAGATAATCCTTCCTCCTTCCCGCGAGCCGAGCGGCTCCCCGCTCCCCGTCGGACGAGACGAGCGTGAAAATAAACGAAAGTAAGATCGTTCTCGCGCGCTCTCCTCGGCACATCTCGTTCCTCCTTTCGCGCATAATATAATATAATATAATACCGTCTCTCTCTCACAGCGGCGAACGCAGCGGAGGGAAACGCAACGCGATTATCGCCGCCTGAAAGAGACGGGAAAGAAAAAAGACGAGAACGCTCTTCCATTCGATTCAGGCGCGATCGCGTTAATCAGCTGAACGCGATCAGCCATAGCGTGGGCGCGCTCGTGATTCGCCCGCAACCTGACGAGAGAAAGAGAGAGAGAGAGAGAGAGTAAGAAAAATCAACCGCGAGGACCGTCGATGATCCCGAGAGAAATGACAAAATCTGCCGTACACGCGTGCCAGGCATGAAAGCTGGACTATTCTCGGCTCCCCGAGTAGTTTGTTGTTGTTCCACGCGCCTCGTAAGTGTTAAATCCTCGAGCGTCCACTTCCTCTCGTCCGGCCATTCGCGCGCGGAGGACGAGGAAGTCGGGCGAGGGATCGGCGAGACGACGCCGAGCGTTTCGACGCGGCCGTCGCGGCCTCCGCCGTCCGCCTCGCTGAGGAACGTCTAATCCGTAAAATCCTCAGACAGGTTATGTGAGACCCGTGCGAGTGGCGCGCCCGGAGACGCGCAGCCCGAGACGTACGTCGACGAGTTATGGTGCGGTTCCCCGGTCCCCCGTGAGCGTCTCGGTGGCCTAACGATGGAGCGGAACGGTGCCAGGGAGATGGAGGAGCGCCGGTGCATTCGGGACACCGGCAGGGCCCTGAAGAAGTACGGCAGCACGGCCAAGCACGTGACGCGGACCGAGAGCTTGGTGAAGCACGCGGTGTGCCCTACGGACACCCTTCAGGGAATAGCGCTTAAATACGGAGTTACGGTATAGTGTTCCCCCGTCCACCAGCATTGCCTTCGTGTGTCTCGTAATACGTGCTGTTTTGAGCGCGGTTTCGCTTGCTTGAGGCAAAAAACATTGTTCGCCACAACGTTGACGTTTCTCTGATTCTTGCAGACGGAACAAATAAGAAGGATCAATAGATTGTGGGCGTCGGATAGTTTATTCTTACGGGAACATTTGCTTATTCCCGTCAGCATCGACAGCCCCGCCTCTGTATGTACGGACGACTTGGTAGCTTCTGAGGAGCACGATGTCCCTCCAAATGTGAGTAAAGTTTGGGAGGAATCATTGGGAGCTTTCCAGCAAAGCGACACAAGTCGCGTTTTATCTTTGTTACTCCGTGTCAAAAAAGAAAGACGAAATGATGTTTGCGTCGACTTGTATCGCTTGCTGGAAAGCTCTCCATAGTGGATCGTTACGTTCTGTCGATAGACACGCCTTACAAATATATTGTATCTCACAGATTTCTAGTCCTTCTTCGATATCGTCCTCTATTGGCGATGAGAGTTCAGTTAATGATTTCTTAGCTAAGATGGATACTTCGATAGCCAATGCCAAGAAAGAAGTTAAACGCACTCAAGGGAACAGTGAGTAAGTTATTTTCTATGCCTTATATGCATTCGACGTTTATATATTTTCAAGCACGTGATTTAACTGGTGATTTAACAAAAATGTGAAAAGCAACCTTTCGCAAGATAAAAATGTTTTACCCATAACGTTGTATATTATTGTTGTATATCTAAGCGCAGTACGTTAAGAAAACGTTAACGTTTAAATAATATCTTTAGCATTATGAATTATTTTTACAGATTCTGCACTGATGGCACGGACGTTTACGTACAACGACGACGTGGGTCGGCTAAATTGCGAAACTCATTTCCTACCACATCGAATACCTACTCGACGTCCTCCTCTGACACAGTCAGGCCTGTGTCCTCTAGTGATATGCATAACTTTCCAACTGCTGTGGTTATGACGCAAGGAAGAAGAGTAAAAACTTCCTTGCAAAGACTCGAGCAGCAGCAAGACGAGATATTCCAGTTGTAGCGTCTAAGTTTCATTGGGCTGTAATGTCATGTGTGTCGACCGTTATTAAAAAGCTTGTAGGAAACGATGTACCGTATATCAATGCGAATAGGAGGTTGTGCTTCTCACGTCTGACGTTGGTCGATCCACGTGTATTGCAGTTTAATCGAATTAAACTGCACCGCGCTCTCTCTTTTACGTTAAAAGACCCGTCGTATCCCGTAGCTGGTTTAAGTAATATTCTTATTTAACGGTTGCACTATCGCTGTATCCCGGTTTTACGATCTTTCTTTTTTCATCGTAATGATATCGCGAAGAATGGATCAACTAACTTTTATACGTAGCGCTAAACCGTTTTGCATAACGTTGCTTAGTGGACCATATGTGCCTTGAATGTAAAACTGCGTTATGTAAGGGGTTCTCTTCATGTCCGATTTTATCTGGTTAAATTACATAAAAATTGATGTATGTTCCTTTTTTAAATACTTAATTTTTTTTCTTTTAGTTTAAACCACTGTGATGAACCACCTAAAACGTTGGCAAAAAAAAACCGAAAACAGCTTTAAGAAAACTAGTTATTATGTAGCGAAAATAAATAGTGCAAAGCTATAAATATAAACAAGATGTAGACTCTACTTATCTGAAACGCGATTTCTTAAACCACGTGTTACATTTGTTATATAACGAAAACATTTTATTTTCTGTTAAAATTTTTTTCAAAAGCGATAAAAAATATATCATGTATACAATATTTTTCCAATATTATATAAATATATATAAATGTTATCATTGTTTATAAGAATCCTAGTGAAAATAATCATGTGTAACGTAAAAGAAAGGAGCAAAATGCACCCGATATTAAAATATTTTAAATTATAACGTTCTTTCAGTATCAAATCTTAGCTGGACTAAGCTTTCTACGATTAATATTGAATTAAAGTAATATTATTAGAACACATTTTAAGTAACGTGTAATCAATTTGAATGTATTGTAATCATTGCCAAAGTCAGCGACGTCTTCGTGTGAGATATAATGCAAAAAGTCACACAAAGTCAGAAATTAAAGAGACGTCATATCAATATCATTTAACGTCGCAAAGCGATTGAAATTAGAAACTAACAATTTAATTTATAATATGAACACTTCCACCTAAAGTCTAAACATAGAGTTACACATTGATATACATTGTACATCAAATATATATAATATGTCCAAGTTTTGTACATAATCTAAAGAAATCCTGTATTTTACACTGTACATACAGCAAATAGCAGCACTGGTTGACAATGTTGTCTGTAATTAATATCATGCAGTACCATTTCACTGTAAAAAAGATATACAAGAATGTTATATAAATTAAGATCTCTGATACATCCTCGCCACTATACATAGACATACGTATAATTAAGATATACATAAGTTGGGAAAAATGTAACTGAGAGAACAATGTGTAAATATAAATTATATTAAATAAAAAAGATCTAATGAGAGAGAGAGAGAGAGAGAGTAACAAAAGTTTGACCACACACACACACCAACTGTGTGTGGATTTTCTATTATTATTCGTCACAAAACAAATGTACGAAAAAGGCTACGGTCAACGTGACGCTACAACGGCTTCGGAGCGTTCTTCTTCTCCTTGTTTCTTCCGTGAAAGAAAAGAGGAGGACGGCTTCGAAGCGTTGTAGCGTCACGTTGACCGTAGCTAAAAAATTGGAAAGTTGAGGCTCTGTTGGACATTCACGCGTAAAGGAAAACGGGCTACGTAAGAGCCACGCGCTGTTGACCGTGCGAAAAAAACGGTGTAATAAAAAAATTAATTTGTAACGCATTCGAGATAGCAAACGTGTCACGTCACTTACACAACACAGGAAAAAGATTTCTGTAGAAATATATTTTCATGACGTTTACAGTACTATTTATATTACGGAGGTAGTTCTTACAACGATATACAATAATATATAGACAAAACAGGCACGGTACATTATACAGAACGTCTGTCTTTGCTTATTGTCTCAAACTTTCACACACGATATCCACTTTGGAGTTAACTATCCTTATGGGAGGCCTTACATATTTGTCGCAGCAACACTTCAGTTCATTCACAAAGTTGAAAGATCCTAAGCGCGTGTTGCAATACGGGCAATGTAATTTTCCCTTGGTCCAAGATTCCTTCAAAAAATAATTATTCAGATTCGTATTTCATACTTATATACATATATACCTGTGTTTCTAAAATCTTGATAAGGTATACTTGATCAATGACATCCATAATCCACGCTGGTACATTCTCTGGAGTCATATACGAACAGCGGTCAGCGTTGTCCATTTGACACCCTGACCCTACATCCGTTGCTCGCTGCTTTACCTCGTGGTGGGCATTAAACAAGATAGAATCACCCTTGAAAAGAGATTTACAGCAATGCCTGCACCTCACTTCCATGACACGAAGGCAGCGGTATAGAGACGACCTGAGGAACACGTTATTCGTGTCACGTTCATTGTGATTGATTGATGAGAATGCTTTAGAAAATGTTGGATAAAAAATAAAGCTTATATTGCGTTTACGTGCGTTACAAAAAACTATAAGATGACAACGGTTGCTTACCAAAGTGCGTGCAATGTGAATAGCTCCACTATAATTATCGATATTTTAATAACAATTATTTTAATTATCTGTTATTATTATCGGAATATACGTTTCTCGAAATTGCGCTTCACATACAATTAAAATAAAGAAGAAAGTAACGCATCGTTGTACGGTAAACATCTAGATCAAATTCTGTAATGTTGCTCTTTCATTAGAGAGTTCCAATAGGAACATAACCTAACCAATACTGGACAGATGGAATGGGCCGCAGGGGGACGTGATCCGTGAAATTCCTTGGGCCCAACGCACCCACGGCATACCGAGTTCGGTACACCGCGGACATACACACACAGTTACACATACGCACAGTCATATACGTAATCAAGAGAGAGTCTCTGACCAATCTTCCCCTCTCTTGTCTCGAAAGTGTCTTCCAGCGCGCGCGGGGTTAACTACAAAAAAAAAAAAAAAGACAGATGGAATGTTGCACTGTGCTCTTTGTGAGAAAACCATTAACCCATCTCTATTCATGGACAAGAAGGAAGAGACGTTTCGATACGTTTCACACATATAAAACAAAATATAATCCAGTCATATACATAAGAAATAAAGATATTCTTTTTTAATCCTAATAGGATAGGAAATAAACTCGGTAGGCGATCTTAAACAAACGTGGTATGTCGTGCAGGTTTCACTATCGTTGCGACATTAACATGAGAATGATATCCATATATATTACTTTTAATCGAAAGTTTTGCTGAATGCAAGCGACGGAAATACACGCCTACGTGTTACAATATATCTTAAACCTAAAGATACAAGATACTTTTATCCGTAGAACGCGATACACGATATCGCAGATATCGTTTTGCACATATTTAGATACGTTAGAATACGTTCAATCCTCGCCCGCTGGTATCGCGTCCTCTAGCCTCTTGACAAACTTCACGCGCAGTTCGGTCACGTTGTCGTTCTTAAGTTGATCCTGCACGAACCAGCAGGCAATCTCCATCTGGACCATTTCGCAGGCTCCTCTGAGCACGCCGGGCAGTATGTTACAATACTTCAGGTTCGAATAATTATCCGGCAATTCGACGAATTCCGTTAGCGGCGTCGTCTCGAAGCACAGGGAGAACTCGTCGCCGCCCGGGCTCCACGTCGTGATCGACGGCGTTATGCCGAGGAATATCTTGAAGCCGCTCTGAATCTTCTCCGCCGTGTCCCTGAAGTCGTAGCATCGGCCGGAGCCGGTGCGCGCCAGAAAGTCCTCTATCAAACGTATCCCAATGTTGTATCCCATTCTCTCCAGCTGTTTGTTAACGTCCTCCACGTTTTCATAGTCCTGGAGCAACTGGGCCACGAGTGAGCCGTAAGTCAGGGTGAACAGTTCAGAGTTCTATAACGTGAAAAAAGAATGTTGGTCGTAGCTTCACGCTGAGGTCGACGCAGACGTACCTGCCTTGAACGTATACGTATTTGTTAACAAAACAACCAAGTTTAACACGGTTAATATCATTGCACGTCTGATGCTTTAACGTAATATCGCGTCTCACAGAATGCGCACGCACTGGGATTTGAAAAGATATATCTATATTTTAACAATAGACGTATTGATGATTAATGTATGTGTACATGCATCTACTTTTACTATTTGAATATATGTATGAAATATACACGATGATACCGTTATATGGTGTATATATTTAGATATGTATATGCACACATTTTTGAAAAAAGGAAATAAAAGGGAAAAATAAATTGATTAATTTAATCCTTTATGTACGTAGTCAACGAAAGTTAACAAAAAATTTCAGAAAATGCGCCGTTATAACGTTGACGTTTTATATAAAAATACAAAATACAAACCACGATATAATTCTGACTGTTCTAATTTTATAAATCTATCCTATATAGAAAAAGATGTCTAATGTTAAAAGATATATCCTATAGAATACATGGTCATAACCTCGAACGTTCGTTCGATACTACGCGCATATTCGAAACGGACATGAAAATATGAAGCGGACTCTGCTAACGGTGAGCCGATATTACATACAAATATTTCATACAAAATAATGCGCGACTTGCCACTTTCTTTGCATCGAGTTTCGTTCCCGTTCGTGACATGTTGACAATGTCTGTTTTCTGTTGCTGCACTGCTAAACTAGTGCACACTGGTGCAATAAGTTAGAATGGGACAGGTATATTTTGTTTCACTTTAACTCACTAATACGTCATATACAAGATAATCGATACGCGTGATACAACGAAAACAACTGGTTTGGTTTTTGAAAACGAAATGTTGCAAACTTGATGATTAAAAATTTCTTTTTCTTATTTATTTAAAAAATAGACTTATAAGAAATAAAGTAAGATACATTGCTGCTTTGTTATTTATTTCTGAGGAAACATATCTCTGATATTCATTAGTAGCATCCTCAAACGAGTTGCAAGTTGCAAACCTCGCGACATCAGAAAAAATATAATGTATATATTTTTTTCTGTAAATATTTCATTTGTTCGACAAGGTTCGCATGTAAAGCTTAATGCGACCATTTCTAAAATTTCAATGCGATTTACTACAAGTGCCTCTAGCTTTACTTTCTATGTGATTGTCCTCGAATATATCTCTAATAATATCGCGCTTCGGCTTTGAATGTGCAGGCAAGCCGCGATGTAGATTCTCCATTATCTGCATTCTGCTCGTGTTGTGCGTCTTGAATCCTTGGCTTAGGAACTCGATATTCTCGTTGTCATCGATAGCTTTCATCGTGGCCAATAGCTTTTCTTTGTTGTAATTATTTATCTTCTTCTTATCGCTTGCTTGTTTTATCTCAGTCATTTCGCGTTTTGCGCCCGTACCCCGCTCAGCCTGAGCGTCGGGAACATTGTTGGACGGTACATCGACATCTGAGGCATTTACGTTATTCTGGGTTTCTGTATTGATGTCCGTTTTGTTTGGCGTTTCTTCATCACTGTGGCATATCACGCTGGACGTCTCGTCCGCCTTGGATCCAAGATATTCTTTTTCCAACGTATACACTGGTTGCGTCCTGCCATCCGAACGATTTATTGTAGATTCCTCTTCATAAGCTTGCTGTGAGCCCTTCTCGACTTCTTTCTCTTCCGAACTCGGCAACGCTTTCATTTCTTCATATTCATTGTCCGTATCGTGATAAACCTTGCCACGTGACGTGTCAGCGTACACTGGTTCTTCTTGATATTTTGTTTCTTCCTCTTTTGTGCACGTTTCCTTTTTGATGTCTGTGGAGGACGCGTCTATTCCGTTACTTTCCAAAAGTTGTCGCTTCTCCAGCCACATCTTGTTTGAGTTTGCAGCGTGTTGAGGAACTTCTGTACTTTCAATATTAACATCATCCAGAGTATTATTAGATATTTTCTGTAGCTGTGCATCCTTCAATCTCTCAACAGACTGTTCTGCGATGTCCAAAGTGTTGTATTCCGACGGAGTGACACCATTAAAAGTTTTTTCACTGACGTGTTCTTTGGCGTACTTAGATAAGCTGGTTTGAAACCCGTTGCTTTTATATTCAATGGGAGAATCTCTATTTGTATTTATCGCTCCTTCGGGATCAACGTCAGAACCGCTGTCATAAAGATCGTTGTTCCTACGATGCAATACTTTCGATTTACTCTTGTACTTGTGCTTTTGAAACGTTAAGCCTCTTGCTAGATGTGTGGTTAATTCTTCTTCCTCGTCGCTGTATTCTGCCTTTTTCATCATATCGTCCAAAGTATCAGAGGTATCATCTGTGCTGTTAATCAATCTGTAACAGATACAACATGAGGATTGTAGCACAAAAGTAGAGGATTGATATTAACTATACGAATAAATATGCTACGTAAGAAGATTAAATTATTTATATAATGTTGCTTTACATGATTTCTCAAGAAATATTCTTGTTATATGTATACCTTGCGAACAATTCTCTAGATTTTTTCGGGGTACCGTAAGACTGAATGTAATATTCATTCTCACTCTCTCCATCGTCGGATGAATACGGGACGTCAGCCCTCAGTTCTTTTTGCAATTTTTGTGAATTCTGATTTTTTATTCTACTAAAGAATTTCCTTAATTTGCCACTTTCACTTGGCTCGTTATTTAACTCGTCTCTCTCCAATATTGTTTTATAATCTATCGATGTGACTTTATCATCATCAAGCGCTCTCGCTTCCAGGTCTTTTGGCCTAAATCTTAAATCATCCATAGAATGAGCACTTTTACGCATGTGCGGTGATCTTTGTAAACGAAACTTTCGTATCTGTTGCAAGCTTGCCATTGTTTCTGACTTTAGCTGATCTATTGAACGCGCGTGATTAACATTATTCGTTGGCTGAGTTATTTTTTCATCGTCATTGACGTCCACTATGTCAAGTGACGGCTGCAATAACGTTAGATTTATAGAATCATTGTTAATGCTTACGTATTTTACGCTTAATCACATACAAGTTACTGTACACTCACCAAATTATCTTTTGGCATATTATTTTCACTCCTTTTACCTCTGCTAGATACTTTACGTGGATTGGAGATGCTGAAATTTAGAATATGTATATAAAAAATTCATTTTCTATATTATTGAATGAAAAGATGCGATAAATATGACTCTTGTACCTGACATCTCTGAGATTTGTAAGAGAATGGCTACCTAGATTTTTCTCTTTGCTAGAACGTGGCACGTGACCATTATAATATAATCTCTTTTCTCTATTGTCTAATAAACATTCTAAGCTTTTCAATTTCTCTATCGTCTCTTGTAAATTCTTTTGTGTCTCCTTGTGTTTAGAAATCTCGACATGTAATTGATGCTTCAAGCTCTTAGTTTCGAGAGCAAGTTTTCTGTGTAATAGCTACAAAAAGGAGATATTTTAGCTAAAGTCATAGGTTCGCATACGTAGTGTGCTTTATTTCTGCTATCTATGTAAATATAAACGCTGTGAGAAGTTTATCTTTGAAAATAAATGTTGGAACGTACCTGTATAGTTTCTTGTTGCTGTTGCATCTTATAATTCATATCGGATAATTGTAACTGCAATTTCTCTCTCTCTTCGAGATTTCGATCTTTACTGAGTTGCAGTAGATGCTTATTTTGTGACTGTGAAAAAATTTTGGGAACGTCATACAGACACGCGTTAAAATAAAAAATTCATAGTTTCGTACACAAATGCATTACGTGAGAAACTCACCGTCGCTGAATAAAGTTCATTTTCTTTTTCTTTCAGCAGGTTGCACGTATCCTTGTGCACGTCCTTCAATTTCTTATATTTTGTTTGAAGTACCCTCACGTCTTCGTGATGTGAATTTATAAGCCTCGGTAGTTCGGCATTTGCGCCTTCATAACGCCTCAATGCAGAATCCTGTCTTTTCTGCAATGCCTTCAATAATCTGTTTTCATTTGCTAGTTCCTGCAAGGAACGTTATTTCATGTTAAACAAATATCTTTGGTATTAAGTACAGCACGTTCGATGTATCTTCCACACTTACATTGAGATGGTAGTGTGCGTCGGCTAATTGGTTTTGTACGTGTTTAAAACGAAGCATTTTGGCTGACATTACCCTTTGTCCGAGAGTACTTTTATTACTAGATTTTGGTTCGTCCGATAACGATTGCTGTTTCATACTGTTTCTATATGGCGCACCTATACATATTATATATATGTACGTTATACGTATCGATACAAATTAACGAGTAATACGTATAAAATAACGAGTGTATTTTAACAAGTCTGTCTTTATACAAACCAGGCAAGGGATTTAAACATTTTTTGCTCGATAGAAGTAGTGTGTTTCTGCAAGGAGATAGCTTTTTGGCGTCCAGCGCTGAGTCTTTTGAACAAGGCTTTGTTTTTCTATAATTTACATATACATATCATATATTTAAGGGATACAAAATAAAAGTTTTCTTTTAATCTAAAATGCATGTATTAAACTTAACATATCTCTTTGTCCAATATTACGTCATGATTTATATAGATACTCTCGAAGTTTAATTTACCTAGTGATTGTTTTATGCACCGTAAGTTGTACTACTGGTAAGATAGAAGCTTCAGTTTGCATTTTATATTTATACGCAGCGTATTACAACTCGCGTTGTACGTGCGTAGAATCCATCTTTACAGTATCAACGTGTCAGAGAGAACTGTCAAACGCTCATCGCAGGCTAGTCGGCGACCATACGTGTTTCAAATGGTTGTCAAGGTAACATCTGTGCAAGCATTAGTAATCAATGCTTTTCATTAATCTAAAATAAAATAAATTTTAAGACTTAAAACATTTTAGATATTAAGCGTTTTCTTTATTAATTATTGTACGTCAAATTGGATCCATAATAAATGCAAAATTGAATTTTAAAATTGAATATATTATGTATGCATATTCAATATATCGTACGTAATGGCTTCTTTGCTTTGCCTGAATACATTTCGCAAATAATTTTTATGAATATGTTAACATCATCATATGAGAACGACGTATTTTTAATAACATTTTCCAATCAAAATAAAAACATTTATGTACTAACAGAGAGACCACTCATATTTTATTTACAGTTAAATTATATTTCGAACAATAACGTACATATTTTTCATAAGTTTTGAAATATGTTACAAGTGAAAACATTTGGCAACATTTGGCTGACAAGTATGTACATACAACGTATCATAAAATAATCTGTATTGTTGTCACGTGGCTGAAATACTCATGAGACGATATGTACACAACGAAGAAGGCTATTTGTAATAAGTTGATTGCAAGCGTAACATTTGTTTATTACTACGGTAATATTAATATGTACACTGACTTTGTAACAACGATTGTTGTCTATCTTTAATACTTATATTTTTATGCACAGCTCTGTAATATTTTATTATCACGAACGTATTTTTGTATATCTCACGTATCTGTCAACGCCTAATTATAAAACAACATTTGTGGCAATTAATTCCTAGAAAAGACTAAGACTTTCATTCAGTGTTATATGATAACGAGTATCTTTACCTAGATCATCCTATCTTTAATTAAACTGTTCAGCTTGACTCTTCTCTTTTTGTTCTTGAGATCTTTTCATGCCTAAATATTGGGTTTCCCACAATTTGTTATACAAAGAATTTGGTACAGATAACAATGACTCGTGTGTGCCCCTCTCGACTAACGTACCCTGATCTAGCACAAGTATATCATCGGCATCCATAACTGTCAACAAACGATGCGCGATCACGATTGAGGTCCGTTTTTCCGTCGCTTTACGCAGCGCGTCAAGTATATTCTGTAAAAAAAAATTATTTATTAAAAGGATGTAATATATTAAAATTATACGACAAAATACAACATTTCTGAAACTTGCATGTTCCGTAATGGAGTCCAGTGAAGAAGTGGCCTCATCAAAGATCAATATAGGACTGTTTTTCAAAATTGCTCTGGCAATTGCAACCCTTTGTTTTTCTCCTCCGCTTAATTTCAAACCGCGTTCTCCCACAGGTGTATCGTATCCTTGCGGCCATTTCAGTATCGAGTCATGTAGATTTGCCATTCTTGCAGCTTCGAAAACTTCGTCGCGCGATTTTCTCAAATTACCATAGTGCAGATTATAAAATATACTTTCGTGAAAGAGTACCGTATCCTACAATTTCATTTTTAACATATTGTAAAAAGCGCTGCAGTATTTACGCATAAAATAACGTAGCTTTACGTCTCAAAAAAGGAAAAAAAATAGCATAAGGTTTTACCTGTGGCACAATCGAAATGCATTGTCTTAAGTCCTCTAACGCAACATCTTGAATGTTGTGACCATTGATGTAAATATTGCCGCTCTGTGGTTCAAAAAATCTATACAACAATCTCACGATTGTAGTTTTGCTGAAAAGATAAAAGGATATATGATATTCGTATGTTTATAAATAATTATTGACGAATATTAATGACGTTATAATCAGTAACCTGTGTTAAACACGTTATATATACCTAATACCTTACCCACAACCAGATCCTCCAACAATAGCAACCTTCTTGCCACTCGATATAGTGAACGATACATTGTTAAAAATAGGCTTTCCTTCGACATATTGGAAATTTACATTTCTAAATTGAATTTCCGACGAATCTGGCGTCACGTGAAATCTTAGTGCATTTTCTTTTGACTGTTAACACAAACCCGAAGATTACTTTACTTGCAAGATATAGATTATATGTACATTTTATAGATATGAGGATAGATGAGACTCTCAATATACTTCGCATCCAGGTAATCTTACTTTAATTGCAGTGTCCGTTGTCATAAGGGCAAACATAGTTTGCATGTCGATAAAAGCTTGTCTCACTTCTCGATAGACAGAGCCTAAGAAGCCTAAAGGAACTGAGAGTTGGAATAACAAAGCGTTCACCATCACTAAGTCACCGACAGTCATAGTGCCTATATATAAAAGAAATAAAGATATAAGCTTTGCGTTTCCTGGAAGTATTCTATAACTTGATAATAACCATTTACGATATTTTGCGCCGCCAGTACCATGATGAGGCTCAGCGCACCGCTGAAAATGGCATTCTGCCCGAAGTTCAACATCGCTAAGCTCGTGCTAGTCTTGAGAGACGATGTTTCGTATTTCTTCAAAGATTGATCGTATCTTTCCGCTTCAAACTTTTCGTTGTTAAAATACTACGGCAGAGAACATATATAATATTTTTTAAATTTCTTTAAAAGGAATTAAAACGACGTTTACATCCTATTACTGACCTTTACTGTTTCGTAATTGATAAGCGAGTCTATCGCTTTGTTGCCCGCTTCATTTTCCGCTTGATTCATACGTATTCTGAATTTGGTGCGCCACTGTGTAACAGTTAATGTGAAGGCAGCATAAACGCTCACGCAACCTAACGCTACGGCCGCGTATTCCGGTCCACATTTTATCCCCAATATTGCGCTAACTAATGCTAGCTCAAATATTGTAGGAACAATGTTAAACACCATGGCGTTTAAAACGAAATTGATACCGCGGCTACCACGATCGATTGTCTGAAATAGGTACAATAAACGTTTTTTCTAGCTATAGCACACAACTTTTTTATATTGTTGACTAGAAACGAAAAAGTTTTTTTTGTTGAACCCCATATATTACCTTCGATAAAGCACCGGTCTGTCTGCTTAAATGAAAAGCCATATCGAGCGTGTGCAGGTGCACAAAAAGGTTTTTCGCTATCTTACGAATAGAGTGCTGTGCGACCTTCGCAAAAACCGCGTTCCTAAGTTCGCTGAAACCGGCTGCTCCAGCCCGTGCTATTCCATCTGCAAAGAAGATTACAGTGGACGTATTTAAAATCACGTATGCGTACGAGACGTTTCTCTCGTGCATTAAAATATTAAGATCGTCTAAAATAAGACCGTAGTATCCGTACATCCAACAAGTAGTGATGTTGCTACGGTCGCGACTGTTGCAGGCGCGGTTGTTAAATCCATCACAGCACCGCCGGACATTGCTGCGGTATGGGCATTTAAAATGTCTATCGCATACTTGAAAATAAATGGCACAAAAACATTTAAGACCTTAGCTCCTACAAGTAAACCCACTGCTATTTTCACTCTTTTCCGGATTTCTGGATCATCCTACAAAAATGTAATAAATAAATGTAATAAATAATATTTTACATCCCGCTGAAGCTATAAGTAATACAATATTGCTTACTTCTGGCCAAATGTATCTGAGCATAGCTTTCAACATGTCCGTACTGGTGATCGACGGTTTATCGCGTAAATCGATGGCATCTCTGCTCAAACCAGAGACGCCAGGATGGAAGCAGTTTCTTTTTTGCTGGCCAGGCTTTGCTCCGGTTAGCCCAGTAACAACCGATACAAATTTCACTGGCGGCACGACAGATTTAGATTGCGGCACATTCTTCTTCTTCTGAGCACGATCAATTACATTGCCGCTGCAACACTACAAAATACATAAGATTTTATTTTTATAAATAATCGATGTATGCCACAACCACGCTAATTATATACTTATAAACATGTAACAGATGTATTCACATGTATGTTTCATCTACGTGATTTTGAAGGAATACGTGAGATGTAAAATCAAATGATAAACTGATCATGTTACTTTCGTTTTGCATAAGAAAATATATGATATGATAACGTGTTATGACGTATTACATATGAAGAACGTTAGCTTTTTTTAACGTACTAAATATATATATTGCACACAATGGATAAGTAAAACAAAACGTACAGAAATACTTTTCACTATTTATTCTATCGCAATACTTAGTAAAAACAAAATATCTTACGTTTAATGAAGTTATACATATGTACAAAAAACATTTTCTGAATATACTTCAACGTTTATTGTACAGATTATTAAAATATTTAATATAGTACAGCTTTTCCTATTTTTTCCATGTGACTAAGTGCCGCATCTAAGATATTAACATACTCCTCCACGAGATTAATCGCGATTGAAAAGCTCAGGCTCTTAAGTTTTACATTCCTCATATTACTTAAAGCACATGTATACTCTGTTCTCTTCAAGCTCAAGATACTTATTCCTAACTTATTGATTGTACGCCATTCATCTGTGTCAAACGTTTCGCCATATATCTTCAGTTTCCAACGGTCCTTCTCCAATTTTGTACTTACTACAAATAATGTCATTGTCGCGTTATAATTCAGACCGTCGCGAGTAAATGACATACCCTTGTGAAAACTATTAAATGTAACAAAATCTAATTTATTCCTCGAAACGTCAAAACATCTCTGTACGTCAACGACGTCAAATTGGATTTCGTCCAGCGGATTGCACGGAATGAAAAATCCGTACTCGATGTACAACTCGAGACTGTCGCGTGCGCCGTAATTAATAAACACTTGCGTTTCCTCGTCAAACGGCTTTAAAGTAACAATCTGATAAAACTGATTTTGATAATCATCGGTGACAGTAGATACTTCAACGGTGGTATTCACGTCGTGATTAAATAAATCTAGGAAGGGCGCGAGAGCCAAATTATTAGGCTGTTTTATGTTAAATATATCCTCTTTGCATACTTTAGTGTCTATGTATACCGCTCGTGTATTGATGACATAGTACGCCCATTTATATTTTGCAAATGTCATTATCTTTTGCAGATGCATATCGCAATGAGCACAATGGCTTTTATTAATATCCAGGCATTTTACAGTTTTCATTAACAAAGAAAATTCTTGTTGCACGTGATGGGCTCGATAAAAGGGATGCGAGATGAAGCTTGGTAGCCGTGCCTTCTCTTTGTTGGAACAAAAATCTGGCGTCGTGAAAGACTGCGGCAGTGTTTTCAGATAAAGATACCACTTCGATCTCATCCCTAAATGTGTTTCGTATACGAGAAATGTCGCGAGCATACATTGGGAACTGAAGCTATCAGTGGTATTATACAGGAATACAGTTTTAATATCGCTCTGCAACAAGACATCCGTCGTTAACAGTATTCGAAGCGGTAGTTGAATCAGCACTTCGTTACTTTCTATGGGCTTTAATGTTTTTAAGCCTCTGCCTGTTAGAAGAAAATGCTCCGGTATCAACGAACGAATAGACACGCAGTTTTCGCTCAGAAGCCAGGATTTTAAACGTATCAAAGACTCGTCAGTGTTCTCATTCACGTTTATGAAACTAAGCCTCTTCTTCTGGCGACGTTTTCTCGACGTTCGCCCCATTGCGTACACGCAGATATTATATCTGTAGAAGCAGTAACAAAAACTTTTATTTCAAACAAGTTACCCGTAATAAATCTTCAACGCCACGTATGATTATCGCGTTTTACATATTGTACTACATCTCAACAAAGAAGATACCATTTGTAATCGTATACTATAGGCTCTGTGGAAAATCCACGAATATAAAACGAACTAAATGAGAGCCAGACGCAGTAAATGATGCACAAAAGTTCTTCTAATTTTAAAATAACGCCTAATAAAATTTATGTGTAAAATCTTGAAATATATATCTTAATATAATACTACTCAAGACAACTGTAGTATTTGCGTCTGTATTTGTTATTGATTGTCTTACAGATAATAAAATACAACAACAAAATAATAAGATTAAAATAAATGTATATATATACACGATGAAATATTATATATAACATATACATAAATAGCAAATATGCATGAAATACACGTATACATGTTTATGTAATTATATAATTAGTAATTAATGCGTAAGAGCCTGTGTCACAGTGCGACCGTTATAAACACAAACGTGTTGGATGTATTACCCTGACGCCGAGAGGAAGGAACCCGGGCGTACGCCCGGCAATGTGGAATCTACTAGATAATATTAATCGTGTCCCGATTCCGCTGCTGTACGTATTTCTCGTCATACACCACAGTTTCTTGTTGTGCAGCACCTCGCGCGGTAGACGGCCGTACAGTACTCCTAACATCGTTTCCGTTTTTTTTCTTTTTACTGTTTCTTTTCGTTTTATCGTGAAAATGTTAACTGGATACTAAAATAAATGCCATTACGAACCGAAAATATATATACACATTTATCGTGACGATCCTGTAATCTGATGTAAGCATAAAAATCATAACCGCGATACGGATCAGCCGTGAAACATGTGGTAAAGCATGATGTACATACATAATACCAGAGAGAAACCTGATGAGGATTCACATTGGGTCCGATCACGTCCGATGTTCGACGTACGACGATCCGACATCCAATAACAGAATTTATTATTAGAGACAAAGATTTCCTATTGGATGTCGGATTGTCGTACGTCGAACATCGGACGCAGTGTGAATCCTCCATGAGAGCGCGGCCACCTAAGGTTCCTATAAAGGGAGTTGGGCATGGGCAGATACCGTTGCCCGATTGTGATTGGCTCCGCCATTTTCCTACTAACTTCCGGTAGTTCCGGCAACACCGGCACAGCCGCACCATGGTGGAAGTAATACGCGTGGCCGTCTTCAAAACGCTACGGTCGATGCTCATAAGTGTCATACGCGCAACGTAGAGTGTGACATTCTAGAGATTCACAATACGATTTGAATAATCTGGAATAATCGTCAAGCTGTTCACGATATTCCTTTAATTTAATCCGTCCGACCGATTGGTAAGTGCCTTAATGAGTGCCACGAAAAAAATTCGTTCTTATTGCATTGCCGTTAACTTTTACGTGCCCCTGGATAACATATTTGACCTATTTTTACATTTCTTGCAAATGTTGCAAGAGATTTAATTAGATCTTTTTTTTTTTTTTTTTTTTTTTTTTGACGTATTATTCAGCCTCTCTTTTTGAATTTGGCTATGAAGATAAGAGACCCGCATTTTAAGGAATTTTTGTGAATAAACATAATTTTATGTTGACACAAGAAATTTGTTTAAGGAAATATTTTATAAATGTTAGATTAATTCATTTTTAGGTGCTTTTAGTACAAGTTTTTAACGTAAAATAATATATTTCTTTCTAAATATAGGCGATATGAGCGTCCGAGAAATTTTGGAAAGTTAGGTCAGAAGAGAAAGTTTTACGGCGTCGCATACCTCTTCTGTTAGTCCTCGAGTATAGGCATGTAGTTTCCAACTACATTATATTTAACGTCATGCCAGTTTAGTGTTATGTTTGGCACGCTTTCGTTCTGTTTTCGTTCGGTTTATATTAAATAATTTTTATTACTGTCTTGACAATAGAGAGCACGGAATTAAGCTAAACTTATGCCTATACTTACGTGTCAACAATTCTGATCACGTGTCATAATATTTTTTTAGAATATTATCTACAGTAGTTCGAAAAATAAGCTGGACAATGTCTGCGAATACAGCTGTGTACAGGATTTGGAAAAGAAGCAGTACTGTGATTACCGTTCTATGGAACGCACATAAAACTTTCCAAACTCACAGAACAGTTTGTATTTCTGCGCAAGATAGATTTTACTTTAGTAATGTTACGCAAGCTGAGAACAAGGTGGCGGTGAGTCAAAAGACGGACTGGAATAAAACTATGTCAGAGGCAGAGAAGATCGTTGGATATCCAACATCCTTCTTAAGTTTAAGATGGTTGTTGAGCGACGAGATTGCCAATGTTGCGTTGCACTTGAGGAAGCTGGTTGGATCGAATCATCCCGTATTGAAAACAGCAAAGTAACGTATCGTAATGATGCTTTCCTAAGACGTAGAAGCTTTCGTTGTATATCTTTTTTTTCACAACAGGACCATTATTTATAATGGACGTAATACGCAGGCATTTGGTCTCATCTTGCTGTTAATTTCCAAAGCTGCTGGTCACTTGAATGCAAAATCGATAGAAGAGGATAAAGCTGCAGGAGTATTACACAGGTACGCTATACATAAAACGTTAAACGCCCACACCGACACGATGAAAAATATATACTGAAGCAAAAAACAATGACGTAACGCGGCAAACTATATTTCAGTCAAAGGGCATTGGCAGAAATAACAGAGATGATACGCACTAGCAACTTGATACACAGAGGGCTGGTAAACATAAATACAGATACAGGATCTCTGGAATCTTCAGACGTGAACAATATAACTTTCGGCAATAAAATGGCATTGTTGTGTGGCGATTACTTGCTTAGCAATTGTTGCACCGAATTAGCAGCTCTCAAAAATCAAGATGTAAGTGTACTTGCTATTTGTCTTCGTTCGGCTGTTACGTTATTGCAAGAAAACGGGAATATTGTTTTTAACGTTAAGATGCTTGTAATTTAAAAAAAAATTTTTCAGCTTGTACTATTAATATCGTCTGCATTAAGAGATTTGTGTCAAGCAGAATTTGTAGCACGCAGGGATAATCAAAACTTTCCTATACCGTCGATACCACCTGAGGATCGTACAGGCTACGCATTGAAGGAATGGACCCTTTTAAACACTTACGGGGCTGGATCGTTGCTCGGAAAAAGTTGCCAAAGTACATTAAAAATAGCTGGTCATAGCAAAGAAATAGAAGAGAAAGGTTACGAGTTTGGCAAACACTTAGCTTTAGCTTGGCAGGTAACATATCTCTTTCTAAAAAAGGCATGATTTTAATTAAAATATATATTAAGTTTATATAATTTTTGCAATAATTTTGTAAAATTCCAATAATATATCTTGTTACAATTAAATACTTGGAATAATATTTTGATTTTACTTCTTTTTTATGCCATTATATTTATTTTTTGTGTTTTTTAAATAAATATTTTCTTTCGTTGTCTAATATTATTTATAAAATTATTTTGCGTAAATATTATTTAGTCTAATAAATATACTTGGAATAATATTTTGATTTTACTTCTTTTTCATGCCATTATATTTATTTTGTTGTGTTATTTAAGTAAATACTTTCTTTATTTGCTTAATATTATTTCTACAATTTTTTTTTTAAATATTTATAAAATTATTTTGCGATACATTTTTACAGGCTTCCTTGGACTTGGGTTTATGCATCAACAAAGATAAGGGAATTTTACATAACTTATGTGCAGCTCCAATTATGTTTCACGTTGAACATGACCCATCAATTTTGATAGAGCTCGATAAAGGATTGGAGTCAGTTGAGAATGTCGCGTATTTAAAGGTTTTAAAAAAGTTTTTTTAAATAAAATTTATTTAATAAAATTTGTGAATAATTAAATTAATAGCTCTCTTTATCATATGTTCAACTGAAGTGTTGATTAATGTTGATTAAATGAATAACGTTCTATATATATAGGTGCTTGAACGTGTCGCAGCTGGTCCAGGCATTGGATTAACTAAAGAGCTCGTGAAGGAGCACTCGCAAAAGGCAATGGAAATCTTAAGTGTGTTTAAGGAAAGTGATGCCAGAAAGGCGTTATCCAATATTATTGTTGCCATAGGTGACTTTTAACAAAAAATGTTGTTTATTGTTTATTTTATTGCTCAGTGAACAATTTTTGAGTTATATATTTTACATATTGTATATATAAACAAAATTACGTAGGAAAAACATTTAAGATGGATTAGGAGAACGTAAAAAGTAAAAGTTAAGTTTATATATTATCGTATAAAATATTTATTATATAAGTCGTATATTATTATAAATATTTAAATGTATTTTTATATAGAAATGAGATATTTTGATATTAAAATGTTTGTTTTTCATATACTTATATCATAATAAACAGTGACATATACTACGTTTACGCGAGCGTTACTTTTGTAGTAATTTACGCGACGTCCTTCGCGTAAACGGGCGTTTGTAGTAACTTACGATACGTTACTCCGCGTAAACGGGTAAATTATCGTAAGTTACTACAGAAGTAACGCTCGCGTAAACGTAGTATATGTCACTGTTTATTCTGCATTTATACATGATTTCTGATTTCTATTCACTGTTCCTCGTGCCTGTTGCCTGGCCGTGTGCAAGGGGCTAATGGATCGTGGACACCGGGCTTTAATGCCGGGTGTCCACGATGCAAGAACTGTGTCCAAGTTTCGGTTTAAGCCAATGAAACTGCTGCTTTTCTGTAAGAGCTGCAAGTTGATTGGCTTAAATCGAAACTTGGACACAGTTCTTTCATCGTGGACACCGGGCATAAAGAAATGCAATCAACGTGTCACTTTTCCGTAAGAACAAGAAGTTTATTGGCTACGCGCGTTTCACCGCGCGGCAAGTGTTTCCGCGTTCCGTGTGCAGGAGGCAGGAGCCATAAAAACGTTCACTCTGTCACTACTGTCTATACCATGACATAAGTCCCCATGGAAACCACTTCAACTAAAAATTATTTTCCATCAAATGAAATATCTTTTCCTGATATTATTTTATATTAATATAAAAAACGATGACAGAAATAATCGAGTTACGTCCTAATAAAAGTTTGATCAACTCGTCTTTTGAAAAGTATCAATTTTTTAATGAGGTTGTTCCCATACGTTCTGAAAACAAATTAAGGAATCGTAAGTACATACATATTTGTATTGTAAAATGTTATACATATAACTATATGTGTGTGTGTCTCTGGCATACAATCAAAGAGTATAGACAACAAAAGAGATCTTTTAACAGAAAAATATTTCAGACGTATACAGATTAGAGCCAAATCATACGCAAGAATCCTGGTTGGAAGCAAGACTTTTCGCTTTTCATAATCATTTATTTAACAACGTTTATGACATGTCGTGTTGGTTTATTGATGAAACTTTGGCCGTTTGGCGTCTGGATAAAGATGGTTCTTTGAATCAAGTATATAACGTATATGAAGATACACAGTCATCGAAACGAACATATAATCCATCGATCGGATTTACCTCAAATAATATTGTGGCGATTTCCGATGGTGCTGAAAAGCTGCACATATTGATAGGATATACTGGGGAAAATAGGAAGGTGTTTCTAATGAGTCCTGAAAAATCTGGAATCATCATGAATATCCAATACATAGAAAATAGCTCTAAAATTATCGTAACCATGTGCACTATTGTTGCAGCGGATAATCAGAAGAAATATACGCAGCTTGTCGTACTGTCATATGGCTTATGTGTGGAAAATGAAATAACGAAAGTTTATGATATAGATAAACAGATACTGAAAGTACAAGGTACCGTGGACTATGCCTATGTGGAAGAAAATGGTGATTATTTGCATTCCATTTGTCAAGATAATATTGGTTTTGAGAGTGAAAGTACGCAAGAATCTAAAACCAAAATAGAACAGCCAAGTGTTAGTTCGCAAATAAAAATTCCAAAGTACTATTGGTCACAAGATGAGGAATCGCTCACCGTTTGGATTAAAATACCGAAACAGCATAGCGATAAACGACCCAAAATAAGCGTTAACCCATTAAAACTGTCTGTTACGATAGACAATGAAATATTAATACAAGGAGAATGTCAACATAGATTGGAGGAAAATATGGCAACTTGGAGGCACAAAGAAGATACGTTACAAATCGATCTGAGCAAATGTGAAAATGGATTAATGTGGAGCGAATTAATTAAAGGTGATACAGGAGGCGAATGTTTACCCAATGAAGCTCTTGCTGCAGAAATTCATGCGAGGTACTTTTTTAGGATTTGTTATGAACGTGCTACATATATATATATATATATATATATATATATACTCATGTTTTAAACTCAGCTTTACTTTAATAATATTAATTTTACACTTAACTTTTCATACATTTAATTATTTTAATTCATTATTATATTTCATTATATTCGCATACGTACTCGCAACACTATATGTATAATATATCCATTTATACAGGCTAGCACATTTATGTACAGACCAACAAAGTAATAGTGCTGGCGGGGATCAACCTTGTGTGGGATTCAATGCTGAACAATTAGAAGAATGCGATCTCGAGGGAAAAGATAACTTTTTACAAAGGATTAATCTTCTCACGCGGGCGACCACACATCTAGCTAGATTAGGGAGCAACAATCACGTGTTGTTCACGTATAAAAGAAATCATGGGCAAACGGTGTGCCTAAGATATGATCACGACGCCTGCATTTGGGAAATGGACGATGGAAACACGGATGCTCAGTGGAACCTAAGACACGTTCGCAGCTTTCCTGGATTTGGCTACGTCGAAGCTAGCAAGACCAATAAAAAGTTTTGCGTGTCTCCGATTGGTAAGGCAGCAGAGATATTTTTCGAAGATATTTCTCTGATTTAATAAACAATAATAACTATACATAACAGTAATAACTCGATTACGTTTATAAAATTAATATAATATTATATTAATTTTATTTAGTAATATTACCGTAATTATATATGCTTTTTGCCACAGATGGTTCGTACATAGCTATAGTTGAACACACGAGACACGTGTTCTTGTACGAGAGGCCTGATGACGGAGCAAAGTCCGCCAAACAAAGAATCATAGATCTCGATTGCCAAGCTTCCCCCATTATGGGTGTCGTTGCTACAAACGAATGCTTAATTGTACTTTCGAAAGATAAATTATATCGTTTACACATCCGTACGTGATACGTGTGCTGTCCGCACGTATCACTGGAATGGATAAACAATAAACATATTTTTTAAATCATGTATAGCTATTTGTAGGAGTACGTATTACATACGTTTTTTGTCGGGTATACAACGAATTAATACGTTGCATTTATATCATTTATTTATTCTATCTCTAATTTGACATGTGTAAATGTTAAAAGTTTCTTTGCAAAAAAATGTTAGTAATACGCAATATATTTGTACTATTTATTCATCTCTGCTTAGATTTTTTTTTTTTTATCCACAACGCAGATTAAATGCTGGTTTCAATCATATTTAAGTACTAATATAGCATTTTAGTATGAAAATGTAGTGTTTCTGGTACATTTGACGTGTCGGCGATGACGTATTGCGTTCCTATCATACGCCTGAGGCCCGCGTTTGGAATTAATAAAATCTTATTAAGAATCTATTCGAAAGGGAAACATACCCGGGTATTATCCGAGTACCCGATTATCCGGTTTTTTTTCGAGCTCTGATATTTCGTCAACAATCAAAATAAACCGCCATCAAAAACGTCACATCCGGTTTCACTCCATGACGGCACATCTGTCCGATCTTTGGTTTTTATAAAGCTCTATAAAGGCCTTCACACATAAAAAAATCGCGTAAGGACGTAAAACGTAAGCGTAAGAAAATCGACCAATCCCAATCAAGTATTTATTGTGCTGTCCGTAATCCCAAGGGAAAATACTCCATTGGTCACGTCTGCTAACTTTAACCGTCGGTTAAGCTAACCGTGGTTGGTGAACGTGCCCCTGATGGAGGCGTCACCGTGCGTCCGATCACGTCCGATGTTCGACGTACGACGATCCGACATCCACGAACAGAATTTATTATTAGAGACAAAAATTTCCTATTGGATGTCGGATCGTCGTACGTCGAACATCGGACGCAGTGTGACGCCTCCATAAAGGAAAAGGTGCCTTTTCATGCTGACGCTCGACGCTCATTTTCAGCGGAAAGAAGGTCGCATGACCACACGACGCCGGCGTCAATTGAAATTCATGAAAAGGAAAACAGCGTCAAAATTTCGGCGTCTTCGCGCTGCTTTGGCTTTGACGTTTAAAGCTGAGAAAATCCAGCTTTCTTTGCTTGACGCTAGCGTCAAAATCACGTGATTTCGCGATACGCTGAAACGAGCGTCCCATGAATTCGCACCTTAATAAAAATAGCGTTTTTTCTTGGCTGCACTATCGCCCACTAGTGCATAGTGCAACACTAGTGCAACGCTCGTGGGTAGTGCAGGGCAGTGCAGGGCGGTAGTGCAGCCAAGAAAAAACGCTATCGGATCTCTAGTAACGTACGGGCACCGCTCTGACAAGGGACCAATCAGAGCACCGATTGATACATGGCTGTATCAAAACTATCAAACGAGCACTGTTATGGAGGATTCACATTGCGTCCGATCACGTCCGATGTTCGACGTACGACGATCCGACATCCACGAACAGAATTTATTATTAGAGACAAAAATTTCCTATTGGATGTCGGATCGTCGTACGTCGAACATCGGACGCAGTGTGAATTCTCCATTAGGGTGCCTCCCCATGCAGGACGGACGCTCGGAATCTAACCAATAGCCTCATGGGACTAACCACGCAGAATGATTCCGAGCGTCCGTCTTGCATGGAGAGGCACCCTTAAGTAATCATCACACACACCCAACTGCTCCAATTGTAAACAAAGATACTGGATATTGTATTAAACTTTTGTACCCTACATAATTTTCCATTATATGTAAGTCGCGGTCGAACGGATACGGTGTGGCACCGCGACGTTTTTCGGATTTGTAATCCTTCGGGAGGGTCGGAGGACGGCTAGGATCTTGCCATAAAAATTACTTAACCTCACGAACATGGTAAGTGGGTGGTGAACACGAACTTGCTTCTGTTCGAATTTTGATCGAGGAAATGGCAGTAATTAAGCGTGTTGCTGATATAAAAAAATATGTAACCTTTCTCGCACTAGTGAATATTTTAATTAGTTGGACGCACGTGGGAGTGACGTATGACATCTTGGACGTAACGATAATGACGTTTCTAATTATATATATGTGTCATATAAATTTTAATTTTTTTATGGTGTTTCTTCCATGCTGTTCTAGGATGATGACGATCATTATCAAAGTGGTTATGACGACCATTATCAAAGTGGTTCTTTCCCAAAGGATTTTGGGTATGCGCCGTTTGACGGTGAAACCGATGGATCTGTGGATCCATTAGCCGGAGAACAGAAGCCTAGAATACTTCTGATGGGTCTGAGACGGTAGGATTAAGAGTTTTTTGTGGCAAGACGACCGTCTGCAACGTTGTTAGACCACGGCTTATCCCTCTGATGTCTTTTTCTTTCGTTCTTTAGTAGCGGCAAATCGTCGATACAAAAGGTGGTATTCCACAAGATGTCACCGAACGAGACGCTATTCTTGGAAAGTACAAATAAAATAATTAAAGACGATATAAGCAACTCAAGCTTTGTACAATTTCAAATATGGGATTTTCCTGGACAAATCGACTTCTTCGATCCTACCTTTGACAGTGATATGATATTTGGTGGTTGCGGAGCATTAGTGTTTGTGATAGATGCCCAGGACGATTACATGGAAGCTCTTAATAAACTCCATGCAACAGTCACAAAGGCGAACAAGGTCAATCAGGCCATCAAGTTTGAAGTTTTTATCCATAAGGTGGACGGATTGTCGGACGACTGTAAAATGGAAACGCAAAGAGATATACACACGAGGGCCAACGATGATTTAGCAGACGCTGGTAAAGAAAAGTTTTTGAGATAAGAGTTGGCGTAAGGAGATAAACGCTGCGTCTTACTTACTTTACGTATTTCTTCTAGGATGCGATCAAATACATTTGAGTTTTCATTTGACCTCGATATATGATCATAGTATATTTGAAGCATTTAGCAAAGTTGTTCAAAAGTTAATACCACAGCTGCCTACTTTAGAAAATTTACTCAATATACTCATATCGGTAAAGATAACGTTTGTCCTGTCCTCTTTTTTTGTTATAATGTGAAAAGTCTATAATATTAAAAATATATATATCGTATACTCACAGAATTCAGCAATTGAGAAGGCATTCCTGTTTGATGTTGTCTCAAAAATATATATAGCAACGGATAGCTCACCTGTTGATATGCAAAGTTATGAACTATGTTGTGATATGATTGATGTTGTTATTGACGTATCTTGCATATATGGGTAAGTACGCGTATATTCTGCGTGCATATATGTGTATATATATTTAACATACTATTTGTATTTCCCTTTATATTTATATCTGCTCCAGATTGAGAGAGGATTTAGAAGCTGCTGCATTCGACAACCAAAGTTCCAGTTTAATTAAATTAAATAATGGTACAATCCTGTACTTGCGCGAAGTGAATAAATTTTTAGCGTTAGTCTGCATCTTACGAGAGGATAATTTCGATAGACAAGGTAAAAAGAATTATTTTGATATTATATATTTAAAAAAAAAGTGTTTTCACATAATAACGCGCACGGCGTGCATCATTATTTTTGTTTCTCTTTCTAATTTACAGGTGTGATCGACTATAACTTCCTTTGTTTCCGCAAGGCGATACAGCAAGTGTTCGAATTACGAAACAAAGCGTTAGCTGCAACAAATGCGAACACGCACTCATCCTCCCCTGTTAGCACGAATGAAACGTCAAATGTTCCCACGGTGTCGCAAACTGGAGCCATTGGACAAAACGGTACTGTTGTAATCGCGCAGAGTTAACTTTAATGTGCAATCTGTATAGAACTTATCAGGCGAATGTAATAGAACAGATCTTGATATTACGTTCATTATTACTTATTTGGAAATCTCTTTGCAAATATGTATGTTGCAAACACATCTTTTCCTCCCCTTAATATATACTATACTTTTTACAATATATTATTAAACATGAAATATATCTTTCATACCAAGAAATAACTTTCTAGTTGTACATGTATAAGTTATCATAATCATGTTACCAAACATATAATTATGATTTCGTATTTTAAAACTGTAACCCCAAATTACTATAGCGAAACTTTTATAATTGGTATTTGTTATTATACATAGAGTATTGGAACACATCTATGTTATCAGTTATTGCTTTCTTTATGTATCTTAATGAAATATATGGCAGTATGTGTGTGTGTGTGTGTGTGTGTGGGTGGATTTGAATCTATATCTACATGTTTCACATGTACTACCATATTTACATTCTCCTTCTTTGGAATCTAAAGTTATATATACACATTTGTAATTTTTAAATCTCAATAATTGTATAAATTTTATTGGGTTATAATGTAGAAATCGCGATTTTATTGTATGTGGAATAACATTATCGAATATATTTCTATTTTTGTATGTATTTACTTAAAATATTCCTTACGATGTTACGAATTAGTGACGATATCTTTTATCTCGTGTAAAACGCATGACGATGAATTTAGAACAAAGAATTGTTCCTCATATTGATACCAGCGCATGTAAGAAAAGATTTGTTCATACTCGTTTAAGGACACTTCAACAGGTAGCAATGATTCTGGACTAAAATTTTAAAAAGTTAGTAAATGCACACTTTTTAACTGAAAAATCTGTAGCATACGTCAGTCACATTTTTTTTACCTTATTTGCCAAGTCCTTTCGTAAATTAATTTTGGGATTGGTAGGGGGATGCCTGACGGTGGCAAACTCTGGTGTGCGATTTCTGTCAATAAAGTACGACTGAGGTCGGTAATAAGATTAATGAATTTATTACTATCTTCGAATGATTTATTATCGATGTAGGCTGCAGATGCTGGCATCAATTTATCTGGAAGGGATCGAATAGGAAACAGGATATGGAGGTTGACACATTGGGTAACAATGTAACAATTATACTGATAATCGTACGTAGTGGTAGAAAAGTGATTGATGTACGTTTAAACAATTTTTATTCTATAAAAAATAAAGTAACATATTTTTCTCTCACGTATACATACGGGAACACGTATTTGAAAAAAATTAGTACATAATATTCTATGTTGTAAATATTACAGATCTTTGCGTAACGAGTTTATCTAAAAAATACGTATTAGTATAAAAAATTATAATTTATATTAATCACAAACGAGATAACGATATAATGATCTAGTAGAATAACGGCTAAATACTACATGTATACTTTTGTAGTATTAAGTAATGAGATTGATGTAAATGAGATGGGATTGATGTCGTTGTTAATCCCAAATGGAAAGATCAGAATGCACACTGATAATATTGTTAAATCGGTACGAGTTGACAGTCTATTAATATAAAATTAAGCACATGGCATACTGCAATTAAAGGCTGAACTTAAGGCAGTCACTGTAAATAAAGCAAGGGGGAAATGTCAGAAAAGCACGACTGTTAATTCATCATGCAACAATTTAACATCTATTAGTTAATATTTTTTCAGTATATAGCAAATATATTCAGGCGTTGACATGTCAATATATATTAATCACACTAATGACATATCTTTCACGGACTACGTTTAAAAAATAATTGAACATTTTTTTGTTTTTAACGTTCTACGGATAGTTTTGACAATATTTATGAACGATCGCGTGAACTGCAGACGTGCGGCGAACTGTACTGAAATACGTTAAGTACCGCTAATAACGTGTAAAACTTACAATAATCTGCATCCTTATGTTGTACCGCATTGTGCAAAGCTAAGGCAAGATATGTATGATACTTTATGTAACTGTGCTCCATTACGTCTAATTCTGTAGCGGCTAACAATAATTTTTTGCGTGACCATCGATCTCGTACGTGAATACACATTTCGATCATCTGAAACATAATACGTGAGTAATAAGTAAATTCTATAACGTGACATTTCACCGTCATCTAATAGATATACGTACGTTATTTATAGTTGTTATTAAATCTTTAAATTCCTCTGTTAATAAGCAATGTTCGTGAACTTTGTTCAAGTATTCATTATGCACTGAAAATAATTGCTTACGTTTGTTAAAATTATCATGAGTATTCCATCCAATATCTTGAAAGGAAACTTTATATTTCACAGTCACACACGAAGATATGTATGTGAGACGTTCTTTTCCTTGAAGATACGTTATCGCACGCGTTACCTGATATAATAGTATCGAGACTATCTGCCTGAGCTAGAACCTTTTCCAGTATAAAACCTAGACTCTGTAATACTTGGCCAGACAAGTATGTATGTATAGATCCTATCGCGTGCAGCAGCCAAAATCTTAAACTCTCGAGGCGCCTTATGTGGAACTGTTCTACGCTGTCTCTTGTACACGGCGACCTAGAACCCTCTAGATCTGAAAAAAGTAACGAAACGATATAAACATGTTGTAAAAATATATCTTAACGCGCGTCGTCGTCGTTACTTACTATAAAACCTTAAATTATTTAACGTCCACAAAGCCCACTTCAATTTTAGTTGAAATCTGAATATCTCATTGTACTTTTCTAAAACTTTCTTAGTTAACACGATACTTATAGGCCATTCTACTGTATAATGCAGCGTTATACTATTTACAGCTTGTAACACTTGACGAGTACTGATATTGCCGTGAACTGTAATAGACCAACGAGAACTTGTATCCGGCCACGATTGGGAAAATACCTCTTCAAGAATACACGACAGAAAATACGAATTAGCCCACATTTGGTTATTTTCAATCTAGAATAGATACGTGTTATATCACAAAGGAATATTACTACGATTTTACGACGTTGACTGCCAAGTCATATTTGGGAAAAGGTTCCCTTACACTTTTTTTTATGTATTTGAGAATCAAATATTTTTTTTGTGAATAAATTTTCCGTGTTTTGACGTCACGGTTACGTTTTCATTCTTACCCCAGAAGCTCACTGTCAATTTTATTAAGTATTTCCTATGATTTTCCTCATAACTGCGCGTTACGTGCAAGTCAGGCCAGTACGAGTTAACTCGTGTTTGGCAGTCAACGTGTTAAGGTTTAATTTATTTCTCCTTTTACCTCGTGAAACAAGATTTGATAGAACTTATTCATAACGTGTCCAGCTTCCATCATATAAACAAGCCTCAATAGCTTCAAATGTGTTTGCAGCTTATATTCCTCAATCATAATATTTTTTACTAATTTGCTAGCGCTGTTATAGCGTAATATTAAAATCTCAGACAATGTATTCTCCAAAATGTTTTGCATCGGCAATATATATCTTATCTTTTGTAGTCTACAAGAGAATATATGTTAGTCTTAATGTATAACGTACCCTAATATATTAATAATTTTTTGTAAATATAGACATATACTCTTGATACAACGTATGTCGTTGGCCTTGCTTCGTTTTAGACGTGTGAGTACTATGCACACGAGCATCCACCGTATCGTTTTTATATAATTCACATGGCATGTAGTCTTCCATAGCTTTCATGAGAAATGGATTATGCAAAGTTGATAATTGTTGTATTATATTCGTTTCAATATCGGCATCATACTCTTGTAAAAGTATTTCATCTATTTGCGGCGCGGTATCTGTCTCCTCCACTGATGGACTATATTTAGATATTTCTGATAACAATTTATTTTGTAATTCAATGTTTAATGAAATCCTTATGTCTGGAATACACGTATTATGCGTTATACGGAGATATAAGTTTGCAACGTAAAAGAATGATATAAAGACGTCTGTCATAGTCAGAGACCATTGTACTCATTATCCATCCTCCATATGTCGGCAATTCGATCCAAGGAAACGAGTAATTCAATGCTGTGACCCATATGTTGCACTTTTTGCAACAAGAATTGCATAATAGGATCTGTCAAGCAAATATTATCGGACAATCGAATCGTAAATTTTTCACGTTGTTCATTTTCATTCTCTCTGACCCTATACAATAATTAAACAATTAAATATAGGCATGTAAATATATATAGTAAATTAGACGTTTACGTCTAATTTTTTTATTTTTCACTTGTACCTCACAATTATAAATTCATCTCGCCAATCCTCTAATCGTCCTTCACTCAGCCATGTATCAATTATATTAAGATAAACGCTAAGACTACATAGGTACAAATTTATACAAATATTTGTTCTTTCTCGACTATGAGAATTTTGCATTTCATAATACAAGGATGATAATAGTCGAGATGCACATTTCCAATTAGGATTAACTTTCCAATCAGTTATAACTTTCTGGTGTATATCGTAGAGCATTTTTATAGTATTCAAATGTCTTCTCAGATTAGCCGATAAAGATAAAAACGTATTGCAATTTTCTAAAACAAAATAATATTTAGCAATAAGATTACAATGGGATCATGAACAAATGAGTCATGTGAGCTTACCTTGCTTTATAATATCTTTTTCTATATCAACCACTTCAGTCTTAAATTCACACAGGTGTTGTTTAAGCGCAGCATTATATGCTTCATAGGTCAAAGGAGGACTCTGTAGTTCTGAGTCTTGGTTATAAGTTGGCTGCAAGTCAGCTCCAAACCTTTCAATATCATATATCATCGAAAAATACTCGCAGAATGGAGTTAGAATACTCTTAAAAGCAGTCTGGAAGTAGGATTCAAATAGAATGATTTTTTAAATAATAAAATCGTGCACATAAAGGATCGCACAAAAATATTTAAGAATGATAAGAGCTGATCCTATAGAGATGTACGCACAGTTGTCAAACTTGGTACAGATAAGTCGGAACATATTGAAAATTTCGCGTCACTGTCCTGTTGAAACACCACCATTGACGTTTGAACATAAAACATCCATAATAATTCTCTGCACACTTGATATTCGCTAAGAGTAGTTACTTTGTACAAGGCTGATAAACTCGTTTCATGCCTGTAAATATATTTACAATATCACGTATATAACTCATACATGAAATACGTTAACTGAAAAAGTAAAAAAGTACCATATGTCGCATATGCTGGTGTCACAAGATCGTTTAACAACGGGATACTTTCGACATCTTAGATTGTTCCACCACGCAGTTTGAACCTTTGATAAGAGCCACTTTCTAGATTCGAGATTTTGTACTAACGCCAGGGAGAATTTGTCTGCCGTACTATCAGAAACTTCTGGACACTGCGCGATATCTAACTGAGTATTACATCGTTGCGTCGGCAAAGAAATATAATTTTCATCAGACCCTTCTTCTTCCGTTAAATCGGACCATTCCTATACAAATGTAAAACTTGAAAACGTTCCGACGTATAATTTTACGAAATGTATCTCACGCTAATACTTACGCTCTCGCTATCGTCGCTCTTATACGCACGAAAGAACGTCTCCTGACCTTCCTTCAAATATTGTGCCCAGTCTATTTCCTCCGTAACGCTATCCTCGTTTCCAGTGGCTGCATTAAAACTGTGTTCCCCGCGCGTGAGTTTTAAGCTGTCCAAGTTGGATTTGTGAGTTTCAGTGGACAGATCCAATAGGAACGTTAACAACGACCACTGCAGATCGTACTGCGGGTGTTGCTCAAAGTCAAAACTCGATAAATAGGACGCGATCAGCTCTTGAAACTTTTTAGCGACTTCATATTTTCCGTGGATCGAGAATTTGGTGATCAGGGCGTTTATCGCCTCGTTGGTTGCGTGACTATCGATAGAGAGATAGCGATGATGTTTAATATTCGATAAACAAAATCGTTCGCATATCCGAAATCCCTCTTCACCTTCCTGAATACGTAAAGCGTCATATCTTGTAAGATGTCCGTGTTTCCTGTGTATGTCACAAATGTCAACTTGACCTCACACATACCTCAAACGATGTAAGCGCTGTTATAAGCTGCTTCAAATCATTATGAATGTCATTCAATATCCGAGTACTCATTTTTACTTTGCCGCAAGATTATTGAGCAATACATATGAAATCATATCAGCATGTGCTAAAAAAAAAAACAACTTTTGTATTATGCTAACCATCTAGTTCAACTTTTTAACCCTCCGTCTGTATACGTGGGTCTACGGCGTCCGAACTAAAGTGATGTCTGATCGTAACTGTAAAACTTGCAAGCCTGCCAGAAAATATTAAATAAACGATGTTTGTTAAAATGACTATAAAATTATCAACTAAAATGTAGACAGACGTTTTGTGAATTTTTCCGGATTTTTTTGAATACTTTAATAGGGAAAACGTGCGTCAAATCTGACAGACCCACGTATTTTGTACTCCAAGAGTGAAAAAAAAACGTATACAAACGGAGAGTTGGTTTGACAGATAAAGGAAAATATACAATAAAAATGGCTTTTTCTAAAAAATATAAGTTAAAAAAATATGAGATTAAATTTATAACAAAAATTGTTAAATTATATCTTTAAAATCGTGTATTTTTATCAAAATTGAAGGTCTGCGAGTTAAAGTAAGCATTAAAAAAATATATATAATGTAATGTTACATTAAAAATATATGATATTAAATTTAACATTCAATCTGAAAAATTTACATTCATTCTGGATAAATGTTTAATTCTGATCAGTCTCATCTTATTGTTAACGTTCGATGATAGATATCCTAACCTTAAAAAACATTTAGCTATTCGCGACGACTTCTCCTTTTTCCGTTGGCACCATCGACATTCGACAGGCTGCGTTCCCAGTTCGCCCAGTTCCCACTATACGCTTCGCGCGTTCGTCACGACGCCGCGTCATGAGTTATCCAATCAAAACGTTTCATTTTATGACGTCATTTCCGACAAGTTCTCGTGTCAATCAACCAATCAAAACATCCTATTTTATTAGATTAAGGTGAAATTTCATGGGCAGTGAAAAGCAGCAGCAGATCGTACTGATTGGCTACAAAATAGAGAAGTTCTAGAAACTCGAGAACTTCTCTATTTTGCAGCCAATTAGTACGATCTGCTGCTGCTTTTCACTGCCCATGAAATTTCACCTTTACTTGTGACGGGATGTTTAGATTGGTTAACGACAGACGACGCGACGCGCGACGCGTATAGTGGGAACGCAGTCTAATGGAGGATTCACACTGCGTCCGATGTTCGACGTGCGACGATCCGACATCCAATAGGAAAGTTTTGTCTCTGATAATAAATTCTGTTATTGGATGTCGGATCGTCGTACGTCGAACATCGGACGTGATCGGACGCAATGTGAATCCTCCACAAAGCTGGATTTTCACGAGCCGCGCTGAAACCGACCGTTCGAGCGTTATGTATGGTTTGTCGCTCGAACGGTCGGTTTGTGAAAATCCAGCTTTAGCCGTACGTTCCCGATTCAAGCAACGCGATTGGTCGAAACTTTACTGTGTAAAGGGCTATCTACAATGAGTCGCAATCGCCCACCATATTGTACTTCCACGCTATCTTTGAAGACCTGTATTTTCTGCTATACGTGTGCGTACTGTGCGTAGCACCTTGAAATTGAGTGGTACGCATATTTTGTTATGTTATTTTGAATGTTAGATTAGAATATCATTTAGGGGACAACACCGTGTACTTCCCTTATAAGATATACAGGACGCTACATATATGAATTGTAAATACGTACTCACTTTCTACTATATAATCTTTGCTTTTTTTTAACGCAGACAATAATTTTCCACAACGTACAGTTACTTTATGACGAGATCTCATATGTATACATTGGTATTACATATTTATATATATGCATATATATTACATTTCAATTGTCGAATGTTAATAAAATTATTTAAAAATATTAGCTGCAACGTGTATATTTATATTTGCGCGTGTGCGTAACAATTATATATTACACATATACCGTGTACACATAGCACCATTGTTTCCAGAAAAATACGATTGCTTCTGACACACGTAATGTATAAATATTAAAAATATATAAACATATTTTACATAGATATATATTTTATGTATCAAGAAAATGTTTAAAAAACGATAACTATATTCAGACTAGAATATAATAATAAAAAAAAAGATGGATAAAATACTATAGCTTTTTATCCCTTTTCCATATGTGCAGTCGCGTGGATCAGCCTTATTTATAAAATTAATATAAGAAAAACTTACAACGAGAGAAACTTGTGTAAGTACTTGTTAAGTTTGGAACAACAGCCGGATATTTTTACATCAAGAAGCGAAACGGGCAACCGCGCACGTCGTAACATTAGCCGGATAACAGGACCTCATCCTCCGGCCTCGGCAAACGTCGGTAACGTTCCTGCGTTACCAAGTATGTGGATAAGCCTCCAAATGCTACGAGCAGCAATCCTATGAAGTTTATCAGCATTCCTTCACTCACGAAGGCTGAATATTTATTCCTGAAATTTCGAGCGTAGAAAAATGTATCTTTCATTCACTCGTTATTTTTCTGAAAACGCTACCGGCTACTAACTGCAATGCGTAGATCGCTTTCTCGTCGAGTCCCAACAAACACGAGGCAATCGCGCTCACAAAAGCTGCTACGCCAAAGTATACGTGCATCGGCATGTAAGAGGCTCGTAATGGAGATTGCAATCCAGGAAAGAGAAACGAGACGCATCCAGCAACCCACTGTAAAACAGAGCGTTGACACGTATATCTCCGACGTGTTCAGGCAAGTTCCGTAGATTTTTACCTGACAGCAGAATAATATTACGGTGGTCAGCCCGACCCAGCTGTGTAGCGAATACATGTTCGGTATAGGAGGCTTAGCTAGATTGTGGCTGTCAAAGACGGCTACTAGAGCGATCACCACTAACAATACAATAACGAGCATCATTCCCGCGTGAGTCAATTTTAGTCGACGTTTGCGAACGTTTCTTTGCGTCCTATAGAGGAGCATAGCTGTAAGCGGAAAACAGAAAACTCGTAACGCGAACGCGACTGGACCTACGTACGACGTAGGAACGTACTTTTACACGTACCATTGGCATACAGGAACACGAGTCCTATGGTCATTAACAAAGGATGCCAATTAAATTCGAGCCCTGGATTAGATCTCCACGAGAAACCATTTCTAAAGTAACTTGTCCACACAATCACCAAGATTACGAGAAGCGCGCCGCATCCCTCGGTAATACTGAGAAGGGGAACGAAGCCTTCCAGAGAACGAGCGTCCGTTTGTGGTGCGTCTCTTATTTGCTCCATATCTAAAAAAAACGCTTTCACGTCTTATCGTCGGACAGAAATATGACAGATAAATGGTAATAACGATAAACATAAATACAAACATTGATGAATATTAATAAACATAACACGTGTACAAGAAATAATATACAAAATAAATCTCAAAAGGAGAAAAACATGAAGTTAATTCTACAAGGGCTTTACATCGATTAAATAAACGTTATCAAATTCTTAGCTGCTGCAGACATACCTAAGCATCTTACATATTCGTAGGGATACGTCGACATTGTGCGTAAAATCCAAATGAAAATAATAACGACGACGTTCTTTTCATGCAGATGTTATAATGCGACGGTGGGACTTTGTAGGAGCAACAGGTGAGACGAAAGACAGAAGACAAGCGGATGGTAGGAGGTATCTTTTACAAAAAAAAAATGAAAACAAAATGCATACGAACGCCGTTCTGGAAAAATGTGATGATTACGCATTTAAAGGTATCGACTAAAATATTATCAAAACGGAGCACGTTTCACGTTTAATTCCATACGACGTCCATATGTGCGACGTACAGTGTGTACAAAGGACGAAGAGACGTTTCATGTGCGAAGTAAGCAACGTTCGTAGATCAATGTTTCGTCGCACGCAGGCTGATACGGACGTTACTCGAATGACAGCTGTCACTTTTTATCTCTCGAACTAGATCAGGCGCTTATCGGCGATAATTGTTATCGCGAAACGATATGCATATACGTACAAGAGGGGCTTTCAACAAACGCAACAAGCCGTCTATCGCACGTACTCACCCTCACCCTCACCCCCTGTGCAACTGTTGTAAAATAATACCTGCCGGCCGGATACTGCCGGATTAGATCAACAAGTCGCGTGAGATATATATGTATATATGCGTTTAGGCCGTGCGACGTCACGCGATAGAGAACGTTTATCGATTTTTCTGCGTGCGAAGGGGGAAGATGAGGCTCTCATACTTGTAGCTCCGTACACAAGGCCGCAAATATGGAAGCAGGCAGCATTTTGTAAAATCGCGTCAGCTGCCCGTATTTATAGTCAATATTTATTTTAAGATCGTTTTAAGTACGGTGATTGATTTATGATATCTTACCGTGCACTAAAAAATCACGGTTTAACCACGTATGACAGTAAATGTCGGCTCCTTTGTGATGTTGTGGATTACCACGTACATACGTGACATATCGGGTGCGTTCCATTTGGGCGCTCACGCGCTGTAAGCCGCGCTCTATCTTCGTTTGATATTCGATGTGCAACGAAGATAGAATGCGGCTCAAGGCTGATTTATAGAGGCCGTAACCGCGTTGATTAAGCGTATCTTAGAATTGACATCAGAGTGAAGTGAAAGAACATCGAGTTGGACGTCTTAAAGATACCTAATTACTTTAATAATCATTGAGCGGTCACACACACTTCGTAAACGTAAAGTAGGCAATTCGACCATCGCGTGTCGTTCGAAAAGTACGCCATACTTCCGAAAAGTCACGTTGGCGAAATCTAACGTTACGCTACTATAAAGTTTGTCGGGCCTTACGGTGGCTTGCAGCGCGTGAGCGCCCAAATGGAACGCAGCCACCGGCATGTGTTGGATAAAGCGCCATGTTTGAAAATGTAAATATTGTAAAATTTAAAATATTAAAAGTATAATCTTAACACCTTATAAGTAGGTAAAGATATACCAGAAATTGAAGAATAAATATTTTAGACTTTCATTTATACGTATATTTTATTATTTATGAAATATAATAATAAACAAAATAGTAAAAATAATAACAATATACTTTACAAAAATAACGTATATAATATGTTAGAGAAATAGAAGGGTTAGTCGAGGGAGGGGTCTCGAAGGTTCGTTCCGGGTTCCCCTTTCAACGTCTACGCAACTTTTACTATTAAACTTTTATTGCGGAAACTATTAACGAAAGTATTCTTAGGGCTCAGTCACACGGAGAAAAATATAGACGAAGATAAAGGTCGAAGGACGAAGGCATGTTGTATCTTACTTTAATGTATGTACGTGTACTGAAGTGAGATGCGACATTCCTTTCGTCCTTCGACCTTTATCTTCGTCCTTATTTTTCTCCGTGTGATTGAACCTTTAAAGCTCTAAAAAAATAGGTATTCTCGTTCCGCCATTTTGGCGCCACGCATATGTGAAAACATAATCTTTTCGTAAATGTCAACACGCTTTTCGGTCTCGTCGTCTCAGAGCTTTCAAACGGACTGGCTGCGTTGCACGTACGTGCACGAATAGAAGCGAAAAAGAGTTTCAATTTTTTCGGAAAAGCGTCGTAACGTTTACGAAAAGGTTCGGTTTTTACATATGGCGCCAAAATGCCAAATGGCGGAACGAGAATACTCACATTTATAGAGCCTTAGGCTGAGTTTCCACTGAGCGCGTCACGCGTCGCGTCGTCCGAGTTGTACCGTCTTGTGACGGGCGCGAACGGGGCGGTTTTGCGTGGTTCAACTCGGACGACGCGACGCGTGACGCGCTCAGTGGAAACTCAGCCTTAGTATTCTTGTACGTCGGTCGCGCGTCGCGCGTCTAGCTTGTCGTCTCCTCCACGGCGGACCGGGCGAACGGCGGACGTTCGGTTCGGCTGTGGAAAAGGCAGGAAAGGGGGAAGAAACAGCTGTTCGGTGGTGGACATGTTTATCGGCGCGACCGCACGGGGATGCGTTGTCGTTCCGGGGCACGTACGACGTCGACTCGCGAGATAACGACGGCCGGGAAGGCGGGAATGATGTGATCGCGGACGGTGGGACGATCGCGAGTCGCGAGTCGGTGGTGAGCGCGCTACGACGTCCGGTGCTACGTGCGTGAGAAGCGCGGCGCGCGGCTCCTTTTACGCGGGTTATGTTTCGTCGGCCCCGCGCGCAAGGATCATGGCGCAGTGCAAGTTAACCCCGCGGGAGTTTATCGGCAACGCTTTCTCCCCGCAGATCGCCGTGGTCTGCTCGGCCGCGGCCGACGCCGCATGCCAGAAGAACAATCTGTCGTTCGTCGAGCTGCTCCAACCGTTTTGCAAATTAAATACCGAAGGTAAGCCGGGAGGCCGCGCCAAGCTACGTCATATTGTGTAAACTGTATGTACAGGGTGTACCAGAACGCAGACCTTATTGACTAACTTTGGTGTTTTATTACGTAATATTGAGACCGTAGTTTCCAAAACTCCCCTCTGGTTTATCTCCCATGGGATCTTCTCAAAACAGTATAGCTTGTGCCACGCAGCTCATTGTCAACAAGAGATGATCTAAAGGACACTATCACCGTAGCCGTTGCATCAGGGAAAATGTTGTCACACTTAAAAGTATTCAAAGCGGATGTGACGAATAAAGACGCGTTTGAAACAAAATAACAAGCACGTTGAACATTTAGTTTATATAACGTGTCTGTAGGGGTCTGACTTAGGTATACTCTGTATGTGTCGCATTAAAGAGGCATTCATTTTCATATGTGTTCACGGATTTTTTCACTGTGTATTTTTGCTATAATCAAAGCTGTGTACATCGTACATACTTTGAAACGTTGAGGTTTAATCCTTCACACGCTATATATAAGTTGTGTTAATATTGCCCTTAGGTCACTTTAAGGATCCCCAAGGCACGACGATAGCGATTAGAAATCTTCGTCTTTCCATACAAGACATTAACGTGCGACCACCAGAACCGAGTCTTGCCAAAAAGTTGTTGAACGAAGCGGTCAGTTCTGCTCTGTGCGAACGTACGACCACAGTTCCCATCGGCTCGACCGAGTTAGATATCCCCGTCTCCGTTCCTTGGTTCGAGGCATGGAGAGAAACGTTTCTGAGCGTCCAGTTTCCGTCGGATCATGAATTCACAAAGCATCTGCTTGCGTGCATGATAGTTGTTTCCACAGCGGAGGACAATCCGTTGGAAATAATTCAGACTATGGGAGCGCAATTGCATCAAAGTATACCAGGAAAGTTGCCTAAATGGTTTAACAATAATGCCCTTAGGTATTACATCTTAGTTCACGACGCTATTCAGGATGACAGAACGAAGTAAGTTTTTAAACGTTGGATAAATATTTTTGCATTATGTATTATAATTAAGTTAAGTGAACGTATAAAAGGGATAGAGAGAAATCAAAATTTCAATTTTATGAGATGTTGACAAGCGTTTAAAATTAATATAATAGATTAGGTTTTTTTTATTATTATTATTAAAAAGAAGTATATATTTTCATAAAATCCGTTTTTCAGAGCAGAAACAGTTTTTACAGACATGAAGACTATTTATGGTGCTAATAATTGCTTTTTATTGCAAATGAATTCGAGACCGCCTGGTTTTTCCGACGACAATACGCATTTGCCTGACCCTTGGAGTCAGTTCTTAACGAAACATTCAGACGTGGCTGGTAGCAGCGAACAGAATAGTTCCCCTCGTACACCTGCGGATATAGGTGGAGTATCTGCCATGCCGAGCGAGCTGACTACAGAGACTGAAAAGTACATTTTTTATATATTAAAATTTATAATTATATAATCGTAACGTTAACGTATATTATAAATAATATATTAACAAACTCTTTGGCTCTTATACGTGAATGATATTTCGAAAATGTTTAGTCTGCAAAAACAAAAATTTTTACTGCAGAACGAGCCAAGCCGGAACACCGCTAATGCCGCATAACTGCGTTACATTGCCGTCTCCAGATTTAGCCGAACTAGTTTCCGGAATTGACACAATTAGTCTCTCATCTGAAATATCCGAGTCGACAAATACGACGTTAGAAGTTGGACAAGAAGCAGTTCCAGTTACAATTCATCCACTCAGTCCAGAGAATGAGAAAGGCTTCATTCTCGCGACTAATGTCAAGGGTCACGCCATTGTTACTAACTCACCAATAAATACCAATGTCTGGGCGGATTCTCCAAATTACGTAGTTGCTCAACACGGTGCTCGTCTTTCCACCCAAGATCTAGAAAGATTACGGACACTAATAACGGAATTCTGTTTGCGAAGCTTGTTGCCTTATGTAGAAAAGCAGATTGGCCTATTGAACGATGTAATTTCGAACAAGAGGGTCAGTAGATCGCTATTTAGCGCTACGAAAAGGTGGTTTACTACAAATAAGCCTGGTGTGCCAGGTTCGGTTCCATCAAATGCTGTAATGTAAGAGAAAATCATGTCTCGATGAATCTTTAAAGAAAAGGCGTTCTCTCCGTGATTCTTTTCTTGAACGTAATTATATTAACATACGTCTTTCGCACGTTTGTGTTTTAGTTATACAACAGAATCGCCAGAATTACAATTACGACGTTTAGGCGATCTATGTTTCATATTCGGTCACTACTCGCTCGCTTATCAGGCTTATCACAGTGCAAAGCGCGACTTCGCGGCGGATCAGGCGTGGGTATATTACGCGGGCGCTCTTGAAATGGCTGCTTTGAGCGCTTTCATGCAAGGCGAGACAAACAGGAAGACCATCGAGTACATGGACGATGCGATCGTGACGTATGCGAACACCTGTAAGATGCCTCAGTTTGCAACGAGGGCGACGCTGCTCAGCGCCGAGTGTTTGAAGGGTCGGGGATTGTACGGAGAAGCCGCGAAGCAGTTGATACGGATGACCAGTGAGGATTCCGATTTACGTTCGGCTTTGCTGCTCGAACAGGCCGCTTATTGCTTCATCGGTCCGAAAATGATGCGCAAATATGCTTTCCACGCGGTTCTGGCTGGACATAGATTCTCGAAGGCCGGCCAAAGAAAGCACTCCTTGAGATGTTATCAGCAAGCGTATCAGGTAGGCATAAACGTATTATCTCTAGAGATCGTCTCTAGTGACGACGTCGCCGTTTGCCAGAAACTTTCCTCTGCAACAAAGTTCGTTATTTTATAAATAACATATGACACTAGGTGTATTATGAAAGGGGCTGGTCTTTGGCAGAGGATCACATCCATTTCACGATCGGCAGGCAAGCCGCATCCCTGAAACAAGTCTCCGAGGCAGTGAAGGCGTTTGAAAAGTTACTTACGGCTTCTAGTAAACAGCACGCTCCGCAACAGGCGGCGTTTTTACGAGAATTTTTACACACTCGTAACGTGAGTATAACACGCGGCGACACAAGTGGCACGTACAATGGATCGTGATGGCTTATTTATGGCCGTGCGCAGTTACTGTTTCAGGAAAACGGCACGAGTTGTACAGGACTTCCCATTTTGCCTTTGCCACTCGTGGATACGAACAATATCAAAGTGCTGTACGGTCCGTTGGGCAAACAAACCGAAAGCAATATTCCAGCGAGTCACGTCACGTTCACCGAAGAAACGGCGGACGCGAGATGGTCGAAAATGGAGGAACTGCTGATAACCGAGGCGCAGGGTTTTCCACCCATGATATTTAAGCCGACTGTCGCGCTGTACTCTAGAACAAGTACGAACGCTGTAAAACCTAACGCGGTTCTAGACGAACCAGTGCATTATTCTATCGACGTGCACAATCCGCTACACGTTCCGCTACCGTTGTCTGACGTGACTCTGTTGTGGTCATTCACTTGCAATAACGAGACTATCACGAACGAACGAAAAACGATCGACAGCTCAAACCCGGTAGATTCGGACGTCATAGACGCGATTTTGTTGCAACCGGCATGCAAACGGAATATCGTGTTGTCTCTCACGCCTAGGCGAGTGGGCGACGTAAAGATCTTAGGTATAAGTTATAAATTATCCAATCCGGTACAGACGATAAGCGATTCACCGGTCGCAAACTCGACCATCATTGTCGCCGGTAAGAGATTGTTTGAGATTACACCACCCAAACTGAAAGGTATCAAAGAGAAACCCGGCGTGAATGTGTACGGGAAGGATTATAGGTTGGAGATGACGGTGATAGAGAAGGCGGCATTTATGCAGGTACATTCTTCGAGAAACGACTTGACATGCCGTGCGACATCAAAATTTAAACGTTGCCGTTCTCTTTGCAGATACTCTTCACTAAATTGTCGCCAGAAATGTTGTGCGGCGAAGTACAAAGGGTGGAAGTCACTTTAAAGAACATAGGTAACGCACCGTTGACGAACATATATATTGCATCCACCGATGCCAAACTTTTCACGTTAGGAAACACGGAAATCGATACATTCGGAACGGAAGGTAAGCATCTTTAGGACATATACTTTCGTTTGTCACTATTTTTCTGTAGATAAGATAGTTTTGTATTTCTGTCTAAAGTGTTTGTTCGTGTTTGTTGTATACGTTATCAAATAGGATAATATTGCGCTTGCAGCGTTACGTGCAAGGAAAAGCAGTAGATCGGTCACAAAGGTGATATTACCGGTCTCCAAGAACGGTGTGTTAAATGTAGGCGAAACTCACAAAATGCCACTTTGGGTGCAAGCACCGCACGTGAAGGGCACTCACAGATTAGATCTGCTCTTCTATTACGAAAGCATCGACGCAAAAACTGCTTCGAAGCACCGTTTGTGCCGGCACACCTGGCAATTAACGGTGTTGGATTCGATACAAATTACCGCAGTCGCCACCAGAAGCGGACTGTTCAAGGATGACTCGCCGACGTTAAATTTAATCATGTCCGTTAAGAATACCAATCAAGTTCACGATCCATCCATAAACGAGATTATCCTGTCCGAAGTGTCGCTACAGAGCGCCGTGTGGTCTGCGTTTCCGTCCTCGGTCCTACCGCCAAGCGTAAAAGTGCAACCTCAAGAGGTGTTCCACCTGATGCTGAAGCTGAAGAAGAAGAAGAAGAAGGCCGACGGCAACGCAACCATTTCCGACGTATCCTTAACTCCTAACGAAGATGACAAGACACTGCGCGACAGTTCGCCGTTTATCAGTTTTGTACAGAGACGTTACATCCAGCCACTGGACGTGACGGAAAGTGCGAGCGACATGCAACAGTTTCACGCACAACAGAATGCTGAGCGAAACTCCATGTCGAATATTATAGCATTAACGTCCACGCTGATTGTTAAGTGGTGCGCCAACGTGACGGAGAGCGGCGTGATCACCCGACGGGCGGTTGGACAGCATCACCTCGAACTCGAGCATTTAAACAAGCAGTATAAACATCCGAAGGAACCGCGTACCGAGCGTAACGACGACGGCGCTCGCTTGAAAGTCTTCGGCCCGGACCGGAACGTATCGAATATAGTCACTGTCCCGCTTAAGGACCTCGCATGGGAAGCGGAATATCTGAAAAGTCTAATCTCTTTTTCCCTCGCTCATCAAAGGCAGGTCACGCACGATTTTCAGCGAAGTCGATTGTGCATTGTTCCCGTGACAATGTATCTGCAAAATCACTCAGAGGCGCGAGTCGATGTTAAAATAAGTACGATAGGTACCAGCAGGTGAGAGAGCGAAAATATCTATAATATAATATACAAAGTATTGTCGTACTTACTGTTAGTGTGCTTAACATCGTACGTTTGCTCTTCTTAATTTTTTTCTTTACACCCGTACGTGCTATATATACCGACGTGTAATCCTCTTTTACAGCGAAACTCATCTTCCGAATATTAAGTCACAACTGTACTCACCGCAGGCTTCGACGTACTACAAGTACGCCGGTCACTCGTCACGTTATTCTGACGTCGAAGCGCACGCAAGTAATACCATGAAGCTACACGCCGTGCTGCCCAGCGCGGGAACGTACGACCTGGCGGCGCGAATAGAGATCTCCGTTAAAGTTGTAAATAGTCAGGAATATGTCGCGCAGAAAGGAAAAATGGAGAGTATATGCATAATTAATGACGGCAGTACATAACGTACGACCTATCGCGATTACAGTCACTAACAGATACGGAAGCGCTATTTTCAGTGTAACTCAGAATCATTCCTTGTCAGTATATGTACATACGCCGTATGTTGAAACGTGTTACATTATATTATAATTGATATTTTAATAATGTCAACATATTTTTTACCTGATATATCACGTTTCAGCGTCGCGTGCTTTACGTGGATAATTATTTTTTGTACTCCGATGGTCGAGTACACGAGCGTGAGTACGCAACCAAACCGAAATCTCCTGTCTCGGGATCGATTACATTTAGTTGGTTTTGCTAATGTGATTACTTAACTTTTTTACGACCTGTTGGTCTCGAGCTACCTCACAATAAATCTACGAATAAGCAGTCGAGTGCGTGGTGAGGACGTTGAACAGATTTTTTTTTTTACCGCATCGCGCTCGATTGAGCGAAGACTGCGTATCTTTAACTGCCAAACTAATGACACGCGTTACCTTTTATCAAGACATATCGTCTGTAAATCACCTTTATAATTATCTATCACTTTCGTGTTACCATCTTCGCTGTTATCGGCGAAAGAAATTCCTTTTCTTTACGCGACGGAGTTCATTTAAATCTCGGACGTGTATGGAACAAGTGAAAAATACGTTCTCTTGTCGCGTGCAAAAGAAATTAGAGATATCGTTTTCGTTTCTCTGTAAACTCAATATGTATATTATGTTCAGTGATTAACGATGTGCGTACTTCGGATGACAGCATAAAAAATAGAGATTTTTCAAACGTTTCGCAAACGCATGAAACGCGACGACGTCGTAAGGGTTTGAAAGTGTTCGGATGAACGTCAAAAGAACAAAATAAGGAATATTTAAGGTCTTTTAGGTAATAGGCTTGTATTTTTTTGTACAGTGTATTTCTTAAGAAATAAGAATGTGTATAAGTCACGTTTCATATGAACAGGAGTCTCAGTATAACGTATAATATACGGCGAGAAAGAAACCCTGTACATAAAACTTGTCAACGTCGCGAGTTAAGTAAATAATGGGCGAAGTTATTCAGCACTTTTAATGATTAGAATGGCGTTTGTAGCATACTGTCTTTCCATAACACGTTAAACTTCCCGTTAAACATGAAACGTTTTAAATAACTTGTAAAAAGAATATATAATTACTATAGGATGACGTATCCTTTATAAAATAAAGAGGTCTAGGTTTTTTGTAAATCTAAAATGAGACGTGTTAGAATATATTTATTCTGTAAGTATATCTCAAAGAGTGTACTGAACCTTTGATAATGCATTATAACGATATGTACACGTGCGTGTAGATATAGTTAATATAAATGTAATTATTTTATGTAACACGTGCATATACGTTTGTGCACGACATTTTTTTACATCGCGGCTGTGTTTGTTCCTGTGTGTGTCGTTTCCTTACATAATATAACGTTGTTGAAAGAAGTTTCGAGAATCTGTAATGTGCGCGACTTTATGAAAGGTAATTGAAGTAAAACGTGGAATATTAATTCATCCAAAAATTACACGTATCCACTCTACGCGTTGAAGGATGTACATATATAATGTATTCGATATTCAATCGTTGAATATCGTTTGCGATTGGCGCGTAGATATTTTAGGTTCACCAATCAGCTTCAGATTTTCAAAAGGCGCGCGTCCAAACATGGCAAGTTGGCATGGAATTTTTGTGATCGAGAATTGGCACGCCTGCTTAACGTGATGACTTTTCACCACCAATCGCGAAGAACTTCAACGTTATTGAGGCACGCTATCTGTCGTCTTTCATTTTCTTTTCCTCGTGTGGTTAGCTCCGTTTTGGAGTCGGTGAGATATTATATTTCTTTATCCATTATTATCTACCGACATCGTAATATACATTAAATGTTTTCTTGCATGCTGCGTTTCTTACAACTATTCCGGATACGTTACGTTATGTATTTCCAGCATTTGTTTATGTGAATTTAATTTAATTTGCAGGTTAAAATGGGACGCCGACCAGCGAGGTGGTACGTACGGCGCGTTTTAATTCGTCGCCTTTATAAATTATATATATACCTTGTCAGCAAGCTTTGTAAAATCTTTTTCTGTCTACCATATGGTGGTTCGATACGAAAAATTTTTACGTTATATCCCATATGTCGTTTTCCATGTCTTATGGAGTTAGATTTTTTTACTTATGCATATTTCAGATTCAACGTTGCACGTACGTTATTTTGCGCAACATCATAACGATAAAAACGCCGTGTAATTCTGTTTTAATATTACACTTTTACGAACAATACAACGTTAATATTGAAATTTAAATGTTGAAAGATATTAAAATACATAACAGTCGTACTACATTTTGAGAATCTTTTCTTTTTAGTTATCGGTATTGTAAAAATAAGCCGTACCCGAAATCCAGATTCTGTCGCGGTGTGCCAGACCCAAAGATCCGCATTTTTGATCTTGGAAAAAAGAAAGCTTCCGTCGAGGACTTTCCATTGTGCGTGCACTTGGTGTCGGATGAATATGAACAGCTCAGTTCCGAGGCTTTGGAAGCCGGACGTATTTGTGCTAACAAATACATGGTGAAGAACGCTGGAAAAGATCAATTTCATATTCGTATGAGACTCCATCCCTTCCATGTTATCCGCATCAACAAAATGTTATCGTGCGCTGGAGCTGATAGGTATGTAACTAGGCGTGACATAAGATAATAAAACTTATTTCTTTCCTACAAGTATACTACACTTCAACGTTTTCATGTAACTTTGGTTCTTATTCTATAGTCTAATAACGTATCACCGAAAACGTATGCGCGTTGTTTTCAGGCTTCAGACTGGAATGAGAGGTGCCTTTGGCAAACCTCAGGGTACTGTGGCCAGAGTACACATTGGTCAGCCCATTATGAGCGTGCGTTCTTCCGATCGACACAAGGCTGCTGTCATTGAAGCTCTGCGACGTGCCAAGTTCAAGTTCCCTGGTCGTCAAAAGATTTATGTATCGAAGAAATGGGGCTTCACGAAGTACGATCGTACAGAGTATGAGGACCTGAAAGTCGCGGGCCGCCTTGCCCCAGATGGCTGCAATGTTAAGTATCTACCCGAGCATGGACCGCTCGAAGAATGGAAGAAATTCAGGAAGGTACTTGCTACAGCTTAAATAAACATTGGACATTTTGGACATTGAATTGAATAAAATGTATCAGAAAAAGAAACAAAGTGTATATCATCTTCTAAAAAACCCTAGAACACGCTGAGTAGAATGTAACATCCAGAATTAGTTATTTCTGAAAGTTTGAGTTAATATCTTACTTTAAAAAAATATTAACGTAGCATGGTTTTATTGAAGAAAATTATGTGGAAAAAAAAAACCCACGAATATAAAAGATGTAAATACTTATCTTAAAGAGGTTTTAAGTGACTGACAACGCCGTGACGGTAAACGCCGAATGGAAGCACTTTTATTACCTATCACGTCATATGTAAATGACGTTAATAATTACACTTTACTGTTCTAAAAAATGCGAAATTATATAACATTTCCTTTTTACAAAGTACTGTCCCAGTCTTCACAATTTAATAAATTGTATGTACATACATATATACGCGTTCTACTCGAGATTCTAACACGTATAGTATAAGGATTTGTAAGAAATGCAGTTTTTCGCATCTTGTTCATGCTAGGACCTGAGCAGAATGGCTGACTTGTAATTTTAAGACAATGTTTTATGCTTTAAATCTTTGATTTTAATAACGCACAATGCTATCTTGTATCTGAAGTCTTACAAATATATTGACACTTCGTACACACGTTTAAAACGTGACGCAAGGCAGTCGTGTGTGCGTTACTAAAAATATTTAAAACATAAAACGTTGTCTTAACATTAGAAGTTAGCTCGTCTGCTCAGGCCCTTAAGTTGCACAATAAAACATTTTATACTATTAGGGGCTTTCCATTTAGTTACGCACGTTAATTCTTTACTTCTACTTTCGCAAGAGTATTCTTCCGACCAGTACCTTGAAAAATAGAGGAAACAACGATAAACTTAAATCCTATTTGTTAAATTATATATAAATTTAGTTTTACAAAAATAAATACTATATCGTCTCACGGTAGTTGCGCGCGCGCGCGCGCGCGTGTGTGAACACAACGATATCTACACGATAATCAATATTATATAGACCAACTTATACTCTACATTTATATTCACAACGTATACGGGCTTTTCCGTTATCGTATTGCACTCGTCGTCTTCAGCTAACGTATATCTCTCCCACTGCCGCACTCCATCGCTCTTTTTCTTTCTTTCCCTCGTTAAAAGTCACATAAATGGAAAGCACTTACGCTGGGCTAATCAAAACGTTGAGAACGTGTGAGAACGTCAGTATAGTTGTACGTCAAAGTCTTTGAATAAATAAATGACGTGTACTTCCAATTTAATATAAAACATTTCGTAAACGATACCTGATGAAAGAAGAATGAATATCGTGCAAAGATATATTCACGGCCACTTTCTAGTGCGAGTGACAGGTAATGTCTGCGTCATTTTCGTTTCCTGTCGTTTGAATCTCATCGTCAATGTCAATATCGCATATTCGATGGGAATGTACATCTAAAGCTTCAGTACTCGTTGCTGCATCTAATAATGGCGATAACTTCTCCGCTTCGCTATCTTCGTCTTGGCCTTGTCCCTTTATTAAAAATGATGTCTAGTAAACGCGAAATTTTTATTGCTTAGAGTTGGTCGTACGTACGCACATTTTTTAAATCGTAACTTTAAAATAAAATGAACAGCGATTTTTTAAACAGACTTGTCCCACCCAGTCCATCGTGTTGGTGCGAAGTTGCCTTACTCTACTTTTTTTTAAATCCATAAAAATAGCATACCTCGTATAAAGAAGCTGGTTGTTTCTCATTAACCAATCTCACGGTGTCGCGCGTTCTTAAACCAGATTTATCGCGCGTATGTACCGCGTTGGTGCGCATAGCTGGAGATCTATTATGCAACTCCTTTTGAGAACCAGAGTGTTCGTCCCTGGCTAGTAATACGGACATACGAAACTCGGGAGTCGGACAAGCGGTACCGCTAGACCTGGCCGACATATCAGTTTCTTTGGCGGATATGTGTTTTGAGACCGGGGTACGTTCGGTCGAGCTGCAACGGGGCACGTTTTTCATGTAGATTATTCCACGTATGTTATTTACGTAGTGATTCGAAGGACATATGGATACGAGACGAACCGATTTAAAGTTTCCGCGGCTTGAATGGCACTCGCCGTATCTGTATCGGGAGTATCCGGTGATTCTGGTGCAATAATGACAGTTCGTGGAGTGTAAGGTCCATTTAAAGCTTCTATCAGAGACACTGCTTCGTAGCCCGATGGAATATTCTCGCAACTTCCCTGGAATAATACGTTCAATGTATCGCGGTCACATAGTACTCGGTGAAGCAACAACAACGAAGAAACACGTAGAGCGTGCGTTAATTCAGAAATACCATCACGCGAAATACCGTCGAAGTAATAAAAAATGATAAAACATGCAAGTACGCTAACTATTATTTCACTACTCTCACCTCTGGCACGGGTGGATTAGATATACGTGTCCCAGTCGCTTTCTGAAGAGCTTTAATCTGCAAGAGTGCCCTGAACGGTGCGCGACATATCGGACAGTTGTTTGCTTGATATCTCAACGAATCGGCGCAGGAGTTGCACAGGCACAAGTGTCTGCACGGCAAAATTAACGTGTCGCGTACTTCGCTCATGCAAATAACACATTCGGAGCCATTGTCCTCGGTATCCTCATCGCTGCCTTGTTGCTATATGAAAAAAGAAAGTAAAGCTGAAGCTCCGAAATCTTTCAGTCTCGCGTTTCTTGAAACTTTGTGAAAGTATCTCAAATTTTTTACACGAATAGAATCAAGTGGAACGAGAGGGATAAATATCTAACGCGTAAGCGTGAGATTATTTAATTTTTCTTCTTATTTCACATGCGAGGATAAAAAATTATATATTTAACGTTTATTTATGCCAAATATTCATTTAGGAGCATCTAAAATACTGTCACTAAATTTCACGAAAAGAGGAAGATTTCTTCTAATTTTATCTGAAAGCGCCGACATACTTATAAGGGGGTAACCACGTCTTGATATTTTAACGTTTGCTAAACTTATAATTATATGTTACAGTACACTCCATTCACCACGACAAGGTACAGTAACTCTGTCTAATGTGCAAGTTTATGAAATATTAATGTTAAAAATATTGTTTTTATATCACGGATAAATTAACCGTGCTTATGCAAAGAAGTTGATTCATAAACGGCGCCTGATGCAACGTAGTAATGTATTTTAAATGTTTCAATGATAGCGGACATTCAAAAACGTGTACACATTCTGACTATATTATTGATAACGCACAAGTTGAAAGTTCCGCACCGAAGATTAGTTGTCATGTAATGTATTTTTGTTAATTGTGATGTACTTCGTCATAATGTCCCCTTATACGTCTATTTTTCTTATTTATAATACATACGTATAGTACATGAATTTTTTTTACAGACGTTTAAAACACGTACGTACACGAAAAATTTTAAACATTCGTCGTTCACAAATTATTACGCATTGAGCAGAGTTACCGTACCTTGTATTAGTGAAAGAGTAACTATACTGTAACATATTAAAACGTTAGTAAACGTCAAGGGGTCAACGGTTGGTTGTCCCCTTCGTAGAATAATCTACTCAAATATTATTGTATACATTCTCATACCTTTGCATTTTCAGTATTCTTATTCTCAATTCCATATATCTCCTGTACTAAATAGCAAAGGCCGTCCACATAAAGCTTCTGTTTAAGTGCTTTTAATACGTATGTTCCATCAGAATGTTTTTCAACCACGGCTATGGTTGTATGAGATTGTTTTAGATCGTCCGCGCCTTCCTCCGCTACACAATGTATAGCTATTGGAATAATCTACAACGTAGAAAAAAAATGTTTCCGTCTTCTTGAAAACATCAATCTTACTAAAGACAATATATGTATATATGTCGTAAATACTTCTCTATCTGCCGTGTATATTAAATCTTCTTCAGTGTACAATGTTGGATCGAATACGTGCGACGTTTGTGAGAACACGTGGTTTGCTCCTTTTTTATAATAATATGTTTCAGAGTTCATAGATGGATCCCGTGGTATATATCTAGAGTCGATAAAAAAAAATACGTTGTTTACTAAACGTTTTCTGTGTGCAGCACGGTCCCTTACATTTACACGGTACATACGCAACTCCTTTCGTTGAAACTTCTTCCGTACAAAAGTAATAAATCGTTATCGCACATCTCACGTCGCAGTCGAACACAAATTCAATGTTAAAGCGGTTGGGTTTCTTGTCAATCGCGCTGTCGCCATAGTGCTTGACACTGTGGTACGGCGAGGACGTCGACGTTTGGTCCATATTACGAACCAGCCTCAGAGACTCCTTGCGTATGTTCACTAAGCTCTTTAATGTCTTTGTAGGATCGTTGGCTTGTGGCGGAGGATATGGAAACTGAAACAAGAATGAACGGTGCGTAATCGCTCTTTACAAAGAGTAAATGAAAGCTATAGCTCAACATATATGCGTCTATATTTAAATAGATCCTTCGTATAGAAAATTTTGTTACATATAAAAAAAAAAAACGAATAACGTTCATACAGGAGTTGGTCGGCTGCCTAAGAAATTCAGATCTGCATTCTCTCCAAAGAGATACGCCTCAGGCTGAGGCGTGTCAAATCGCTCACCGCCCATTATGAAATGACTGCCAAAGTAGGACCCTGTCGGGAGTAAATTCATGTATCAATGAAGTGGCAGAAGGGACGTTATGCATTACTCTGTAAATGCGCGTTTGAAGTCATATACCGGATCGTGGAGGATATTTATACGCATGGTTCGAAGTGATATCAACCTCCTCGACTCCAGCGTTCTGCCTACTTGTCAACGATCCCATCTTGTTTAGCACGCACAACATTCACAACTACAACACGCGGTCAAATGGCAAATCGTCACGTTGTCTTACGTTCGATAACGAACAGTGGGTGTACGCATATATTCGTAAAAATCCACCGCTAAGCGATCAAAAACTACTGGGCGTTGTCACATTGATTTGCGTAAAATTAATTTGACTTTGTCGGTTTGTTGTTATTGATAAAAAAGTAGAAAATAAAAAAGAATGCGCGAAAAGAAGGTTTTGCGATAACAAGCATATGAGGTTGTTTTCTATTGTAGAACTTGGTGCTTGGTGCTGCCACGGAGGTAAAGGAGTGAACCATGGTCAATGGTGAACCACCAATATCCATGGCGCCCATGGCGGGTGTGTATCGACTATCGACTGGTATCGACTTTAAGGCCGGTATTCATAGTTCGTTAAGACCGGCTTAAGTTCAATCTTAAGATGTCACGAACCAATCACAAGAGCCGTATTAAGGCTGATTTATAGAGGCCGTAAAGGCCTTCACACATAAAATGCCGTAAGAACGTAAAACGTAAGCGTAAGAAAATCGATCAATCCCACGTGAGTATTTTCCCCTACTCGGATTACGGACAGTACAATACTCGATTGGGATTGGTCGATTTTCTTACGCTTACGTTTTACGTCCTTACGCAATTTTATGTGTGAAGGCCTTAACCGTTGATTTAAGCCGTAATCTTTAAGAACGTGACCACGCGCAGTCGATTGTTCTTCTCACATTCGTAAGTATACGTAGTATACGTAGTATACGCGTTTACGCGAGCGCTTCTGTAGTAACTTACGCGACGTCCTTCGCGTAAACGGGATTGTCCTTCGTGTAAACGGAATTTTGTAGTAACTTATGATAAATTTACTCCGCGTAAACGAGTCAATTATCGTAAATTAGTGCAGAAGTAACGCTCGTGTAAACGTATATCTGTCGAGTTGGCTTATAGGGCCACGTTCACCAACCACGGTTAGCTTAACCGACGGTTAAAGTTAGCAGGATTGACCAATAGAAAGCAGGGTGGATTCATTTCTATTGGTCAATCCTGGAGCCCACGTCTGTTCACGCCTACCGACAACCGTCGCGTCGATAAGTTATCGACGTCTGTCGCTTCTGGTATACGCGCGCATATTCGCACATATCGTCGCGGGTCGCGGCCCATTTAAGTCGCGGTCAGTCGCGGTAGATCGCGATGGAACACGCCCATTCCGCGCTTATGCACGCGTAAACATCGCCGCGAACGCGACGCGTTTTTATGGGCACCGCATTTTCACGTAGCTTCACGTACGAGTGCATCCTTTCCGCGCGTCGCGGACGAAGACGAAGATTATCGCGTCTGATTATCGGAGCGACGTGACAGCTCGACGCTCGGACGTTCGGGTCGTTTCCCATCTGTCTCTCATTTCTTGCGGCGGGAAGGAAACTCGGCACGGGCGCTCGACGGTGCGATAAAAAGTAATAAATCATTCGATGGTTAATCAAAGACCTATGGTGCAGGCCAAGTATGAATTGCTAACCAAACGACAGTGAGTATCGAAAACGAAAGCGCGCTCGAGAGGCAAATGTATCGTCCTTCGGAGCTGCTTTTTATCATTAAATTTATAATTATATGTATACGCGAGAAGTGGATGGGCAGCGGGGCGGAGAGGGGGGCGGGGGAGAGGGCGCAGGGAACGTTGTATCGATTTTTCACGCTACGACAAACAATACACGTCATCGCTGGCTTTTGAACTTTCCCCTCTCTCATCGCGTAGGATTGCTTTGTCGTTGTTCGCATAAATGCAGCGTTCTAGACCGACAGGTCTCCCCACACATGTCGTCTCTTGTACGTCTGCTGCACGGCGATCTGAAACGCGGGCCGTCCTTTCAGAACGCGCTGGAGAACACAAGTCGTCTGCCTCATTTTGTCATTCCTGTTCGTCGCGGTGCTGTTTGTCACGCGCGCCTGGTTCGGCATACTCCTGCTGAAGACATCGCGAGCCGACAGCGTCGTCGAGGAACACATTGACGATGCCAAGATTGCTACGTGGCTACGTCGGGCTCGGATGTACGCCGAGTCGGCGAAGGAGAATCAGAATGCGGACAGGAACACAAGTTTCGGCACATCGGAGCACGACCACCACGATACAACCAGGTGAGAAACTCTCCGATCGAACGTGCGTTTATCTATCTTAGACTCGTTTGAACACCACCAAGGGAAATATCGTGAAGAAAGTATATATATAGAGAGAGAGAGGTTGGTGAACGAAGTAGAGGAGAGAAAGGATAGCGTGGAGATTAGACGAGAAAGATGGGCCAAAAAGCAGAGTGCACGGCGCGACGTATAATCAAACAATGGTTAAGGAAACATTGTAAACCAAACCTACTTTTTGGCTATGTAGCTGGAGTTAATAAATTGTTATAATCTATCTCAAACTCTTGTATGTACCTAGTAAGCAAAGTGTTAATAGTATGCCAGTCGTTTTACCAACAGCGTCAGAATACTCTGCATTAACGTCTGTTTATTGTTAGCAAACTTTGGTTAGCTCTGTAAGCAGAGTTTGCTGACGATCTGACGGCAGAAATCTAACAGACGCGTTAAACTATAATAGCTACGAGATCTCGTTCGCGTTCCGCAGTCAGTTGGTCGTAATATTTTGCTAACAGATTTTTTGTTGTCGTTCTCGTGGTATTTTGTTGACAAACGTTGTAACAGATTATGCACACGTTGTTTTTGGCATCGTTGGCTATCCAGCGTGGATGCGTGTCTTATTTTAAAATCTATTCTCTGTTTAGCCAGGTCCTCGTATGCTACTATACAATACCGGGGGACCTGAACACGTCGTGGGAGCTCAGTCCGTCGCACATTGACCCTCATATTTGTACGCATATTATCGTGGGTTTTGCGGGCGTGGTGAACAGTACGCTCGACATAGGTAACACGGCGTGGGTGTACGAGCGAGTAGTCGCTTTAAAGAATCTCAAACCAAACTTGAAGGTCATGATTAGCGCCGGCGGATACAATGAGCTCCACGATGGTTTCTCCGAGATGGTGAAAAATCACGCAAATAGAAAAAAGTACGTTCATGTGGCTTTCCATTCCTGTACATGATATACATTTGGGATACGCAATTATCGTTAATATCCCTATGTCCAGATTTATCCAATCAGTATTAAATGTAACTAAGACTTTCCGCTTGGACGGCTTTGACGTTGACTGGGAGTTTCCAGCCTGGTTAGGAGCGGACGATCGCGAAAGGATACGCTTTGTGCAGCTGTTAGAAGAATTACGAAAGGAATTTGATCATAGCGGACAAAAGTTAATTTTAACTGTAGCGGTTGCAGCACCACAGGCCATTGTAGATCAGAGTTACAGTATTCCTGAAATGGCAGAGTATGCGTCGTCGTAAAAAATGCGCGACGTTATAAGATACTTGAAAAAAAATGTTATAACGCGTCATCTTTTTCAGGCACGTCGACTTTATAAACCTTATGTCGTACGATTATCACTTCTACGTTTGGTACTTCCCAGTGACGGATCTGAACGCCCCGCTCTTTCCTCGTTGCTCAGAGACAGGCTATTTGTCCACATTAAATGTGAATTTCTCTGCTCAATACTGGATGGCGAAGGGAATGCCGCGAGAGAAGATTGTCGTCGGCGTACCGGCTTATGGCCACTCCTACAAACTGGACAATCCATTGAATCATAATTTACAAGCACCAGCCAACGGCGTCGGGAAGCTTGGCGTAAAGGGCTTCGTGTCTTATCCTACGGTTTGTCAATTTCTTAAATCCGGAGCTACGAGCGTCTTTAATAAGGAGAGCCGTGTACCATATACGTTTAAAGGCAGAGAATGGATATCTTATGACAATGAGGAGAGCGTTCATTACAAGGTAACGCGTTTTACCTTGCTACGATAAAATCGAGCAGCGTTGTAAAAATCTCAGTTGAAACGTTTGTGTTGCAGAGTACATGGATTCGTACCACGGGCTTCAAGGGAGCCATGATACTATCTTTAAATGTTGACGATTGGAACGGCACTTGCTACGGTGCAAACGAAACGTTTCCTTTGACACGTACCATCTCGAAAGTATTATTTAAGGAGTCGGACAAGTAACAAGATGTCAACGGTCAATAGAAATACTTTAAATACGCGCAGTCACGGAATCTAACTATTCCGAAAGTTTAAAGCTTACCGTGAAATGATCCATTCCATTACATTTCTATTTAATGTATTACTTGATATATATACTCTACCTCAGTTGCTCAAAACGTGTTTTGTACAAATAAGTTGCGAAAGTATTTTAATCACCTAGTATTATATGCTGACTACGAGGGCATAGCACTTGTACCTGGTTGAGTCAAATTAAAAATATTTAAACGCGAAAATATTTATATGCGTTGACGTGTATATTATGTAAAGATACATATGGCGTTTGCTACGTGGCTATTATTTCCGTATGTTTTACAAGCAAATAATATCCGAACGACGTCTAAAGTACTCGGTATATAAAATACGTTCGAAAAGAGATATTAATATAATCATTAATGAAACGTCCACGTGCGTCGAAAATGCTATATTATCCAGACGTGTAAGCATATATAAGCGTCATCTGTTTTCAGTGTAGATTTTTACGTCGCGTCAACGTCAGTTTTACTTTTTTAAGTACGCGTAGATAAGATACGTCGTGTTATAAGTATTCAAGACATGTTAACTGATCTCCGTATAACACGGTCACAAAGTATAAAATATATGAAACTGTTTTGCCCCCGAACGTTATTTTTTTATAACAATATATACATTCCTATTGTGAATACTTACATTGATAATTACATTTATCACACCGTATTGTTACCTTTATTATTTGATTATGGTAATATCCAAGTAAAACTTCTTATCTAATATCCATGTAGTTATAGTATTTACGAACGAAAGAGAGTAACGAGCTGCGTTATAAATACCATCTAGTAAAATTTACGATACCAGGGATAGATGAGAGGATTATAAACAGTCGAAATAAATTAGCTTTCTCATTATGATACATTTTATAGTGTATTCGGATAATTTATTGCATTTACATCCAAAGATATTTACGCGTCGATAAACGATTTAAAAAAAAATAGAAAGATGTTGAGACGTCACTATCAACATCGCTGCGTGTTATTTCCATGATTCCATACCTATAAAATCACACGCGTGTGTGAAAACAAAGTTTTTAAACACAATTTCTTCAGTACTGTAACTCAGATACGACACAACTTTCTCTTGAGATGTATGTAACGGTATTTAACGATCCTAACGTCCTTAACGTCCTTAACGGCAGTACATGCACTGCCTGGAACCGCGTCTCAGGATTTACCACCGAAACCGCCCATTAAATTTCCCAATCCACCTGCAGCACCCTGTTGTAACTGTTTCATTATATTTTGCAACCCTGGCATACCACCTAAAATAATCACGATAAAAGTCGTGCGTACTGAAAAATCTACGGTCAACGTGTAAAGTTGGAGATAAATTAAAAAATAATCTGGAAAGCATCACACGCGAAACGAACGGTACTTTCTATATTTTTAGAATACTATAAAAAATGACTTAACTCTAGTAACAAAATATAAAACGTTATGAAGACGGTGCACATAAAAGAATGTTTTTTAACTTATCGTGGAATGAGCGTTCACGCTGTATAAACGTGCTTACCCATTTGATGTAATACACGCGGATCCATCATTTTAGCCATTTGATGATTCAGTTTCGCCATTTGTGTAGGATTAACGTTTTTCGCCATATCTCCCGCTTTGAACAAACCTTTTATACCACCCATCTTCTTAACGACTGCTGCGAATTTTGTATACTGCGTAATTAAATCTTTGACCTCTTTCTCCGTTACGCCAGAACCCCTTGCCACTCTCACTATCCTTCCAGGTTGTTTGCTGAATAACTTGGCTCCATCTCTACTATCCAGCTCTGAACGAAAGACACACGGTAATAAATGTTGCTAAGAACGTAAAGAACGTGTCACAAGGAACAATATATATATATATATAAAGGAAGCATATTAAATAACTAACCTGAATCATTCATACTGTCCATAATAGTCATGAGTCGTTTTAATCTTGCCATTGATTCTTGCTCCGTCCCTTTCGACATGAAATCTTGGCTAAATCCAGGGATCATACCCTACATACACGAAAACTTTAGACGTAATCATAAAATGACGTACACTTCTATTTTTATAGCAACGATAAACGCTATAACGCTTATTTTATAAAGCTTCGTAGAAAAATACATGTAAGTGTTGCGTTTTCACATTATTTACCATTAATTGTGAAAATGGTCCCATCTTCATAATATTTTGAAATTGTTCATACATGTCTCGTAAGGTGAATTGACCATGTTTGATTTTTTCAAGTAATTCTTCGTTATCGTCTAAATTAAGTTCGTTTACTTTGTCAATAAGACCTTCAATGTCTCCCATACCCAATAACTTGCTAATAAATGGTTTTGTTTTAAACGGTTCTAGATCGTCTATATGTTCTCCTGTACCAACAAATATTACAGGACTTTGTGTCGCTGCAACACTGAAGAGACGCGAATATTACATATATACACACCGATGTATAAACGAAGCACGGACTTAGTTAATAATTTTTCTTATATATATATATATATATATATATATATATATATATAAATAAAATTATTAACCAAGTCCGTGCTTATTTTAGAAGTAAAAATTAACATTTATAACAAAATAACTTCATGCTGTTTTACGTTGCATAAACATATTGCAAAAAGTATATAAACGTATTAAGCTAAGAACTAAAAAAGAAAACTTACGCAGAAAGTGCTCCACCGCCTTTAGCGTGGCCGTCCAATTTTGTAATTATGATAGAACCGACGTTAACGCGTTCTTTAAAAGCTTTTGCCTGCGCTTCGCACGCCTGACCTATCGTTGCGTCCATTACAAAGATAATATTGTCTGGTTGCTGCAACATATGAAAACTTAGTGTTAAAAAATTGACATTTTTTTCTACGCATATACATAAAAAAGCGCTATAATTTTACCACAGCATTCGCGACTTGCAACATTTCCTCGAACAATGATTCTTCCTGTTTATGCCTCCCACTTGTATCTACAATAATGATCTCATATCCTTCTTTCTTGAACATATCGACACCATCCTGTGCAATTGCTACAGGATCTACTTCTGTATAACTAACGTTAGAAGGTGTTTGGTTAGCATATTATCAAAAATATATTAAACGGCAGCGTAATATCGCAAGTGTAAACATTTTCCTTTATTTACCTTCCGTAAAATGGTATTCTAGCCTTCGTTGCGTTCTGCTTTATCTGATCGTACGCACCGGCACGAAAAGTATCGGCGCATACCAAGCACGCCTTCCAATTTTTCTTAAGGTAATGATACGCGAGTTTGGTACAAGTTGTCGTTTTACCGGAACCTTGCAAACCGACAAACATAATCACGTTAGGACGGCCTTTTACTGGTTGATAAGCTTTGACACCAGGATCAATCAACTGAAAAAAAATCATGGATTAGCTATATTCCTAACGCGTAAGAGCTGTATCTTCAGTACTATCCCAAACCTGTTTACACATCGTTATCTGATAAAAGTTTAAGATGACAGACCAACCTTCACGAGTTCTTTGAAGACTGCACTCTGTATCATCCTCCTTTTATTAAGACCACCAGCCATATCTTCAAAATCGATAACTTGGCGTACATTTTCACGTAATTTTTTTACTAATCTAATATTTACATCAGCTTCGAGTAACGCTGCGCATATCTCCTTCAGCATAGAATTTAAAACCTGTTGAGACAGAAGTGTTCATCGCGAAAGGTGACATGGCACAACGCTAACCAGTTATATTAAAACAGAATGTACACGACGATGTGATGAACACGAAATGTGTAATGTTGGAAACTCAAAGAATTCCAAGAAAAAGATTTATTTCTGAAAAAATCACGAGAGAGATAATTTTCTAAAACTCACTACGCATGTCACGTGTTAACACATGAGACCTGTTTTTTTTTTTAGTTGACGTTCTTACACAGCTCACTTTTCCTCATTTTCTTTTCACGCTGAAAAGAAAAAGGAAAAAAAAGATAAACCGTGTAAAAAGTTCAGTTAAAAAGAACAGGCCTACGGTATTGTCGCGCGTTCGGACAACGTAGAACGTCAAGCCACGGCGCGGCGTAAACATAAGTTTGACACGTACAACGAGATTGTTGAAAATAAATGGAACGTTCGAGAAGCGCTTTGCGAAAATGAAAGAAACGATGCCGAGTATGGAACAGAAGAGGTCGCGACACTCCGGTTTTTGATTTATATAAATTACCCTCGCGGGACGCGGTCCCACGCGTATCGCGGGTGAACCGATAAACAAACACTCACCTCCTCGTTGATGACGGTCGCATTGCTGAGCGACCGCAGGGCGGACGTAATCTTACGTCCGAGGTCCGCCAAAACCATGTTTGGACGTTTTTATTACGCGTCCGGCAGCAGAAAAATTATGTATCCCGATTAGCGGTTAGGATATTAACGTATAAAATCTGTCATCATGTCCCGACTTGGCCAACACGGCATGACGACACATCCGGTCGCTAGAGAGCGATCACGCGAAAGAACGACGTTCCAGGTTCCAGGTCGGTCGTGTCACTCGTGTCTCGTGTCAGTCGTGTGGCGCGAGTGCATGCGGCCGCGACCGATATTTCCCACTCGCACGTCGTCCCGTCAGAAAACACGCTCGGCTTGTTTATACATGATGAACGAGGAGACTCCGTACGTGGCCGCCGTCCATATCGATTGGAACGTGCACTCGTACGTATGTACACTCGACGCACGCTTTCACGTCTGAAGTCACTTCCGGAGTTCCGGATCTCTGTGTGCGCTAGAGGTTAATAAGGGCCGGTCTACAATTGGGCACGTTCAGCAGACACAACTGTTGCACAACTGTTGAGTTCGTTTTATCATCACTTTGCGTTAATTGGTTGGTTCTAAAAGTAATGCGGGGTCTACAGCGAGTCGCAAAGTCGTGAGGGTGCCATTACATGGAGCGCGGAAAAGCGGAAACGCGGAAGCGGGGACGACAAAATTTACTAGATTCCCGTCGATCCGTTCCGTCTGTTTTGAATGCCTTAATATTACATGGAGCATATTTTGAGCGGAAAAGCGGAACGGAGAATTATAAAATATTAATTTTTAACGGTATTTATTGATTAAAATGCTTGTATTCAATAGATAAGCTGAAAAGATAAGCATATTAATAAAAATTGCAATGAATTAAGTGAACACAATTTTAAGAAATGAATACAAATGTCTATTTGTCACTATACTGTTCCGCTTTTCCGCGCAAATTGTGCTCCATGTAATATAAGGAGAAACAAACTCGCGGAACGAACGCGTCAAAATCCGTTGTCAACGCGGATACAGTATACTTCATCAAATTTCGGAGCTGTTTAATCATATTGAATAAAAGCTTTTACACATACTCTTCGATTACTTTATTATTTAATAAAAGTGGCAGTATAATATTATAGATCCAAACATCATGTTGATGGTTATTATGAAGTATATCTTATATGCAAGCCAGGGTACATACATAGGCTGCGTTAAGTACTGGCAGTGAATATCGAAACGCAGCCATACATACATACATACACGATAATAGCGGATTCCGCTTTTCCGTTCAAACGTGCGGGACTCAACTCGCGGAAACGCGGAATCTAGTTACTATTCTGTTCCGCGCTTCCGCGTTTCCGCGTTTCCGCGCTCCATGTAATGGCACCCTGAGTCGTGAGTCGCAAGACGTGACCACGCACAATCGAACTAGTGCAACAAGTGAGAATGAAACAAATATATTTTCTTTTATTCTAACTCATTGCACTAGTTCAGAAGTGCAGCGAAAACGAACAGGCCTAAGGGTGCATCCCCATGGAGAAAGAAATAGCGGAACGGAATTTAAACGGAATTCCTTTGATTGGCTAATATCCCATCTTGAGAGTCCCCATCTAGAGATTAGCCAATCAGAGTAATTCAGTTTTAATTCCGTTCCGCTATTTCTCTCTCCATGGGGATGCAGCCTAATGAGTCGTATGTCGGAGCCGGATGTCGGAACGTAGCCGATGGTGTCCAATGAGGAAACGTCGTTTCCGAAAAAGAAATGGAGGATTCAGGCTGGTTTCACATGGGGCGTAAGATGCGTATGCGTAACTTGCGTCAGCCAATCAACGCGTCTCAGCTACTATACGCGTATGATACGATTAAATACCGAGACGATTTGATTGGCTGACGCAAGTTACGCATACGCATCTTACGTCCCATGTGAAACCAGCCTCACACTGCGTCCGATGTTTCGACGTACGACGATCCGACATCCACGAGGAACGTTTTGTCTCTAATAATAAATTCTGTTATGGAGGATTCACCGTGCGTCCGATCACGTCCGATGTTCGACGTACGACGATCCGACATCCACGAACAGAATTTATTATTAGAGACAAAACGTTCCTCGTGGATGTCGGATCGTCGTACGTCGAACATCGGACGTGATCGGACGCACGGTGACGCCTCCAAAATTCTCTCATTGGATCATCGGCTACGTTCTGACATCCGACTCAGGCATACGACTGCGTGTAGACCGGGCCTAATGCGGGGCCTACACGGCGGGTTATAAATCGTGAGTTGTAAGAAATTGATCAATCACAATCGAATTTGAAGAGAATAATCGATTGTGATTGGTCAATTTCTTACGACTCACATGAAACCGTCTAAGGGCCAATTTCACCAACCACAGTTAGTTTAATCGATGGTTAAAGTTAGCAGAATTGACCAATAGAAATTAATCCACCCTGCTTTCTATTGGTCAATCCTGCTAACTTTAACCGTCGGTTAAGTTAACTGTGGTTGGTGAACGTGGCTCTAAAACCGTATATCTATGCCAATATGTTTATAAACACATCATTTTTCTTCGCACGTCGAGAAAGCTGACAGGTTACGCCTCCTCTACAATGGGAGTCGCGCGTCGTAAGAAATTGACCACGCACAGTCGCGTATTCTTCTCAACGTTGACTGTGCGTGGTCAATTTATTACGACGTATACTACGATACGAACAATGTAAAACCGCGGGGTAAGAGACACCACAATAAGAGGACCATTTTTTATTGGTCCTGCATATTTCGTCAACTCCCGCCCGTACTCACCACGTGTCACGTACTCTATCACTCTTATTGTAAATAATATATTAAATGATAAATATTATAGAAATATTAAAAACTAGTTTTTTTTTTTAATATCACGCTAAATACGTTATGTTAAAATAATTTTGTTTGCAGTTTCTCACTGAAATATATAAACTGGAACGAACACTGGGCCTGCTTATGGGATACGAGAGAGAGCATGTCAAGGTGTCTCGAGCAGCGCTCTATCCTTCGCTGGTCTTCTTACGCGGCCTGTACTTCATCCCCACTCCATCCTCCCCACTCTTGACTACACTGTAGGCTAGACAAGGAGAAGAGAGGAACTTGAAACTTCTCTCTCATATCGCTGAGAGCACATTGGAGCACACTTACCCACGTCTACCTTGGATTTACATAGCAGCACTTATTCCAGTTAGAGCGTCTAATCTACGGTTCCTGCACACGGAACGCGGTAATGGCTTTTAACCGGCTATGTAATGCAGGAGTAACACGTACGAAAACTCAACGATATTTGACACGTCGTTCGCACGTTTTTGCAAATATTCCACTAAGATGCGTCATTATAACGTTGTTGTCTTGTTGCAATACTATTTAGGAATAACGTGGTGTACATTTTTATCAATATTTGCACAAAAGTCGAACGTTCTACTAGTATTGTTGCAAAGATTGAGACATACGTGCAGCCGTCCCACGTTCATCCAGCGTTCGTCATATACGTTTATAAATCTTTTCCTATCGGGGCTGTCGAGCATAAACAGTTACAACGAAACAAAGTTTTACATACCTTTCGAAACGTTGAAGCTCGACAAAAGAGAAAGATTTCTTAATCTACCGTTATTAAAGAACTAGTGACGCTAGTGCTCTTACTGCTTACAGAGCAACCTATTAACGAAGTTCCACCTCGCACCTCTAAAGTGCAGCTAAGTATCCTTAAGGCTCTCCCACGGTCACGGTGAGATGTCAGAGGCGAGAACGGACACCCTGAGACGTCTTGCATGCCATTTTCAAATAAAAAAATATTTGGATAAAAAAGCACTTCAGAGCGCGCTTTAGTACACTTCGAAACGTGTTCAAAAACTATCCTTTTCCCTTGACAGTTGTTTACGAAACAGCTATAAAATGACGGTGATACAAAGCCTAGGCATGCGCCTGTGCATAAGCTTGTAAGACTAGGCCGCGTATCACCGTCATTTTATGGCTGTTTCGTAAACTGTCAAGGGAAAAGGATAGTTTTCGGACACGTTTATAAGTGTACTAAAAGTGTACTAAAGCGCGCTAAAGTATTTTACTCTAGTTTCGATACTTAACTGAAACGTACAGAAAACAGAAATTTTCAACAAATGCTAAAATATCTCTATAAGAAGTCAAAATCGCGCGCGCACACACACACACACACACACACACACACACAAATAAAAGTTATCTTATCTCTTCGCGTAGAAGATTAGAAATGAGAAAATAAAAATGTATTTTATGAGGATAACAGATTTATGTATAAAAAGCTGCAATACAATAACGTTCGTTATACGTATTCTTAATTCCAGTGGAGTATGTTAAAATCTTAGGTTTATTCACATTGCTTGTATACAGAGGAACTTAAGATTTACGGTTTCTCGATATACGTTTGTTACAAAAGAGACCACATTATGTTTACGTACGCGGGTAGAGTTAGTCTATGTTACACTTTTTAATGATTCTATAATCAATATACTGGAGATAAAGTCACTTTGTTCTTTTAAAACAACGCAACGTAGCACGAATATATATGTATATATATACATGCTATATATTATACGTTGAAAATGAGGTACAGGTTTTTGACTTTGCAGAAATAACATACGGTCGAATGTATAGTGAAATCTTCGTTCATACCTAGATGGACGTGGCAGTTGAAAGAGACATGCATGTAACGTTGCTTCTTCCCAGACGCGGCGTCCGACGTGCGTACGACTTCAATTTTTTACTGCTAAAGTGCCATTTCCAGGTGCTACTGACATTTCACCTCCTTGCGTGCTGTCGCGTTGAGGACTCTATCGTAAAAAAAGAAACTTTTAAGTAGACGACTCTCTTTAAGTAGATACCTTTAAATATAAAAGAAACGACATATCTCTTGATGAAGTTTATACAGTTCATACATATGTAACGATGAACAACGGTACGCGCAAGAAAGCTTTTCCAGTTGTACGTTACCTTCACGTGAATTTGCTGTTTCAACATCGCGGCTCGTAAGATCAACATACGGGTACGCCTCTGATAATCCTTTCCAACGCTCATAGACTTTTCAAAGGTGGTGCTACGCTGATCGACGTCCTTTGCATACAAAATCTGCAACACGTGTATCACGTGTGCATACAGTTAGTTTTATATATATATATATATATATATATATATATATATAGTTTTATACTTGGTTCATATATATAAATATATATATACTCTTATTTTATAACGTTATATGTTCCACAAAAAAATATATATACATATAAGTAAATCAAGTGAACAGTCCTCACCTTATTGTGCGAATCTATACGAGCCTGAATCTGACCGTCAAGAATAAGTTGCATGAGCTCGTCTTCCAATTCAGATACAGTTCTATTGAATGCGGTTGCCATTCGTCTCATGTCCGCGCTCAGATAAGGACTAAAGTATTGTATCAAGGCTCTATTTCGAATTTGCGTATACAATAAGTTCACGTGAGGTGCTATGTACATGTCCAAGAGAATATTATCTTTTATCTCATCGAGCAGCTTCAAACAGGATGCGTATTTTGATTCGTAAAATTTGAAAATTATATCTCGAAGTTGAGGTTCTAATTCTAGAAATAATTTGAAGGAACTACTAAATATAACTTGTTTCTGCAATTCGTGTCTGTCGAAAGTGGCTAAAGCACAAAGTCCTCCGTAAAGAGCCACGTTTCCAGGGGACAACAGCTCGGGGCAGTCGCAGTGATCTAAGGACGCTTGTAAAAAATGTTTAGCGGCCATTTTATACTTTCTCGTTGCCAATTCCGCCAAGCCCGCTGCCACTTTTAACTTCGTGACTATCGCCTGGTTGTTTTCTTTACCGTGCAGTTCTGGAAAGTCTGGTGTGCTTTCAGCCTTGGTGACATAACTAAGTACGTGAGACCAGTTTTGTAGATAAACGGAAACTTTGATTACATTCAAACACATGTTCACAACGTGCTTGCCGCTGGTGCAGTAATCCCGCGCTCTGGAATAACATTTTAAAGCGTGAACAAGGTCGCCACACGTCAAATAATGATCTCCCAAATCGTCATGACCTCTTCGTATGCTCTCCTTGATAGAGTTGCTCTTGTAATTTTTTAGATCGGTATCAAACTTCTCTAATTTAAGAGCGGCTTTCTTAGCCCGAGTCTCTACCCACGTCTGATCCATCGTTGGCATATCCCGAGAGGTTGACTGCGCCGCTATGTCTGGCAATCCAGAGGTATAACCCATAGCTTCCACAAGCTTTTTATGCAGCGTTATGTAAAGTCCAACGTTGTACGTGGTCATCACATAAGTAATTGCCATCTTCAACGCTTCTATTCGTAACGACGGACAGTGATCAGCGATGTATATAAGCCTATTTAGTTTTGCAAGCCCGGTATAGCTCGTGGCGTATACTTCCAAGTCCTACGAAAAAGAAAACGTAACGTATAATGACGAAGCGTGAATGGAACAAGACTAACGTCCCACGTTTAACAAATATAGGATAACGTTTCTAGCGTGACGCACGCTTCATACGTACAAGCGTCGGATTTTCTACTATATACGGTTCTTCCTCAGCATTATCATTATCCTCTGTAGGAGCATCAACCTGCATTGGCTCCACGACATTTTGCTGCGGAAAAGATACAAGGAAAAATATCATTCGGCTCTACGTTTCGCGGGAGTCGTTCGCGCGAGAGGGATCACAAAACGACAAAGAGATGCGAACGACGGTTCACTCGGGCGAACCTCACGACAGTTTTTTTTTTCCGTCAAGTCGCGCACGGATTCCGAGAAAAACGTGCCCGCGCCTGATCTCAACCGGAATACGTACCTGCACGTCGTGAACTTGCAACGGCATTATTAGCCTTCGTCGTTCGATTGACACGGTAACTCGTCGCGTAGCTCGCGCGATAGAAAGGACTACCGACTACGACTACTCGACTACCGCTCGTGAGGAAGAGCGAGCGGCGAGCGCCCCGCGTATACCATAACGTAAATACATGCGCACGCACATTAACACGCACACGCGGAGCGCATAGGCTGACGCGCACCGGTACGAAAGAGCTGCCATATCTAGTCGAACGTACGAAGCCGGTCACTCGCGATCTCTCGCGGCGGATGTCCAACGTATACGGCAGAAAACGTGGCTGCGTTTTGCCGAACCTCTGCTTAAGCTAAGCGCAAAGTAGCACGTAAAAAGTCGACTTTTTGCTCTTAGGGTTCCTTATTTTCTCCCACACCGCACCTTTCTCTTTCTCTTTAAATGTAACCCTCCTTTTTGACTTACCATCTAACAATAAGTCAGATTCCTTCTGCTTTACCACATATCTATTCATTCCCTCCTTACCGACACCTTCCGAGCTTCCCGCCCTTTTCGCCATCTTAACTTTTCTCCTTTGGCGGTTCCTTTCAGTTCCTTTCTTTCTCTCTACGGCCTTTCCTCGTGTTCGCCTACCTTTCCCTTCAATCGCTAATATCTTACCTTCTCACTCCTACTACACCTCGTCGCCTCGCCTTTACACGTCGTCGTCTATTACCACTTATAACTATCTCACACGCTCACGTCGCAACCACTCTCTCGCACGCCACCTAACCAAGTCCAAAGTTCTACGTACGTATAAGTACACGTGTCCTTCAATTTTTTCCAAGTTAAGCAAAAAAACGTAATGCGTCCTTACGTTAGCGAAATAGTACGCAGGTATTGTTTGATAACGTATTAAACTTAAAACGTACTTTAACATAGATGTACTTTCGTTAACATCACTTTGACTTTATCATGACTCTTTGTTCTGCATGCTTAGATGAAATCGAATCATTTAGGATCAACGTTAAAACGATTTTACAAGGGGACAACCCTTGACCCCTTAACGTTTGCTTAAATATATGTCACAGTACACCTCATATTCACTAATAATACACGTAAGGTACATTATAACTCTACCCACGGCGCAATAATTTATAAAATATATAATGTTTAAAAAGTTTTTTAAATATCACGGATAAATAAACCATGCCTATGCAAAGAACGTGCATTCATAAACGGCGCTTTGTGCAACGTAGTATAATAAGTAATTGTTTAATTAACCATGCGCGTAAGGTCGATTAAAACGTTCTATTATTATATGGATGCTCGTCTCACGCTTACTTCGTGGAATGGAAAAATACGCGGTGAATCATGTTTATTCTTTTTATTCTCCATCGCGTACATTTTTATTCCGAAAAAAATTCTTTTGTAACGTGGAACTCTCTTATCATCTCGAGCAAGATTATAAAAGCTGTTTGCCACGCCGTCGCGATGATTTACAATGGCCCGGAGTTTCCTCTTTCGAACATACGTGTGATAACTTGCTGTTAGACGCTAGCGTGATTTTTGATACGTTCGAATATCGTTGTAACTTCGATCTATACTCCGTCCAACGAGAGATCATGGTTGATCAAACATATAACGAACGATAGGGCACAGAACCGCGACAAAGGTGTTCGCGTTAACGTATTTTTATTTTTAATAGTACTATTAAAAATAGAAATACGTTAACGCGAATACCTTGTTGCGGCTCTCTCGTTGGACAGAGTCTGTTTCCTTATGTAGCTAGAAATAAAATCATGACAACTTTGCGCTATTTAGAGTCGTAAACGAGTTTATTTGTACAAACGGTCGAAGGACACGTAATAAAATAGTCGCGGCACTGGAAATCAACGTTCGGACGGACATCGCGGTCCAGACCCGACGTATCGTCGATCGCTCCGACTACGAACGTTCCTCGATCTTCCAGAAGAACCATCGTCGATTTTCATCGTCGTTGTCGAGTCATCGTGCCGCTATTGTGGACGTTAACGATTCGCGTCTTTGCCTCGCTCGGCGATTTTGAAACCAGATCTTGATCTACAAACACAAGAGGAACGTTAGATTTCTATAATCGTTTTTTATCGATCGCGATCGCAGTGGACTAGCCGCGCGGGACAACTTCTTTATTTATCAGCGACAGAATAGGGATATGCTTTATCCGTGAAGATTACCGCGACGCGACGTCGACGTCGAATACGAATTATACCCGCTACGCGAACAAGACAAACGTGTAAAACTCGTAAATGACAATAGGAGTCAAGTGACACATCGTTTTAAAGATTTTTTAACTCTTTTTACGTTTTATTATTATTTTTTTTAATTTGGACAAGTGTTTCTCAAGAAACCGCCGTTGGAAGTTTTATATCCTTTTCCTACACGGAAAGAACGGTTTTGTTGAAGTATCTAAAAATGTATATAGTTATAGATACAGCGCTGAAAATAATTTTGTTGCAATGCACCATCAAAATAATTATAGTAGGTCGCTGAAGTATGATGATACGACTGTAAAAAATTTTGACATTTTAGGTATCAGTTTGAGTGTTCTACATTCTACATAATTATTTTAATGGTGCAACGAACGTATTTTCAGCGCTGTATCTAGCTAAATTTTTAGATACTTCAGCAAAACCGTTCTTTCCGTGCCGCACGGCAACGTAACTTTAATTTTGGTTTAACTTACGTTTTATTTTTTTCTAACTTTTAGAACTAGAAAAACATAAAAGATAAGTTAATCCTTAAATGCGACGGCGCACGTTTTCGTAGCATTCTGAGCTTTTTTTAAATAAATAATGACGTTCTGGGTCTTCTAATCCAGAATTAAGGAAAAGAAGGGTTCGAAGGGCCAGAGAAGGCCTTTTATAGATATGCAAAACCGCGCATTTTCAATTCTAACTTCATAAGGGAGAGTACGATATGGAGTATCGACGGCATATATGCAAAAGCTGTGCACTTAAAGATTAAACCGAGATTAAAGTTACGCTACGTTAATAGAGATGGACATTAGGTACAAAAAACTTATGGCGTGTGCGTTCTGCGACGACGAAAAGGAACGACTCTTGCAACCGACGTACTTTGCTCTGCGGCAGTCGCAGCGTCGCGGACATCTCGACGACGTCGTTCCTGGACAGGTAAGCGCCTCTCCGGTACCTATCCTCCAACACTTGCAGCTGGGACGAGGAGAACGGGATGCGGGGATGGTCGCCCGTTCGTCGCTTCACTCGTCTCTCGGCGAGGGACCTTCTGGGCAGTCTCGGCGGTCTGTACCGGGTATACTGGAGCCACGTGAGATCGGTCCGTCGCGTCACGTTCTCGCCGTTGCGGTCGCCACTCCGCTGTCGCTCATCCGCGACGGTGACGAGAGCGTCGCGACGCTTTCTGCCCAGCGTGTCACGCTCCCCGCGAAGTCTCTGTGTCCGTTCCCCGGCTTCCGTTCCCCGCCGCGAGGACGCGCATCCCGAAGACTCGTGCCGACGTTTCCGCGCGACGTCGACGTTGGTGCCCGGTGGCGGATCGTCCGCGAGTATGCGGGCTATGCTGAAGTCCGTGGTCCCTGTCCGCGAGCCTCGTGCTTCGCTCGTCATCCCGAGAGTCACTAAATCTTCCGAAGGACGAACCCTTCGCTATATATACGCGGTACATACGTATTCGGGGTACCACTCGTGGCGGCCGGGCGCACACGCCCGGGCCCCGTGGGGCACGTACCCCTCCTTCTTTTTTTTTTATGAGACATCCTCTTTGCGGGCAGATCCAAATTAGACGCATAGTTGCATCGTGCGATGGCTATCGCCGCTGCTCGCACGACAAGGGCCACGCTTCGGTAAACGCTGTGTACCTGTCTCATTGTTGCAGCATGCTCTTATACCAGTGTATTATCTGCGATCTGACCGCATCTTTCGGCTACTCCCTAGGTAATAACAATGTAATTGATACTCTGGTAGCGAAGGGAAATGGCGCGCCGACGTGGGGTGGAGAACGGATCGGGGGATCGAGAGCCCTGATTTCTATAGGGCAGATGTCCCGGCGCACTGAGGCCTGTATAATTAAAAAGCCACGGGGGTCATCTTAATCCGGTAATATATCCATCTTGTTGATGTAAATATTGAACAGCGTGCGGGGAACATGGCCTCGGTATCGTGTTACTTTACCCGATACACGCGCGCGCTCTCTCTCTTTCCGCGCTCTTACGTTAGACGATACGCGAACGGCGCGGGAAACCGTTGCCTTGCTCTACTATAATAGTCTACTACTTGCTCGGAAATTTGCACGTTCGAAACCTGTCGCCCTTTTCTTTCGCGTCTTCACGTCTTCATCCTGAGAACTTACCCAGACAGAACCAACGCTGTCGGAAACGGCCGACCTGCCGCGATATTCCGCCATCGTACTCCGTTAGGAGATTCCGCTACATCTTCTAACGTTCTACGGAATCCCTCCCGCATAGGAAAGATCTGGCATCTAATTTTTTACCCACAAGGATGAGAGACTATACTAATATCAAACGATGAAAGTATGATTAATATTAATAAAGACGTACTCAAAGCAAAGAAGGAAACAAACTCGATTTCTGCAGAAACTTTGAAAACGTGTTTGCAGCCGAAACGGTCTTAGAAACGTCACGACGTCCACAGGTGAACTTCGTTACATCTTACACGGCGCGCGTACCGCTGACATTTTCGCTCCGTGGATTACGTCCAGATAGCCAATAAGTCTGTTGAAAACAGATTTTACAAAGTGTTGCCGGAAAAAAATAATTCTGTTGTTGTATATTCGTAGTGACAGTAACAAACGTTAGTTGATGCACGTCATTTTTATACGACGTCGTCGTCATTAGAGCAAACGCGATTTTGTTGCAAGAATAGCAAAACGTTATTGGGTGTATTTGTCTTTAGAATCCTGTTAATTTGCTATTGAAGCAAAATACGATATTTTCAGTAAATATATTTCGCGGAGTAAAATCATTACTGCTCACACAATAGTCTGTCTCCGTGAGAGAAGAGAAAAAATAGGGGGAAAAAAACGCTGAGGCAATATCAACTGCGCAGATTCCTTGTACCCATGCGCTATAGTTGCACATACGCACGCTGTGTCCATGAGCACGTGATATTTATGAATGAACAAATGTTGTATTCTATGAATATTGTGTCGTTGTATTCTCCTTCGTCCTCCCTACAAAAAAGAAAGTTCACCGGTTCCACTACTTACGTCCACTTATTATGTATTGCAAAGAGCTTGGCTCTGTGTTGATGTTTGCAGATCTCAATGTTCACGAGATTCTTCATTTAGAGATAACTACAAACTCAAGAGTCGCATACTTTCAAGTAATATCTGTCTGTTCTACTTTGTCTGTGTATAGCAATAACGATTCGAGGCTTGCTAGATAGTTGGGGAGTGCGCGAAGAACGTACGTCAAACGTATATCGCTCATACAGTCAATATGTCGTTTATATATGTTGTACGCGCAACGTTAACCCTTCGTGTGCATACGTGGGTTTACGGCGTCCGTGCCAAAATGATATCTGCTCGTAACTGTAAAACTTGCAAGCCTGCCAGAAAATATTAAATAAATGATGTTTATCAAAACGTCTATAAAATCGTCACGTACAATGTAGACAGATGTTTTGTGAATTTTTTCAGATTTTTTAAAATACTTTAAGGTACCTATAGGAAAAAATAGCGTCAAACGTGACAGATTCACGTATGCACGGGCAAGGTACCGAAAAAACATATGCACACAGAGGATTAATGTGGCTCATACAGTCCAATTAACGTGTTCCTTCAGCGAAATCATCTGTTTAAAGTTTAAACTGTTTTGCTCATGTAGCAAAAAAATTTTATCGTTAATCGTTGTTAATGTGGCAAAAAGAATTTCATAGCCTGAACAAAAACTACTTTTTAATTCTCACAGCAAAATACGTCGTAGATTCAGCAAACGTATATCCAGCAAACTATAGTGTGATAAGTATTTTTAACATTAACGTGTTACAACGGCATAAAATCTTCTGTGCCAGCGACGTATTCTTCTCCGTGTTTGCTTGCAAATTTTGTCGGCAGAATGCCAGCAAGAATATAATAAAATCTAATGAAACAGTAGATTAAAGGTGAAGAAAAGTCGCCGTGGAATATTTCATTTAAATGATTACGAAACGACTGGATTACGCTTGATGTCTCGCTAAGTATCTGTTTAAATTTAAAACAAAAAAAAGGACAGATAAAGATGTCAAATTTACATATCGAGCGCGCGCACAGTAACGTATCCTTCAAATTATCGCCGTCACGCAAACAGACTCTCGGTTTCGTCAGCGAGATCGGGCGTATATAACTATTACTCCGTACGTGCGTCATTGCGCGCGGAAATAAATCCGCCTCGCCGCGCGCGGAGAAGTCGCGGTTTCCTCCTTCGTGCGTGTCTGGTGTCCGGAAGGCCGACGACGCGGCAACGGCACCGAGCTTCCCAAACGATGTGACGCGACGAGTCACGTGCGCGAGTACGGGAGCATGATGGAAGAATTCTTATATTAGATTCTTATATTCTTATTCTTATATTAGATTCTTATTCTTCCATCATGTACGGGAGTAACCTCGTATATACACAATCTTGACATACATACGATCCGCATGAAGAGCGCACGAACGTCGAGGTCGAGGGTCGAGGTCGCCAAGGCTGAACCGCGCGGTTGCGTTTTCTTATGACACATTTTTTTTTGTTGGCGCAGGTTCTTACGAAAAGATAATTTTTAATTTTCTCGTTCCTGGTGGGAAGCAGAGACTCATGGGACTAACCACGCAGAATGATTCCGAGATTCCGTCCTGCATGGGGAGGCACGAGGCACCCTCACCGGTCTCACCGACTCACCGATCGACGCGACGCACGTGGCAGCCGTGGCCGTGGCAGCCCATGCAGCCTATAACGGCGCACGCGCACAGCGCGGTCAGCGAGGGATGGAACGTGGAAACCAGTCTTAAGCCGGATATATAGGTTAGGGTTCCGCAGAGTCAGCGCGGCGGCGTGGCGAGGCGGAGGCGAGAGAAGGGCGACGAGCGACGAGCGACGAGGCCGACGAGCAGGAGTCCGGAGTCCGGAGAGTCGCGGGAGGGGCGGACGAGGGGAGTGGAGGGGAAGTGCGCGATCAAAAGCGGCGGCTGGCGGCGACTCTTGCCCACGATCGGCACATTCGGCACGATCGTCTCGACTGATTTCCGCCACGTCCGCCGTGTCCGGTGTCAGCTGTTCCCTTGGCGAGAGAAGGCCGGATCCCGGATCCCGTTTGCCGAACGGCAACGCGCCTCCCGACGTTTCTCGCGACGTAGCGGCGGACGTGCGCGTCGACGGTCGACGCGCAGTGACCGTTCGTGTGCGTGCACCCGCGTCCGAGAACATCCGAAAATATGGAGCAGCAATCGCAGGCGAATGGAAACGGCGCCCCGGTCTCGCCGAGGAAGAAACAGCGGACGTCCGTCGCGACTAGCGGCTCCGGCTCTATATCGAAGGTCATGGTGGTCCTCGGCGCGCAATGGGGCGACGAGGGCAAGGGAAAGGTCGTGGACATGCTGGCGATGGACGCTGACGTCGTTTGCAGGTGTCAGGTGCTGTTTCCATGACGTTCACGTCGCGTTTCGGACCCGCCGCGATCTCCACCGGGGGAGAAGAGTCTTCCCTTTCGCGGACGGCGAACGATGGCACGCGGCGGAGATTGACGGCGGCCCTTTAAAGAGACCGATATTCCCCGGACCCTTTCGCGTTGACGCGTGATCGTGGGGCGGGAGGGGGGACTGAGGACTAGGTTAGTTCGTACGCGCGATTCTTTAGAAATATTTCCCTGAAAGTAATGCTTGGCACCCGTTGCCCCGCGAATGACGAGCGAGCGTTCGCTCTCGTCACCGGCGATACGAAAAACTTGGGAGTTTTCCGTCCTCGTCTTCCTGCAGTTTTATTTTTAGCCGCAACCGTCGGTGCGTGTCACCTGACCTGGTGCTGGTGCGCGAGTATCACAAACATATATAACCTGACGTTCTGATATTACATAATTAACGACCGTAAACGAAATGTATTTCCGAACGAGGGAGAACCGACGAACGTATCGTCTTCGCTATCTTTATTTATGATTAAAAAAAAACCGTCAACGTGTACTCTATGGCCTCCATATTCCGAACGCACGTTTATCGATAACGGGGCGCGCCGTTATCGATAAAAGAGCGTTCGGAATATGGGCCTATTATCTCTGTAATTAGTGTAATTTTTATATCTTTCGCATGTCATAAGAGAACATGGAGCTTTTTATATCTTTCTCAAGGACGGTCTACTCTACGCACGTAACGACGGACGCACGGTTCTGAATACGTACGTTCGTTCGGCTAATATAAAACAATCAAACCTGCGTAACATCAGCGTATTATGCATATTTGCATTCATATCTCTGCGGCAGGAATAGTATCAGCTAGAACAGATGTATATCGAGAAGAAATATTGCGATTTGAATGAATATACTCTGTTTTCTAGTTTAATGAATAATCATTTATATATTTCTATAATACATATTCACGATGAGACTACTCATATAAACATTTTTTTCTTTTCCGCCCTCTTTTTGTCGTTTATTTCTAATAGGATAAACGTTTCTAATGTACATACATACTCGTATATCCGCATTTTACGGCCATTGTTTATGTTGGTGGCAAAGCCTTCGTTCACTTTTACGTTGCACGTCACGAACGCGGGTCGCAACACGATATTTCCCGTCATAAATAATGGCGAGTGGCCCTGGTTCTTCAAGTATTAATGTAATTTCGCAGGGAGGAAATAATGCAGGGCATACTGTAGTTGTAGAAGGTGCCGAATTCGACTTTCACCTTCTGCCTAGTGGAATAATCAATCCCAGATGCAAATCCGTAATAGGTAATGACTTCAAATCAACCAGTAAAATAACGCGAGCTATAGATATCCTGGTTTGTGAGAAAAGTAACACGGTCTCTGTGATGATTTTAATGATTAACGTAAGATGAAAGAATGTAGAATACGTGCTTCATGAAGACAAATAAGACGCTAAGATCATGGATATATGAAACAGACAATTCGTCCACTTGTATTTCTTATGTAGGTTACTCTCTATATCTCTTGGCATATAGATATTAACTTGTTGATGATATAACTCTGACGAACTCTCTTTTAAAAATATTGAGAATTATATATTATATATATATATATATATATAATCCACACTATTATTCATTCAGACTCTCTTTTGTTTACAGGCAATGGAGTAGTGATTCATTTACCCGGTCTGTTCGAAGAATTGGAAAAGAATGAATCTAAGGGACTCAAGGACTGGGAGGACAGGCTTATAATATCAGATCGAGCACATATAGTGTTTGATTTTCACCAACAGGTCGATGGATTGCAAGAACTGGAAAAAGGCACGCAATCGTTGGGGACTACAAAGAAAGGTATAGGGCCGACGTATTCGAGCAAGGCTAATAGAAATGGACTCAGGATTGGAGATCTTCTCGGAGACTTTGACAAGTTCTCCCAAAAGTTTAATACCTTGGTTACGTCGTACCAGAAAATGTTTCCCGCTCTGCACGTCGACGTTAAGGTTGAATTGGAGCGTTACAAAATGTACGTATAATGGTCGTTTTCCACGCGACGCGTATCGTCCAAGCGTTTACACGACACGGCTGATTTTTTCACTACAGATATTCCGAACGTATAAGGCCGTACGTGAAAGAAACGGTACAATATTTGCACCAGGCTTTAAAGGATGGCAAGAAGGTTTTGGTGGAAGGCGCCAATGCAGCGATGTTGGACATTGATTTTGGAACTTATCCGTACGTGACCAGCTCGAATTGCAGTATAGGTGGAGTATTGACAGGCCTCGGCTTACCTCCTAGCACAATCGGCGAGATAATCGGTGTCGTGAAAGCTTATACTACCAGAGTTGGCGACGGACCCTTTCCTACGGAACTTTTAGATTCTACTGGAGAACTGTTGCAAAAAAGAGGCCACGAGATCGGTGTAACCACAAAGCGAAAGAGACGCTGCGGATGGCTCGATTTACCGTTGCTGAAATTTACGACTTTAGTTAATGGGTGTGTAAAACTTCTTCGTAAAAGAATGTATTTTAATAGCTGCTCGCGCGATATAACGTGTATACATATATCATACGACGTCGCTTTTACCGTAAGCTATATATAGTTCAAAAAGGCCAACGTTTAGGAGTGTGTAGTACTGCGGAAAACAAAGCAAAAAGTCTTACGAAGCCGTACTCCAAAAACCATTTATTTCCGAGTTATAAAGCCGTCAATGTATTTTCCGTTTATTTCACACGTATGCCGTGTATAACGTATTCGTATTTACATGCGACTGCTCGTCGACTCGGCTCGAGCTTTTAAAGTTGATGAATGATGAATATTGTCGGTGTGTTTGTTAACACGTTTCAGTTTTCTGTGTTGGTTCATCTACGACGAGCCCTCTCGTCGCATTGTACATCACGTATCATTGTTTTGTTTAGCTTTGAAACGCGTACGTGTTGACAGTGGTCTAAGAACGGCGTGAAGAGCATGGTGTACGCCACCGTGGATGAACTACGACAGAACGTTGAAAACGCTACAACAACGACGAACGAAACCTGAAATCTTTGAACGTGTTCGCGTCCTCACGGAGAAAGCGTGCCGACGTATGTGTTGAAATGAACGGAGGACACATCAAACATCTGCTGTAGACATACAGATATAAGAATAGAGTGCGGAAGCGAGCTGAAAAAGCGCGATAGGAATAGAAAGAGAAAGCTGTCTTCGCGATAGGAATAGAAAGAAAAAGCTTTGTCTGACAGAAGGGGCCTATATATATATATATATATATATATACTGCAGCGTTTCTTTTCTATTCCTATATCGCAGCCTCTTACGTGCTAGCATATGACTCGCGCACTCTAGTCTTATATCTCTATGGCTATAGATTAAATTTATTCTTTGTTTCGTACAGCAGAAAATAACTCGGAACGTTATAACTCGGAAATAAATAGTTTTTGGAGTACGGCTTCGTAAGACTTTTCGGTTCGTTTTTACGAGTACTACACACTCCAAAAATTTGGTACGATCTTTTTTGAACACTCCGTATACATCGTTGTTTCTTATTCTAGATACACCTCTATATGCTTAACAAAGCTTGATATCTTGGATACGTTACCGGAGATAAAAATATGCGTTGGATATCGGTTAAATGGGAAGGACATAGATTATTTTCCAGGCAGTACTTGGGAATTAGCAAAAATCGAACCGGTGTATAAAACGGTCGAGGGTTGGCAATCTACTATCGAGGGTGTGCGTTCCCTAGATAAATTGCCGCCTAATGCACACAAGTACATCCAATGTATAGAGGAATACTTAGATATTCCAGGTATGTAGATGTTTTTTTTTACGTCATAATATGCATTTAACGCTGCGAGAGACGTCGATATAGAATATCTTATTTGGTTACAGTCAAATGGATCGGCGTAGGAGCGGGACGGGAAAGCGTAATCGCTCTCTGACGACACACGCGCCACATAATGTTACTTAAATGCACGGCATTAAATGTATTATTAATTTTACGTCTATCTGTAACGTTTGCACGGCAAAGCTGATGAGCGCACATGCGGCATATTGTAACACTAAGTTTTCAGCGAATGTAGTATTAATCTTGAATCTGAGCACGGTGTACGTATAACAGCACGGTGAATGCGTAGTCATTTTGTAGTCGATATCTATCTAACAACAAATAAGCCGAAGATTATTTTTAAAAATGTTCGTTATATCGTCCATTTATTTTAAATGGATATTCTGTGTTTTATCAAAGATATATTAAAGTATTTTTGTTTCACCACGTTATTACATTTCGAATTATTTCTAGCTGTTGTATAAAACGACTTGTCAAGTGTTGACGTTAACAATGTGTTGCCATAATCTTGTCATGAAAGTTAAAATGTGCAAAGAAAAATATATATACTGACATATTAAAACGAACTATTCCTTTAGTATTATATAATACTAAAACGTTCTTTATTCTAAAAATTTAAAAAAAAATCTGATATTGGCTCGAGCATGCGCGCACTGCCACTACGATTCTAACCTCATCTAACCTATATCACACAGCATGACACAGTGCACAGTGTGTCAAACGTGGACCTTCCTACGAAACGAAAAGAAATAGGCAACGTGATATAAGTAGTAGTACATTTTGTTTTGCGTCGTGTGAAACGTAACGCGTACGCTGCTAGTTCCTATGTATGTAAATGGATAAAAGAAAGATACAAAGAAAATAAGACGTTCCTCCTAAATGGAAAAATAAAATAAAAGTGTCAAAAAACCTAAAACACATATTTGACGGCACGGTCGTTATACTTAATAAAAAAAGTGCGTCAACGTGGTATAAAGGTCTTGTTCAAGAGTCTTTTGCGTCAGATACGCTGAAAGCAGGCGTGAACGTGAAGGCCCTTCATTTTACAGCCAGTTGGAGTAACCAAAAAAACTACATCAAACAGTTTAGGTTGACAATATTCCCACAGGAGCAAAAAAAAAAAAAAAAAACGAAAAAAGACCTGATGACACATAAATAAAAAAATCTGTAAGTTTACATTCTATATTCTATAACTTGACGTACGCTTTGTATGTATGTACAATATATGATAACACGTTGTAAAATACAGGTACTATGACACGTAATAGTTTGAGGCCGTGCGATGTATTTCTCACTGATATTTCGCACATTTTTATGCGGAGACACGCTTGTCGAATTTAACACTAACATTTAGAAAAAAATGTTCAACGTTAGATATTTTTATTTAAGTAACGCTAAATTCCCTGTCAAAAAATATAATAATTGTTTTTATTTGAATACTCGTGCGCTATGTTTACTTAGACGTCGTCAACGTATGTGAAATGTGCGTGTTGTGTGCGTGTGTGCGTGCGTGCGTGCGTGAAATGTGTTCCGCTTCACTCCGTTTCGATGACGTGTGCATATTTATGCAACGTGCAAACGTTAAATACACGCGATGTCTCCGCGCCACTTCAATATAATAAAAGTAAAAAGGAAGAAAAAAAATGTAATATAACAAAAAGTGAAGAGAAACGGCGGTCACGAAAAGAACGAAAATGGCTTGAACGTACGTGAGGTAAAACTAGGTTACGTGAAAGCACCTTACATTTTCAGATATGACTCTTAAAATGCCTCGACATCTTTATAGCTACGTGCTTGTATATTGCATAGAAAATTTTATGCGACGATATATAAATGAAACGTTATTAGCATTATATATGTATAAGTTTAACTTTTAGTAGAAAAAACTTTACGACAAGAAACTTTATACATGGCAAAAGGATCTTTATAGAAATTGATTTAATTCGTCTACGTGTATTGCTTTTATTATCTATAAAATGATTTGTTTGACACGACAGTAAGACGTACAGCAGTAAGAGCGAGACATATATCCTTGAGCTCTAATAAGGTATTAGAACGTCACATAGAGATAGCAGCAGTTATACGTACGTCGTTAGTAGATTAGAATAAATAAAGTTTTACATAAAAAAATAACAATATTTAACGAGCCATGTAACGTAAGAAAGAAACAAACGGTGGCACGTACAACAAACGTCGCGTATTTATTGGATTCTGATAGTTTTACATGAAATAACAATCTTTAAACTGTTATATATACGACAACGAACAACAATGAGAGGTAAAGATGAATAGACGTAGCATAGAAGAGATAAAACCAAAATGTAATCTTAGAAAGGAAATTCCGGGTGCTTTGAGACACCCTTAAAAAAACTGAAATCGCATATACGTGCGGATTCTCCCATGTCAAGAGCCGTTAACTTGTCGACATCTTTAGCTTCGAGTTCCCACGCGAATACGTCAAAGTTTTCTTTAATTCTTGACGGATTGGTGCTTTTCGGTATGGCTGCTATACCTTTTTGAATGATCCATTTGAGTACGATTTGAGCGGGAGTTTTTTCGTATTTTTCTGCAATTTCTAACACAGTAAGATTTTGCAATAAGTTTGGCACAGCGTCTTCCTTTCCGATTTTTTCGACAAATCCACGCGAACCCAAAGGAGAGTACGCCGTTACGATGATGTCGTTCGTTTGACAAAACTTCACCTGACACAAAAAGAATATCAACATAGGTATACTTTCAGTTTTATAAAGCGATATGTATCTAGAGTCTAGACATGAACGACGGGGACATTTGTAAAGTAAAACGTTACCAATTCCTTCTGTTGAAAATACACATGCAATTCAATCTGTAACGTTGAAATGGGCACGTTGGCGTTATTCAAAATCCTTTGTATTTGGGCACGGTTGAAGTTAGACAATCCAATCGCTTTTGTACGTCCCTCCAACACTTGCTTCTCCATTACTGGCCAAATTTGCAAATGATCCGTACTTGAATCAATTTTGATTTCTCCTTTCTCATTAAAGGGATGTAACACTTCTCCAGCATCTTCGAAAGCGAATGGAGTGTGCACCAAATATAAATCGAGATAACTCAATTGCAAGTTAGAAAGTGATCTCTTGAGCCACTTTTCTATGTCTCCAGGTCTGTTACCACTCGCGGGTACCTAGATATTAAGCATAATATAAATATGAACATGCAAAACGAATGATATATTGTTATCTCAATATAACGTTTCCCCTAAAGCTTTTAAGGAAAGTTTAAAAAAAGTAGAAACTTGCACATTAAACTTGCACCGTGCTTCCTCATAGTTTTTAAGTGGGCAAGTAGAAACTTGCACCGTGCTTCCTCATAGTTTTTAAGTGTGCAACGTATAACGTTGAACATTACTTTCTCACAATTTTCAAGTATGCAACGTATCGCGTTGCACGTTGCTTAACCAACATTTTATTTCGCTCCGAAGCTTCCTCTTATGAGAAAGCCTATTTTTTTATGCATACGTATTAGTAGATATTTATTAATTTGGCTTCCTCATAGAGGAAGCTTTCGGAGCGAAATAAAATGTTGATTAAGCAACGTGCAACGCGATACGTTGCATACTTGAAAATTGTGAGGAAGTAATGTTCAAATTTATAATTTACACACTTAAAAACTATGAGGAAGCACGGTGCAAGTTTCTACACGGAGAGAATTTTCTCTTAAAATTTACCCTGAAATCATGGTAGTTGTGGGACAACATGTACCACCAAGAATTTTATGCGAGCTATTCTCTGGTTAATATCTACTATAATAAAAAAATATTAATATCTCGTACATTAAAATAAAAAATATGTTTGATTACGTTTACTAAAATATATCCAGAAAATTTCAATACGTTTTTAAAGGAGGGATTGTAAAAGTGGCCGTTTTGTGTCCCGATGGGAACGCTATAAAACATTTTTTTCTCTCTTCGTTGAGGTTGAAATAAGAAGGAAATAATCACAAAGCTTCTTCTATGAGGAAGCAAAAGTTGCAAGTCATAGATCATGGCCTTAGAAACACGTTGTACATTTTAATGTGGATCAGATATATATATGAATACGAACGAACGGAGATAAGCTCGACGTATCATTAAAATATGTATATAATGTGCTGTAGTAGCTCATGCAGTTGAGTGTATGCTAATATACGCACAAGATGTTTTTCGCGTTATTATTATTGCACATATTATATATACAGTATTCATATTGTGCTTAAAATAAATATGGAACGTTGAGTGTTACCTTAGTCACGATAAACAAGTCAGATCGTTTGATTCTACCAGAATCCAACCATTTTTTCAAGACTTTACCAATAATGTGTTCGTTTTCATATACCGTAGCTGTATCTATATGCCTATACCCTGCTTTTAAAGCTACATTCAGAGCTGCTTCTAGTTCCTCCCCGCTTGCCTGTCGTGTAAACATATAATACCTTTTTTAATATATACTAGAACGCTACAAGCGCGTGCTACGCGCGCGCCATTTAGTAAAAAGTTTTTCGAAATTGAAAGCCACAGAAGCAACACAAGTGAAACACGCCGCGATGCAAACGTTGAGACAACTAATCAGCATCGCGGAAAAGAGGCTTCAATTCTTTGATACAAATGAACGTCACTCAGTTAACATGCCATTTTTAGAGAGTTAGTCATCAAATAAAAAATATCGTTGTTATAAATATATGTATAAGTTGCATATTAAAATATAATATAAATATAACGTTCATCTGGAGTTTTTATGTAATACAAGCTGGTTCTTTATAAACTTACGTTCCAAGTTCCAAATCCCAAAATAGGCATTAATTGCCCTGTTGGCAGAGATATACTTGAATCTTGTACCATATTCGATGTGCCTTCTAACAATGTAGAAAGTCGACTGTATGACTGTATGTTTTAAAATGGCATGTGACCCTATTTATGATACCCCACCATTCTTTTCCATGTTCCCCACTACCTTTTTCTTCTCACTTACCTGTTCGCAACAACTTTGTAGACACTGTCGAGTGACTTACGAGTAGAATTCTAAGAAAATTCTGTGACCTAAAAATTTTAAAAAATCTGAAACTTTGTAGATATAAAATATGTATGAATCTAATCACATAATATTTTTCGGTTGATAAACGGGTCTAAGGATAAAAATACCCCTTCAGAATAATAACTTTTTATATTTTTGTTAATATCTTAGAAACTGTAAGAGATATAAAAAAAAAAATTAAATATAAAAGAGGAGTTTATATATATGATTTTTTTATGGTCTACAATATAAAAAATTTTTATTGGTCGATAGTAATCAAATATAAAATGTCTCATAAGCCTTTTATATCACGTAAAGTATTAGAGATTATAATTTTTTAAAACGTAAAAATAATGATCTTAATGTCCGAAAACATATTGAAGTATTCTAAAAATATAACAAGCACGTCGACGTAAAAATAAGTAGTGTTAACATTTATTTGATATGTACAATATACCTATAAATAATATAATATAAAGTATATAATGCGAACGTAGCACATGATTTCCATAGCGCGCAACGGTTTATATTTTCGAGCATGTTCGGCACGTATGACAAAACTGCGTAAGGAAATGATGGGAGAAACAATAAAAAAAATGTTTCTTAAATCTTTTATCATATTGTAGGCTAAGAAAAAACTATAAACAGTTTTTGTTGTATTTAATATTTTTGCAACATCTCTTACAGTTTCTGAGATCGTAATAAAAATATGTCAGGTTTTTTTTGAAGGAATATTTTCATCCTTAGAACCGTCAGTCAAAACAGAAAACTGCTACGTACGTAAGTTCACTTGTACTTTATTCCGCAAAGTTCCAGTTTATCTGCAAACGTTCAGATTTTTAATACGTTTTAGGATTCCGAATCTCCCTTGTCAGATGTGCGTGGTGCAACGAACGTGCCTTTGGAAAGACAAGAAGTTATAGGCATACCTACACAGGATAAAAAATAAGAATGTAGAGGATAAAAAGAGAAAAGTTCAAAACGTTAGGAGTATCTATATAGTATATCGTCATAAAGAAAAATAGAAAGTACGCTGTTCTTCTCTCCTCTCTTCTCTTTCTCTCTTTCTTTCGAAGTCTTTTATAACATCCTATATATATTTATATAATGCAGAGTACATATTTTGTTAGCCCCTAAATGCCATAAGTGTCTCACATATGTCTCGTCGTGCAGTTTACGTTTAATCCTCTTACGTGCATGGAAATGTGTCTAAAAACAGTATAATAATAGATAATAAGCGTTCCAACATACGCGTATAAGTGACTAACTTTGCTTATTTTTAAAACTGTTAGTGTCATTTCTATAAATTCACATACATAAATATTAAAAATATATATATTTACTAACTATTCATTACTGATTATTATTTCAGATAATAATTGACTGCATCTATAAATGTATATTTGCATAAATTGTGGAGCTGAATGCAAAGAGCTTTTTAGGAGATACTGCCCCAGTGTCCTTAAAATTTTAAAATGTGTAAGTAAAACGTAAAACTATGTGCTTATATTACGCCGTGCTTAATTTTGCATTATTTTAGGAGAAATGTGGATTCGTAGCTGACAAATATATCGAATATGATCCTGTTATAGTTTTTGTAGACTTGATTCTGATAGAAAAATCAGCTTACAGACATCTTTTGTATAATAGTACGTTTAACGCATATTGGAAGCTAGGTATAATATTATGGTTAACCGAATCGTTCAGGGCTTGGTCTTTCTGTGACATAACCGAGACAGACGTACCTGCATCAGAAGTGGATTTAGTTCGTGATGATGCCGTACAAGATCATTGCAATTTTTACAATTTGCTGATACACACAGCGCTCGCCTTTGCAGCATTTATTTGTACAGTTATTATAGTGACTGAATTAAAATGGTTTATCATTGGTAAAAAACCATACAAATATAGCATAAAAGATTTAAGTCGTGCTCTAATTGTCGGAGGCTGTGGTAAATTATTGGGATTTTTGGGAATAGTGTGGCGGCACATAGCCTCAGGTCCATATTACCTTCTTATTCAAGGTTACACCGTTTTATGTCTCTTAACTGCATACTCAGGTAAGAATCCATTTAACAACGTATACATACGTAAGACATTTATAGTTTTATTGCAACTTCAAAATTCACATTCTATTTATACGTTATCTTTGATCACGTACTTAATAATACATACATTTTGGTATTTTTTTCTATCGCAGTTGTCTGCAAGAGTGGAAGGGGAGGATCTTTAATTGGATTAATTGCTGGATTTTTACTGTATGGCTACATATGTACTTCCATTTCTAGCGTGCACCTAAATATTCCCAATATCACACTAACATGACATAAAATACCTGATAAAACCACAGTTTTTGATGTTTAAGCATCTTTAACGGGAAGAACACTCCAACCTAATACTAGTCTATCAAAACCACAAGAAAATAAATTACACACACTGTTATCTTCCAACCAAGCGACAGAACACACCATTCTACGATGGCCCTGCAAATGTACGTGTTATTTTTTAATAAGATATACTTGTAATATATGTACAACGATATAAACGTAAAGAATTTTGAGTATTATTTTTGCATATTGATATAATGTGAAATAGCAAAATATATTTGAAGTTTCGTACTTTTTATAATAGTGTTTAAATATCTTAATAAGATTATTTATAATAACTGCATGACTTTTTCTAGTCCCAGCAGTTTCAAAGTCTTCTTTTACTTGTTGTTAGTGTTATTGTAGATAATATGTATTAATAAAACGTTATATTATTTAGCTGATTACGTAAAAAGAGAAAATTCCATAATAATTATAATATGTAGTTTTCTCACCTGTCTACTGGTTCTAGGTAACCTTGCCAAACGTTGACCACTTAGATCAAATAAACGTATTTGTCTATTGTCATGTGGTATTGCCACTATCCCGGTACTAGAAACTGATAGTCTATTAGCAGCACTATCCCCACGTATTGTTGCTAACGGACTACGTATGTTACGCAATTCCCATACTTTTACACTTCTGTCATCTGAGCCAGATACAATTTTATCTTCCCTTGTAAAGACTGCAGACGTTACCGTTCTGTGAGAGACACGCTAGGTATTAATCTTAAATCTTATACATTTAATGCTATATGAGAAGAATAGATAGATACTAAATATTACGTAGAAAAAAACTACTGTTCGCGCTAATCTCAGTACACGTACTCTGTATGACCTTGAAATACCGAAACCGAGTGTATTGGTTCTCTAAAGTCCCATAATCGGAATGTATTGTCTCTGCTGGACGTGACGCATAATTTTTGCGTATGATGCGTCGACACGTGAGTCAATTCTTGATCGTGTCCACATAATGTGTGTATAATTTCTCCGGTTTCCGTGTCATACAAGTTTGCTGTTCTATCCCAAGAAGCTGTAACCAACTGTTCAGCACCAGAAAGCCACGCTGCAGCCATTACAACGTTTGTATGACCCAAAAGTTCGCGTATCGGCGTCCTTAGAGTCGGGGGGTCGTCTTGCTCATCCGTATTACTGATTAGCGTATTAGCGGTAGATCGTTCAGAACCGGCTACTGGAATTTCTTCTACGGACGTTACTCTTTTCGGCATATCCCACGCGACGGCTGCCTGCCACACGTGAGCGGAACAGTCGCCACTCGCTGATAAAGCCAATTCTCTCGTTGGATGAAATCGAACCGAGTTCACGGATCCGTTGTGACCGATATATTGTAATAGACATCGGCTGTTATCTGTTGTCCATATACGCGCTGTATGATCGGCAGAAGCAGTCGCTATAATGGGTTGACCTGATCTGCCTACGGATACCTCCCACACACCATCTCGGTGACCTACGTACTCTCTTTGCATAGTGCATGTCATAGACGGAGTTTTAAAGCTCGATACTATTTTACTTGTCTGTGCTTTTAACTTGTGAGAAGTTTTAATCTTTTGCGCCGAGTTTGCACCCATTGCTAAAAACATAAAGAAGATTATTACACGCCAAGGGAACTAAATAATAACATAATAGTATTATTATTAACGTTAAAAAAATGATTACCATATACTATAGCTATTTTATTTTTTTTTGTATCATTCTTATAAAATCTCCTGGAATAGATAGATGGATAGAGGAAAAATATAAAAATGTCATAAAATTATATAATAGATATTATAAACAGGGATCGTATATACAAGGGTATGTATAAGCTATATATATATACAAAGCACTTAAAAAAAAGATTGAGAATTTAGAGAAGTTGAATACTTACGGAACTGAATAAAAAATACATATAAGTTGACTTTATCAGAAATGAAAATAATTTAGGAAAATCATTTCTAATATATAGTTTAATCAATATTGTTATGTGACTATATTATATATTTATAATAGTCCTCTAAAAGTATAGTACTCTAAACTATTTTTTTAAACTCCTTATATAATACACAACGTAAAATCCCGTTCTATATGTAACATCGACATTAATATTAAACGCAGTCTTACATTTCTGCTTGGATAGATTTTTCGTTTCTGGATAATCCGTAAGATCTCCAGGAGGTAAACTGCGCTCGCCCGATCCATAACACTCTCTCTCGAGTCTGTCATTTAGGATGTCAATCTTCTCCTGCACTATAATGAGAAACGCAACAGCTTCACGATGTATATCAACGCATGGTGACGTAAATAAAACAGAAAATAAATCAAGATATTTACACCCAAGATTTTCCGTGTATAACATTTCAAATTCTTTTTCGATTTGCTGAAAGAGATCATACAAACGGCCGCGCAGGGCCGGTGGAATAGGGCTGTCCTCTAACTCGGAACGGAAGGTGACATAGTGCAACGCGGTGGGTTGCAGTGGGGTCGAACCACTCTGACTCTGTTGCGATTGTAGTTCTGTGTCGGTACTGCTTTGCACACGAGGTATAGAGATCCTTTTAGCCTTGCCACTGGATTTACTTCCAGCTGTGGCTGGCGGTTCGCCGGGCATGACTCGTCACTTAAAAAAAATGACATAAACAACAGACGAGCATGTCCCAGTGCGTTGTCCCCACGGCCGACATCGCCACGCACTCCGACTTTAGCGCAGGCGTTCGGCCTGCATTATTGATCACGCATATCGTACACAACCTATCAACAGAATATATCACGTAGAAACATGATCAGTAAATGTCGGATACGTTTCTCGGCCCTCCGTTAAATCAGCTGCCGCCGATCGCGAAACACAACAGACGTAAACGTCGGACCTTTGATATGGGAGAGCGCAACGCGAAAAACGCGATGTCAAGACAGCTGTGAAAACATTTGGCGGTACGTTTAAAAACACCTTGCACGACGTCGAGGCCGATGATCTATGGATGAAGGACATTAAAAATGTGATCGGGCCACGGGAAAACAATGGAATACCAGGTTTGCCTTGTCGAAGATCATTAAAGGTATCTCGCGCGTGATCGTCGTTACTGAGAGAGACAAGCATGTTTCCGTACCATTTTTGCAACGGCGATCTCTGACGCTGATCCTCTCTCTCCGAGCGATACCATTACATTGACTGCTTCCGAGATCACCAAATCGCGTTCTTTTTCACGCCAGCGACGTTATCGAATGAAAACTTGCGTTCGCAGCGTTACATTTAATTTTCTCAATACTTCACGGCACGTCTTCCTTCTCCTCGTCATCGAGCACCGTTTATTGCGTTCTACACGCGCACTACCACGCACTACGCGCAGGCGGCGCAAGAGACGCGTAGAACCATGGTGTACATAGTAGACAGGTGAAGCATTCCCGATGCTGCGCACTCGTTCAGTTTTTGAACCAATCAGCGCGCGACCTTTTTTGCGAGAAAAGCAATATGGCTGTTTCCATCAATTCGTAGTCCGTTAACGTCCGTTAAGGCCATTGCACGTAACAAAGTTTAGTCATAATCAACACTCGATTATTCTTCGAGCTCAAGGAGAATAATCGAGTGTGATTGATCTATTTTCTTACGGCCTTACGGTTATGATTAAAACTTTGTTACGTGCAATGGCCTTTAAGGCCTTCACACACGAAACGACGGAAGACGTAAAGGTGCCTTTTCATGCTGACGCTCGACGCTCATTTTCAGCGGAAAGAAGGTCGCATGACCACAAGTGACGCCGGCGTCAATTGAAATTCATGAAAAGGTGTTCTAGGAAGAATCCGAGATTTTGAAAATTTTTTTTTTTTTTTTATGACGGATATCAACGGTCTTTTTGACGACTCGAACTTTGGCCATGGTCCCGCCCCCCCGACCCTCCTATCGGTAGCCATATTGGAGATATTTAGTTTATTGGCCGTAACTTCCAAGGGAGTGGATTGAGGGGGGGGGGACCTGAGGGAAAGTTGACCCCCTCCGGTATTGCTATCCATCCCCTCAGGTCCCATCCCTCCCCCACCCCCCCCTTGGGCTCTGTATACTTAAACCAAGTTGCCAGGCCGAAAAATTTTTATTACCATTTATTGGCCATGGTTCTACCCCCCTCCGACCCCTCCTTCAAGGAGTTGATTTTGGTACTTTTAGTTTTTTTATCGTAGCTCCCAAGGGGGGGGAGTGGGGGGGTTGGGGTCTGAGGGGAAGTTGATGCTTGAGTGGAGGACTATCCACCCCCCCTGGTCCCATCCCCCCTTCACCCCCCGTTTGGGCTCTGTATTCTTGGAACAGGGGGTTGAAGCTAGAATTTTTCTGTTTTAAGGGGTGAACCTTGGAAAAATCGTGTTCCAAGTGTCTATGCCAGGTGACTGAAAATGTTGAGAAACGCGTTTTAGACCCTCCAATTTTTGACTTTTTTTTTTTTTTTTTTTTTTTTTTTTTTTTTTTTTTTTTTTTTTTTTTTTTTTTAAGTTCCCAGGGTGAAAAATTTTTATGACGCTAATCGACTGTCTTTTTTACGACTCGAACTTTGGCCATGGTCCCACCCCCCTCCGACCCCTCCTTCCGGTAGCCATATTGGAGATATTTAGTTTATTGGCCGTAACTTCCAAGGGAGTGGATTGAGGGGGGGGGGATCTGTTGGAAAGTTGACCCCCTCCGGTATTGCTATCCATCCCCCCAGGTCCCATCCCCCCCCCACCCCCCCCTTGGGCTCTGTATACTTGAACAAGTTGCCAGGGTGAAAAATTTTTATGACGCTAATCGACTGTCTTTTTCACGACTCGAACTTTGGCCATGGTCCCACCCCCCTCCGACCCCTCCTTCAAGGGGTTGATTTTTCAATCTATTGTAGCTCCCAAGGGGGGAGAGTGGGGGGGGTGGGGTCTGAGGGGATGTTGACCCCCTCCGGTATTGCTATCCATCCCCCCAGGTCCCATCCTCCCCGCACCCCCCGTTTGGGCTCTGTACTCTTGGAACATGGGGTTGAAGCTAGAATTTTTCTAAGTTCCAAGGGGTGAACCTTGGAAAAATCGCGGTCCCAAGTGTCTATGCCAGGTGACACAGGGAATGTTGAGAAACGCATTTTGGACTCGCCAATTTTTGACATTTTTTTTGAAAATTTTTCAAAATTTTTCAAAGTCCCACAAGAGTGGTGGTTTTTGAGAGAAAAATCGACCCCCAAGTGTCTATGCCATTTGATTCCAAATGTCGAGAAACGCGTTTCGGACCCCCCATTTTTTGACATTTTTTTTTTTTTTTTTTTTTTTTTTTTTTCTTTCCTAAGTTTTCGTCCTGACCGACCTGACTTTTGGTAACCCTGACCGTCCTGACCCACCTCGGTCAGGATCATACCGACTACGCGTCATCGGTCAGGACCGCCGCAGCCGATTCCGCCCCGAGATTGGGATTGGTTAGGTACTGGGGTGTGTGAGAGTTTTTGAAAAAATTTCATTTTTTTTTCACGGTCTTAAAAGTTTCGTTTTTTTACGATTCGGATTTCGGTACGGGTCCCACCCTTCTCCCACCCCTCCTTCGAGGGGTGATTTTGGCAATTTTTGGTTTTTGGACCGTAGCGTCCGAGGGGGTGGAATTGGGGGGTTGGGATCCGAGGGGCACCAGACCCCCCCAAGAAGGACTATCCATCCCCCCAGGTCCCATCCCCCCCGCACCCCCCGTTGGGGCTCTGTACTCTTGGAACGGGGGGTTGAAGCTAGAATTTTTCAAAGTTCCCCAGGGGTGAACCTTGGAAAAATCGCGGTCCCAAGTGTCTATGCCAGGTGACACAGGGAATGTTGAGAAACGCATTTTGGACTCGCCAATTTTTGACATTTTTTTTGAAAATTTTTCAAAATTTTTCAAAGTCCCACAAGAGTGGTGGTTTTTGAGAGAAAAATCGACCCCCAAGTGTCTATGCCATTTGATTCCAAATGTCGAGAAACGCGTTTCGGACCCCCCATTTTTTGACATTTTTTTTTTGAAAATTTTACGAAGTAGCTAGGTAATATATACTTCTACACTCAGAGCGAATTGCGGGGGTCGGGGGGGGGACGTTCCCCGCGGGGGGAACGCCATAAGAGATGGGCGAGGGGGGTCCGGGAGGAGCAGGTGGTGGGGGTAAGAGTGGGGGAAAAAAGGAGTGGGGACGGACGAGGAGTGGGGGAAGAATTCCACTTCTGGCCTCAGGTACTCTGGAGGGGAGCGGGGAAGGGGGGTACCGCGAAGCCGACGGTGCGCGAGGAGGGAGCGTCGTCGATCGCGGCGAGGCGCGTACTGTCGCCCGGGTCGGACGCGGTTTCCGGCCACCCGTTTTTTTTAAACGGCGAAAATCGCGAGTCGTCTTCCCGCGAGAGGGAGCGTCGATCGCGCGCTTCTTCGTCCCGACGACGGGCCGGACGCGGTTTTCCGACGTATCGAGAGAGATCGAGAGAGAGAGACGATACCGCTCTCTTCGCTTCGTTCACCCCGAACCGTTACGTTTCGCTAATAATATTTTTTTTTATTGCGCGTCCGAACTTGTTCAAGGTCACTTTCGACGTCGCGTCCTCCCGCGAGGGGGAGCGTCGATCGCGCGCTTCTTCGCTCCGACGGGCCGGACGCGGTTTTCCGACGTATCGAGAGAGATCGAGAGAGAGAGACGATACCGCTCTCTTCGTTCACCCCGAACCGTTACGTTTCGCTAATAATATTTTTTTTATTGCGCGTCCGAATTTGTTCAAGGTCACTTTCGACGTCGCGTCCTCCCGCGAGGGGGAGCGTCGATCGCGCGCTTCTTCGCTCCGACGGGCCAGACGCGGTTTTCCGACGTATCGAGAGAGATCGAGAGAGAGAGACGATACCGCTCTCCTCGTTCACCCCGAACCGTTACGTTTCGCTAATAATATTTTTTATCGCGCGTCCGAACTCGTTCAAGGTCGCTGTCGACGTCACATCCTCCTTTTGTTTTTCTCATCTCGAGCGACGCGGCGAGCAATTGTCGTTTTTTTTTCCGGGAAAGAGTTTATCTCTGGGTATGGAAAACCAAAACGTTGAGATAACGAACGCGTATAAAAAGAGTTTTGCTCGCGACGGCGCGGCATACGGTGACGCGGATTGACAAATGTATCGTGACAGAGCGGTGCGAACCGATCGGAACGGGAATAAGTTGTTTTTTTTAATGCGGTATGAGCGACGAGTACGCGGAACTTTGTAAGCCAACGTTCAATCCTGAAATCAGGAAACCGATCGTGAAAATCAGCGAACCGTTCGTGAGGAACGAGGATCCGTCCCCGAGGGACTGGGATCCGTCCCCGAGGAACGGGGGTCCGCGACGCGTCGACTTAACGAGATATATGATTCGTCGTGAAATTGGAATCGCCGATCTCCGATCTCAGCGGAGTTTTCTCGATCCTCATAATTACGCTGAAACATTTTTTTGGCGGACTGTAGATGGAGATGTGTATTTAGATTTCGACATGTTAATGGTGAAATTTTAACATCAGCGACACGTATTTGAGAAATGAATGATCGCCGCGATCACTCGTCCGCGGAATCGGATGTCGACCTATTCTGTCGCGAGCC